>NW_020536999.1:47470999-47679061 GCF_003426905.1 Ctenocephalides felis | reverse complement strand
AAATGCGAAAAACTTGCAACAAAAACCAAAGTTACGATTCAATTTCTCGGAATAAACATGCAATTTTCTAAGCACTGACTCCCCATTTTTCATTTTCACGATATAATCTGAATATATGTTTTTAAAAAGTTCCGTTTCAACTAAATTAGCTCGCAATTTTTCATCAATAATACCCAAAAACTAATTTAATCTTTCGCAGAACATTAGAGAATTTCGTTATTGATTCCACGGTAACTTCAAAGAAAAAATTAAATAAGTAGATTAAGCAATAGACAGAACTATTATTACTAATTTGTCGAGTAATTAATCAGTTAATTGTTTTTACTGATATCACATTGCAAAATAACTATGCTTTTGTGTCTCCGTGTGTCCCTTCTTAAGTTAGATTGCTTATTATAATTTATCAAGTATTCTAGATTTATAAAGTAATAAAAAAATATAAATAATATATTATAATTTGATTCCAAAACTCGTTTTGGCGCCCCTCCAAGGCGTGCGCCCGCAATTTTTTGCATGCATCGCATGCAAGGCAGGACCGGCCCTGTATTATAATATATATATATATATATATATATATATATATATATTTCTTCAAGATTGGTCGATTTCAAGAAGCTTTTCTTTAAAAAAACAGACTAAAGTGTCTTGGCAAGTTTCACAAAAGGTTGGAATAGTATGTCAAGAATTTTGTAGGAAATATTTTATGAAAATCTTTTCTATGTCAAATTAATAATTATAAATGCTAAACCACGTATTTATAAAGAGAAAATAAAAAAAATAAAATAAAATAAATTCAAATTTATTTGCATATATAAAAAATATGTTATTTGTGAAGTGTTATAGATAATACGTACTTTTAGCTTACCCTTGAAAGAATATTGCGCGATAAATTCGAAAATTTGTTTTTGTGTTAAGTTATGAAATTAGGGTTTTCAAGATCGGCTTACTTCAAGAAGTCTTTATTTAAAAAAAACACACTAAAGTGTCTTGACAAGTTTCACAAAAAGTTGGGATTGTAAATCAGGATTGTTAAATGGTTGATAGTTTCATAAAAAAAATCGAATAGAAAAATATGAATGTAAAAATGACATGATTTTTGCCAGTGCATTTTACTTGTTATCAGTTCAGATGTTTATAAAAATATGAATAAACATTTTTATATGCCAAGATACTTGATTAGTCAATGTGTAGTTCATTTATGATTTAATATTTCGGTTCACCCTGTTTTTGAAATTAAACGCATCACACGTTTTGACTTATGATGGTAAATTCTTTGATTGACTTGACCATACCTCTTGTTAGCGATCATAACAAATGATTGTCATTGCATTCGGTGGATTGTTATCCAAATATGATGAAAGGGAATTTCTTAATAAGCCTTCAGAATTGTCACTTAATGTCCATCAATATGATATTGTTCTATGTATGATTACTTTTATTTATTTTTTTTATTCTTTGGACGACACATGTTGGGAAATATTTATGGCCTGAACTGACACACATTTATCATCATGAGTCGACATAATAAAAGGACTAAAAGTAAAACCTGTCAAATAGAAAAAAACTACTGAATTTTTGGCTTATTGATTTAGAAAACTGGGGTTAAGGAATTCAATGAGAAATAAATGTCTCCGAAAAAATGTGAAATGTTTTTCAAATATTCTTCTTATTATTGATTAAAAATCTGAAAACTTCTCGCAAATTTTATATGAACTTACTACAAATTATAACTGATAGTGAAAAATCGATATTTCATTTTCGAAACAAATCTTTAAATTGAGAACAAAATTCATTTGTTATTATTTAAATAATTCTATTTTTAAATAAATATATGAAATAAAAAGATATAAATATTAATGCATAAACTAACTAGGTCGACATTTGTGATATGGGAATATGCCAACAATTGTTACCAAGAATGAGAAGAATATGAAATACACAAAGTACGTATGTATGTTCTAGAAAATGGAAAAAATATGAAATTATGCAAGTAACTAGTGGGGCGCATGGCATCGTGCCTTAAGGCAAATTGCTGAAACTACCCGTACTATTTTTTTTTTTTTTTGAAATATTAACAATTTTGAAAAAAAAATACTTTGAAAAAATTAGATTTTTGAGAAACTGTAAATTTTTGACAAAGATCTACTTTTATGAAAAAGAATGTTTTCTTTGTTTTGAAATATTTTGGAAATTCTGAACTTTTTTTTAAAGCAATCGTACTGCTTTAACTGCAAAGAGACAAAATATCGAAGCGCGTAAGCGCCGCGTCGCCGTCTAAAGGATAAGCATGGGTACGGAACCGATAGAAATATAAACAAAATTTATACTTATTGTTAAAATTTCTATAAAATATCTGATAATTTTATGTGCATATATCTAATGACCTTTTTCACTGCCAAATGGCATTTTTTTACTTTTTTCACTAGATTTTCAAAACCGCTAGACCTGCCTTCATGAAAATTTGATCAATTCTTCATCTTGTCAATACAAGTAAAATGGTGAAATGGCTCCGTTCTCTAAAAAACTGAGTTACCGACTGTGGCACTTTATGCCCCGTATCTCCGAAACGGTTAAACCTGCTTATGCCAAAAACTAATCAGCACGTCTCCTTATCAACAGTAATATAATGTTTTTTGAATAATCGAAATCGGTTGAACCGTGTTCCCCAAAATCGTCGACGAAAATTTGTATCCGCATACACACATACACACAAACATACACACAGCATCAATTTTTTCCACGATATGCTAAAATGTTCAGAAACCTCTGAAACATAAAGATATATAAAAATCTTCATTTTCGTTATTTGTGCGATTACTATAACTTACTCTACGGGAAGTTAATAATATATAATATACTTTATATTATATATTTCTTTATATATTATATATTAGAATAAGTTATTAACAACAGCGCTTGAAGTGGTGATTAAATAAATATATTTTTGCCTTTATTTGAATATACTTCAAAATCTTTTTGCCAATATATTAAAAACACATTCAATATACTGATCCTTTAAAAATGATATCAAAATTGTATAAGTGTTTAATGTCAATTAAAATGTTGTAAACTTGTGAATCTTCAACTTGATAAAGTAAAGGTATTTAAAAAATAAATTTATAAGAATCTTATATAAAAGCATCGAATTTAATCTTTCCCAGAAATAAGTTGCAAAAAAATTGAATGCCATGATTTGAACTACAAACTTTGACAGCAACTTTTTAATCCCATTAATGAAACGAAAGTACTCTATAGTTTCAAACAAGAATTTCAAAACCATTTCAATTCACATATCAATCAAATAAAAATAATTTATTATCAAAAATATATTTTTTTGCTTAAAATTACATCATATGATATCCGCTTCTATTTAAAATCGATCTAAAATTGTATAAAGAAACCAATTCAATATAATGTTGTTCGTATAATTGGAATCTTGGAACTCATGAAGAATTTTATCGATTTTAAGCTTTTGTCTATTTTCTTTAAGAATTTCCTCATTAATTTTAATTGTTTTATTGATATTTCTATGTGATTACCAAACATATATCATGTTGAGAGATTTATGAGGATTCGAGAGTGTTAATATCTTATGTGCAATTGCTTTTGAAGAAGGACGATTGTATCGAATCTTCTACTTCGATTTAGGCAATAATATAAATTTTATTATGTGAGCTTACAATGGGTCATTTATTATTAATTTTGCAACTGAATGAGAATGGATTAATTCATTGCACGTTATTGGCAAGCGGAAATGATTTATATAAATTAACAGTATTTCTAAATAAGTGATTAATTATTCATTCTATTTAGTTGAGCCATAAATTAGAAACGCTTGTCGGATTTTTATTCTTAATGGCCCTGTATTTAAATTATTGATTTTGACAAATTTATGTGAATATGGCAATCGCTCATATAAAATCCTATTTGCAATTAATGGACCGATTCTGCCGCAAAATAGACCAATGTTATGGCAAGACTATGTTATGTAGTAATTTCCAGTACTAAAAATTGTGAAAACAAATTTGGTTGCTGTGCAGTATTTATTTATTGTATTTACTTGTTGTTTTTAATCTATAATATAAAAATAAATCGCAAAATGTGTTGGTAAGCCAACAACGCCTAAACCAATTTGGCCAATTCTTTTTTTAAAATGTTTGTTGAAGTTCAAGGATGGTTCTTATGGCGTGAAAATATCGAATTATTTCCGCAAAAACCCTAAAAACAGCCCTTTTCTTTTTCACATACAAACGTTTTCTAACTAAAACGTAGAATCAATTTGAGATTTATTGCTATTATGTAGAGTTAATATTAAATTACGAGCACTCACTGTATACTCCTCCTTGACAATTATTCGGATTTTGATAAATATTTCTGAAGTTTATTAAGAAAATTTTCTAGGATGTATATGATTATAAAGTACTGGGATGCATGTGCAATATTGTAGAAATAATAGCATCTTTTACTAATCTTTCCAAAAAAATTTTAAAATTTGTAAAAGCTTCACTTTAAAACAACAAATGGGAAAGTAAAGATGAATACATACAATTCGGCCCCTCACGATATCGATTAGGAGAAGTTTAAGATGCAGTTTTGGATATCTTAAATAATAAAAAATCAAATTAATTTAATCCAACATGAAGTACCAGTGGTATGTTATGGTTATGGTTATGTTATACTGTTTGAAAAACTTCAATTTCCAATATAGTGTGGGAATTGAGACATTTAACATCGCTCATATTATAAATGTATATGCATTTTGGTATGAAGAGTAATTTATCAAGAACAATAAAAACAATAATTATTATTTTTAGGTAAACGGTATATATTAGTATATTATATTAAAAAATTGTAGACATGGGTACAGGACAACGTCTGTTGGGTCATCTAGTAAATATATGTAATCATTCTTCATAAATTCGATTATTCGGATTTTTGATTATCCGAATGACTATCAAAAATAGTTAATCCGGTTAATAGTGTTTCTACTGTATATATCGCAGTGTTCTTACTATAAAAATAAATGAAGTGGTTGCAACAAATACAGAGTTAACCAGTTTATTTTAGTTAGTAGGTACCATCTGGTAGTGAGTGGCATATATAATTATCTTAATGATCCATTTTACACAAGAAATTTGTAAAAGTGTGGATCTATCAGAGAACGCGCATCCGATGATGAAATAGAGAATGTTGGATAATCTTTAGAAGACGCACTATGATCTTCAAGCGCTCTCGATTTAGTGCTAAAAGTACTGTACTGTACTGGAAGTCGAAATATAAAATGCAAATAGATAAATTAATCTTGAATTTAAAAAATTTGATAAATTTCTTGGCTAGATTCTTTATAGCTAAAACAATCAACCCAAGATGCAGTGTTAAATGATGAACAATTTTTTGGTTGATGAACCATTTATGATCCTGAGTAAAATTTGTCAGTGAAGTACAATATGTAAAAGATCCTTTGTAGCTTTAACAATAAACCCAAGATGATGACCATTTTTGGTTGATGAACCATTTTTCATCCTGAGTAAAATTCGTCAGTAAAGTACGATGTGTAAAAGATCCTTTGGAACTACAAAAATCGACCCAAGATGCTCTATTAAATGATGAACCATCTTTGGTTGATAAACCATTTTTGATTCTGAGTAAAATTCGTCAGTCAAGTAAAATATTTAAAAGTATATTAAACCTTTATAGTCATTTTAAATTTCCATTTACTTCTGAAATATATTTTTTTGAGATAGCTCAAAAAACATATGAAGTGTTGGCTTCTAATATAACAGTACAGAATCTGTAGCATATTTTATTCATTTTGTATATTTTTATGAAAATAATAAATAAGGAAATTTAGAGAAAATAAACAAGAAATTACGTAGATTAACCAAAACGGGAGAACTTGGTGAGCCATTAGTACTGAATTCATTAACCAATTTTAGAGATATTTCTCAATCAAGTTATTATCATAAGTTTGAAAAAATTCTTTAATTATTAATAAATTGCAAACTTTGAGACAAATGTACCTACGATTAGTACCCAAACAAAAAATATTTATATAATAGTAATAACTTGAATTGATAATAAATTGTAATATTTATACATTGTTACAATTCAAACAATATTTCAATATCTAACTTGATTTTATACACATTTTTATATTTTTTGAGTATTGATTAATAATGATAATTATAATTATAATAATTATTATAATATTATTAATGATAATTGTGATGATATTTAAGATTATATAAGCGATACTGAAAATGATGTAAAATGCTTCAATTTTTTAAAATTAGATGCTTTTTATGTCTAATTTTGTACCAGGGGTTACTAATTAGTTCATATAGTTTTATAGTAAATTATTTTAGCTTTCTAGTTATATTTAAAAAGATACATATGCTTATATATGAAATCAAACAATCAATTTCAAAGTTAAATGTTAAATATGGCTAATTTTGTATCACAGGTTACTACCAAGTTAATAAGGTTTGGTTGTAAATTTTAGTAGCTTTTTAGTGATACATAACAATTTTTGTATCTTTATATAAGATTTTTATAAAATAGAGCATAATCGAAAATTGCTTATTTATGTGCTTTCATAAATTCCATGTTGATTTTCATATGAGAGTGTAATAAATGGGAGTATTAAAAATTCTATTTTTTAACATTGGTACCAAAAAATGAGAATCTTGAGAAAACGCTTTTTACAATAATTGTTATTTTACTAAAGATTTTTTCATTTCATAGTTCAAATTATAAACTATCTTTAAAACATTTAGTATTTATTTTAAGATTAACAAAATTATGTGTACATTTAAATTAAATGCACTGTGGTATTTTTCTTATTTTTTAAAAATGTTAAGTATTTAATGTACTTGATACAAATATATAAAAATTTTAACTAAAAAAACATTATTATTAAATATGGTTTATCTTCTATTTCTATTTAGTTGTTATATAAAAAATATATTTCTTAATTGATCATCTGATATCGATATTTTCCACCACTAGCATGATTGATCTCAAGGCAAGTTAATTACTGTTAATTCCGTTTTGCAGAATAATTACATTTTCAGATCATGGAAGTAAATCAAGTAAAAAGACATAAGTGCAAAGGTCGGTCAATCCTCCTGAATTTGAATGAACGCTGATTCAGAATCAAATTCTCTTTCAACGTGGAAGTAATTTATGGACAAAGGATCTACAATATTACTTCGATTGATGGAAATGATTTATGAACCGTAAAGGTATCAAGAAAGTATGAAATAGTTAAATCGATTGGTAAAAGATTTTATACGAAGCGTTCAATGAATAGAAGTGCATATACAAAACGAATAAATTTTCGACTAATCTTCGACTATCGTTCATTTATAAATTCTTACTCACGAAAGCTTTATTAAAATTTTGAACTAAGTCGTTTAAGATGTTAATTCATATAATTAGATTGACTGCATAATATTTCAAGTGACTACGGATATTAAGATTTAACACTTTCCACTCGCGAATTACGAGATTAATATGTATTTTGACGCTGGAGCGGCGGAATCCGAGTAGAGAGGATTAATATTAGGGAATATGTTACACATGAATTCATATTACAACTTCTAATATTTTCTTAAATTAAATTACTATTAAAGATGACATAGGATTATATCTAGAAACGTTTGATGATAGAGACCCCTTTTTTTGGTAATAGACATCCTTTGGTAATAGAGATGATAATAGACATCATTTAATTGATTTTCTTTTTTATATTTATAAGTAAAAAAAACTCATTGAACTTTGTATGTATTTACATTATTATCTCCTTGTACGGTATGTGTAAGTTCTACAATGCATATGGTTGTTGCTCAATAAAGTAACTGATCGAATCGGATCGTAATCAGAATTGAAAAAACAACCGAGTTTCGCAATCATTGGTAAATGAATTAGAAAAAAGATTTAGCGTGCGAATCGACCAATCTTCTCATCTTAACTTTTGTTGCTGATAGTAGAAGAGCTGATGAATATGAAATTTTTAATTTTGAAACTTATGTCGTGCTTTCTATCACAGTAATGTTGTAACTACTGTTGTATAGTTTTTTGTTGGCGGGTATCATCCTCGGGTAAAATATCTAAATTTACTTTAATATTCAGCTACCATCTCAACACCATATTAGGCTTGAAATAAAATCGGAAATTGTGTTTGGAGTGAAGACTGACGACATAACTTTACCTTGTCTTAAAGAAACTCCAAGTTGCTTGAAAACACTTATATGCGACAACCCCGTTTTTGGAGATGCAATCAAAATTTCGGCATTTAGGGGTTATACGCAGTTGGGAGGCTAAAAACGTTTTTTTACGATTTTTTTGCGGACACAGCTTTTATTTTTCAAGTACAAGTAATAGTAATTCTGAAAGAGTACACTTTGAAGAATATAATTGTATATCACTTGTGTTAAAATATTGATATGCACCACCTCTGCAGATGATTTTCCGAACGTCCTTCATAAAAAGGCGTTCGGCGGTGAGCACGATTTTGTCGTTTTAGATTATCTTAAATGAAAAAGTGATTTTTTTTAGAGAATTGATAAAAAATCCCGGTTTGGCAGGGACGTATGGTTCCCATTTTCTACCTTGTGTCCCGGATTATCCCGAGTTTTTGAAAAGTATAAGTCTAAATTGAATCTTCGCTCTTACTTGATAATAAAATTGCAACTACCCATCAAATATCTGAAAATATTATATACGACTAGTATGGTTATATGAATAAGGCAAGTTAAAATAGCATTTCACATTTATAATTTGAAATTTTATTTTCAATTTTACAAAAATTAACAAAAAATATAAAAAACTTCTTGACTAATAATAATAAGTGAAAATTATTTTTAAATAGTTATGAAGAAAATTAAACAAAATTATGTAATAAGTTTGAAAGCTGAAAGAACATATAGATCCAAAAATATAAGATAAAATATAGCATATAATTAAATGGTAAAGTTTATAATCAGTAATTTTTAAAAAATACTCATTTAATGCATTCTCAAATAACTTTTGTTGTTTTAAAATCATATTAAATTTTTTACCGTTCACCCCGTCCCGGTTTTGACTTGGAAAAATATGGTCACCTTAATACTACACTATTTTTTGCACTTTTTTATTAAATGATATTGAAGTTATAAACATTTCGAAACTATGATTTGTTGTAACATCAATGCAAATTTAAGGTAGAAAAGTATAAGTAAATTGCTTCGTAAGACATGTTCAAGAATTTTATGACCATATCTAATTAAAATTATGTACCAGTAATGAGATAAATCATAGTCTCGAAACTTTTGTTAAACAATAAATGTTTAATTTTTAGATTGACTAAAATTCTCATTCCATTATGAAAATATTTCTCTATTACTAAAAAAATGTAGGCATTTGTGAAATTATAATTTTTATTGATAAGCAGAAACCATATGATTTTAAATGATGCAAGCAATGAGAATAAAAAAACGAAATAATGTTTGGACCTAAAAAAAATGATGCATGTCCAAATGTGAATCTATTCTACATTGATGTAAAAATACTTGAACTATAAGATTCTAATGTATTTTTTATATTTAAATAAAAATTGAAAACTTGATTGAATTTCAAGGCATTGGATTCAATATATCAAATACTCAATTTATGCAACAATCTTGTTATCAAAAATAATATTGATAGAAATTACGCATAAGTATACATCAACAAATCTTAATGACCTAAGAACAACATTTCTGATATAACAATATCACGATAAAATCAATAACTACGAAATATGAAAAATAATCTTAACGATCGCGTGTAGAAAGTTCGTGAATGGAAATATATCAGTAATTTCACATACATACTATTGCAGTTGTTATTCTGAATAAATTAATAGATTACCATTATTTAACAGCAGCATCCGTGATCGACGCAAAAAATTGATGCAATAGATAAATACAAATAGATGCAAAATGATTTGACCCAACAACAGGTGTTAATTGTCTAACGGAATTGGAATTGAAACATTTTGCAACAATAATAGATGTTTGTTTTTCTAATAGATGTTTGATGATACAACTTTCATGTAAAAAAACTACATAGTTATATATTATGGGTAAAGCTTTTTTTATAACATTTTCTTTAGCTTTCTTTATAACATTTTTAGAGCATATACAGTTCATAAATTTTGTAGTACAAATTTATAAATTTATATACGTTTTATGACAGCAATTATTCGAGCAAAAGGGCAGTGATAAGGCTATATTTGGAATCTTTGAACTGTTTTTTGAAAAATTGCAATACGTTTGCCGCGTAGAAACAAAATATCGAAGCGCGTGAGCGCCACGTCGCAGTAATACGGATAAACATTGGTACGAAACCCATAGAAAAATAAACAAAATCTGTTCTTATTATTAAAATAAAATATCTATAAAATATGTGATATACTTGATGTGCATAAGTCTAATGATTATTCTTGTCCGCAGAATTTTTTTCACATTTTTTATTGGATTTTCGAAATCACTAGACCTGCCTTACCAAAAATTTTATCACTTGTTCATTTCATCAATACAAATAAAATGTTTTTCATACAAATCATCATACAATAATCATAAAAATCGCAAGCTTCGTTCTCTCAAATAGTCAATTAACATTTTTGGCACTTTTTGCCCCGTATCTTCGAAACGGCTTGACCTAACTAATCTTGACAAAAACTAATCAGCACGTCTCCTTATCAATACAAATCGAATGTTTTTTGAATTATTCAAATCGATTAACCAGTGTTCCAGAATTTGTCGACGAAAATTTGTATCCGCACACCCACACGTACATACATACATACACATACATTTTTTCTAAGGTATGTTAAAATGTTCAGAAGGTTTTGAAACGTAAAGATATATACAAATTTTCATTTACGATTACTATAACTTACCCTTACGGGAAGTTAAAAATATGAATCAAAAATATGTTTTTAAGTGAAAACAACAATTTTCAAGTCAAAAATACTAATTTCAAGTACATAAAAATATAATCACAACTAGAAAGGTCAGCCATTGGGTTGTCTTCTCAGAAGAATCTGTATATAAAAGCCAAAATAAATGTACAAGGCTTTATACGATAACACAGATCGTAATTCATATGGAAATAATAAAAATATATTTGCGCAGTTAAAAAGTTAATCGTGATCGTTCTAGTAGTGATATAAAACTTAGAGTAAAAAGCGATGTAAACCTAATACTATTATATTTATTTAAACTATAAAATAATATTATGAAACTATATCATTCCATATATTTCTATATTAGTAATAGTTACCGAAAAATAAATTCAGTGAAATATGAACTGGGCATAAATAGAGATTTCATATGCGGAACAATATGGAAAATGTGCAAATATTTTCTTTAAAATAGCTGTTTAACGAGTACGTCAAAATAAAAATTTATTTTAAAATTAAATTCCGGCATTACAGTAATTACTAGTTTTCAAATGATGTCTTCACAAAAATGCAATTACCATAAATTAAACTTGGAGACATTAATTTAAAGTCACGTTGTAAAAACACCTCAATTTTCTAATTGTACAATTTTCCATTCGAATTCTAGTTTTAATTTAGAAAGATTCCACATTGTTTAAAACTATTTTGATGAAAATTATTTAAAAAAATTCTAAAGAATTGCTGTGTGTTCAATAAAATTTATTAATGTTAAAACGCAAGAAGTTTTAACGAACTCATATTGAATAGTCATATGTCAATATTGAATAATCAAAAATAATAAAAAAAATTTAAAATGATTCAAATTTACAAGAATGAAATAATTTTTATAATAATTTGAAGCTAAAAATAGTATGTACATATAAATTGTTGCAATATGTTGCGATGGTAATTTAAACGAATACCACAATTGTTGTATCAATGGTGCAATATGTTTTATTTCACCTGTAGATCTGTTCTACTTATTATTATATTATAGTGATAAAGCAATGATGAAATAAGTATTCTATATTTATGCTGCATCTATTTCATTTATCCATTTTATTCTCAAATTTTAATAAGGTTAGAACTTTAATTCAGCCAATATAAAAACACAGCAAGTTGTCCGTGTTGCAATTCGATATCACTATTTACAGCAATCAATTACTTTTGATTTCTACACCAAGATGAACCTACCAAACCGGCAAGAATTTCTATCAAATTATTTCACAAAATGTATATAATTAAAAAGTTGTATAATTAGCTTAATTTCATAATAGTAAATATTAGATCTCTATTTAAACCTACACACAATGTGCTGTAACCAGATTTAATTATAAAGCGCATTCGATGATGATCTATTGGAAAGTCCATTTTTAATGGACCATCGTTTTATTAATAAAAGTAGCGGTAACATAAAAGTAATTATTAGATTGTACTTCCCCAAGAACGAATATGTATGTACTTATTTCGTAATGTGTAATAGATCTGTAAAATCTATAGTTTTTGTAGATGATTACTATAATGTAACTCTTTTATAACAATTAATTACATACTTAAAGTTATGTGATGTAGAAAAATTGTTATAATTGGTAAATGTACAAACCTATACTCGTACACAATCAATTATTTTATTAGAGTAAGAAGTAAGTAAGTGAGGATAATTTTAATCAAAGTACGACATGCAAGTCAAATTTACTTTGAAATAATCGAATAAAAACCAAGATTAGCTGAATATACTGTGTGTATAATTTGCTAAGTACAATAAAACAAAAAAAACAAGATTGAATTTACCTGAGCCTGAACATAGTTGACCAATCTATAATTTAATGTAATTAAAAAAAGCTAACATTTGCACAGTACGTTAGGTATATATATATCATCATCAATTATCATCATTAATATTGTTATTATATACGTAAATGCTCTTCACAGAAGAATCTGATGATGGAACGTACCTAGTTCCAAAACGTCGTAATTAAATATCTACAAGAAAACATTGTTTTTCATTTATTGGATTAATTGTTTAGAAAGGAAATCCTAATCAATATATAAATATATATATATATATATATATATATATATATATAAAATTGAATTTAGAACCAATAAAGCAAATATTTTCTTAAGTGAGAGTAGAGGCAGTTCATAAGGATCGAAATTTCAATTTGGATAAAATATTAATACTATAATATATATATATATATATATATATATATATATAATTGATGTTTACGAATTTCCTTGTCCTCAGGGGCTCAAATGCTTCCGAATTGCTAGAAAAATATCTCTGAAAGTTTTAGCTCCCACCAAAGTTTCTATGCAAATAATATGGGTAAAATTCCATTTGTTCTATAATTTAGCGACAAGTGAATCAAAATTTTGAGAATAACATTGTATTTGCCTATTTCGATCAAAGGTAAAAAATTTATAACAAAAATTTGATATATTTCATAAGTAAGTATTTACATAGAAGAAGAACCAAGAAACTTTGGTTGGAGGGCGGACAATGTTAGGGTTAATATTAAGAGATAAAACTTTCAGAAAATTTTTCTATCAATTTTAGAGCCCCTGGGAGCAAGAAAATTCAAAATATCCATATTGAGGATCACCCTAATATATATACATATAGATATATTGTCTATTAAAAAACCACATCCACCTAAGAGTTTGTCTTATGCTTGAGGTTTGATCGTTATTGAATATCCATATGCAAGAAACACGTAAAAGTGCAGTCTAATTTATATGTAATCAGTAATTTTACTAAACCACAAAAATATGCAAAAAAATGTGAATCTTCAGTAATATGCGATAATTATTTGTGCTAAAGAATCGTTTAAATGCGGTTGCGGTTCCGAACTCTCTCTTTCGAAGCCGGGTCTACGGAAGAATGACTCTACTGATGGTCCAAGTCAGGGGTGATCAACATTTAATGATTCATAAAATATCACAAATATTTTATTGAAATTTATATAATCATATATGGCTTAAATGTGAACAGTCTTATCTTTCAAATTGAATAATAAAAATTGAAGAATCGATGAAAAAGTCTAAACAAACACAGATATTTTTCGTAATTCTTTTGACAATTTTGTGCCTGATAAAACGAGCTACATAGGTAAATGTACTGACTCTTTTTTGATTTGCTTAAAATATTGTGAATATAATATATCGTAATAACTAGTGGAGTGCATGGCATCGTGCCTTATGGCAAATTACTGGAACTTCCCGTGTCGTAATTAAAAATCTTGGTATGGAACCCAAAACAATTTACAAAAAATGTGTACAAATTATTATAATCTCTATAAACTATCTGATAATTTGATGTACATAGGTCCAATAAACATTTTTGACCGCCAAATGACATTCTTTTAACTTGGCACTTTTTGCCCTGTATCTCTGGAACGGCTAGGCTTGCCTTCGCCAAAAACTCATCAGCACGTCTCCTTATCAGTATGAATTGAATTATTCAAATCAGTTGATCGGTGTTACGAAATCGTCGACGAAAATTTGTATCCGCACATACACACACATACACACATATACACACTTAAATACACATACACACACAAACATCCATTTTATTTAAGGTATGCCAAAATATTCAAAAACCTTTGAAGATATATAAAAATTATTATTTTCGATTTTTATGTGATTACTATAACTTACCATAAAAAAATTAAAATTAAAAAAATTAATTGCATAAAATCAAATCCACCAGTCAAAACCATTCACTTTTTGTTAGTTCGTTGATGTTTCAATAATGATACATATTCTTATATTTCAAATTCTAATTTTCCAAATAGGTCAAGAAAGATAGAAGCATGTATAGTTGACATTTTGATTACAAATTTTATATTTTAGTGATATTTTATTATTTTGCTCATTAAGATCTCTTTACAGACAATATATTAATTGGAGAATCTTGTGTTCTGTACAAGCATTGAACTTTTACAACATTCGAAATATTTTGAGTATAAATTTGCTACGGTATCAAAATTTATATTCAAAACATTCATTTTTTTATCTGTATTCAACCATAAACATTGTTTTCGAATATGATTGATACTTTAAAATATTTATTGTATCTAAAGTAATACATCTATCATATTCCAGCAGAGCAGATTTAGAGGTTTGTAAAAATACTGTCGAAATTTGGATGAAATATAAGGTTGTACGCCGACTATATCTATACAATACATCGCTTAAAAGCTACTATTATATAAATCTCATGTTATATTGTGGTCTTGTCATGTAAAAGAAAAGTCATTTTTGTCATCACTCATATAAGCACACATACAACGACTTTTGAAAATGATTGGTTGCATAATTAGCCATTCCTAAAGCGAGCGACAATGAACTGAAATTAATTTTACTTTCATTTTTATATCTGTAATATTTTTATGCATACTGCATATATCTGGATACAAATATGGTATACTAGTGCTTTCTATCAAGATCCAAATATATCATATGCAATTAATCATATGCATCGAGATCGCGAGCTGGAGTTTCCAGAATGTTTCGGAATGTTTGGTTTAGTAGACCTCCGTTAAAAAAAATAATGGAATTATTAAAATAATGCAATGAAATGAAAATACAGTAAAAATTTACATATATATGAGTTTGGTCACATAATGTTTATTCTGTGCCATATAGAGTTTGATAACTTTTGATCCAAATTATATGCGAAAACTAGTGGTTTAGGGCATCGTGCCTTAAGGCAAATAAAAAACTAATCAGCACATTTCCTTATTAATAGGAATCGAATGTATTTTGAATTATTCAAACCCGTGTTTCCGAAATCGTCGACAAAAATTTGTATCCGCACACACACACACACACATACACATACGCATACACACACATACATCAATTTTTTCTAAGGAATGCCAAAATGTTTTAGAAGGTTTTGAAACGTAAAGATATATAAAAAGTTTCATTTTCGTTGTTTTTTGCGATTACTATAACAAATAGATTATTATAAATTCTGTAACATTGTCCAATATTTATAAGAATTACATAAACTGAATTGCTAAGTTAAAATTATTTATCAGTGAGCTTTAGAACTTTAGCAAGAATTAAAATTAAAATCCGAATTGCTTTCGATATTCAAACAAAATTTTTTTTTGGAAAAAATTGGCTTCTTTTCAATAGCCTTCATAATCCTTTTGTCAATACAAGCATTTTTTTAATAATTCAAATCGGATGCTTAGTTCTCTCAAAAACTTCTATATTTTGCACATTTAGCTCCGTATCTTCAAAACGATTAGACCTGCATTTGACAAAAGCTTATTACCACTTCTCCTCATTATTGCAAATTGAATGGTTTTTGAATCATTTTTGAATCATCTAATTGGATGCCCCGTTCTCTCAAAAATCGATATTCCATTTTCTGCACACTTTGCTTGGTTATTTTGGAAACGGCTGGACCGACTCTTCCCAAAATCTAATCAGCACATTTCCCTATCAATTGGAATCGATTGCTTGTTCAATCACTCAAATCGGTTGAGCTGTACTCCGGAAAAAGTCGACGAAAAATTGTACACACACATCCATTTTTTCTTAGGTATGCCAAAATATACAGAAACCATTCAACAATCAGTTCTGTCACAAGTTACTACATATAGTACTTACTACTTATATTACAAATTTCTAGTAAGTTAGTATCTTCAACAATCTCCCAGTAACCATCTGTTATAGGCAGTAATTCGATAGCAAGAGCAAGTTTAACATCCTATTGTTAAAGTTCTTTGTCTCAGTAATGAATCTAATATAAAACTTTTATTACAACGTTCTGGAAGTGAAATTCATCCCACAATGCAAAAACCAATCGAGGGATACAATACCTGTATAATCTACGTTCACTTGTTCTTAGTTAATAAAACAGAATCGATTATTTTATTGTAGCAGGACGACGGTTACAATCGGTTACCATCAGTCATGATGAGGAGATAAGTATGGGCTTAGGAGAAAATCGAGTAGTAGTCGTTTAATATATGAGAGGTAGAGACAAAAACATACAGTTTGATATATTTATATATTCGCGAGTGGTAGTTACATATTGGGACATTTCCCATAAATGTAAAATTGGGTTTATAATGAAACTCTTGTTGACTTAGTTGTTTCACTAATTTATTCACCTTTTATTTAGTTGTACATAACTTAACTTAATTTGTTTTAAATTTAACTGGTTTTGCGAGTTACGCGGGTACTTTCTTATGTCCTTTCTTATTGACGCTTAAACTTGTACTGAAAATATTACCTAATATTTTTGGGTAAATGTGTTTTATTGCCCTATATGAAGCGAACAGCTTTATGCTTGTGCGTTGTTGCATTTTTTGAACATTGGAGCAGCAATTCGCTCCACATATAGTTCTGTATTTATCATTAATTAGAAGAAACATGTATTATTTGCCATTATTAGACGGCAACCTATACGTTTGTCCCCATCTCTATGCAATAAATTTATTGCTACAATTTCTGTAATACTAATGCATTTTTTATCAATGCAGCAATGCCTCGAAAGGCTATTTTTATTAGAAAACATATCATAATGCTATATATTTTCAAATAAAAACCGATGCCATTATACTGCCTGACATCAGGCTGTCCGAGACAGGTGTCCAACTTAGAATATCTGATTTAAATCCCCTAGCTCTAACCACAATTCCTCGGGGAAGCCCAAAATATATTTTTGTTCCAGCTTTTGCAATTGTTTAGTGATTTAACAGAGTTATATTTTATAACAACTTGATACTGAAAATTGGTGTATAAAATAACGTTAATCCTAATCGTTTAATTATCAAATAGGTATAAATTAATCAGTTATAAATTATATAGAAATAGTGCTTATTCTGTCAATATGTCATATCTTAATTAATTTAGTTTTTGCAATTCTCCAGTAAATGTCATCATTAATAACATGAAATTGAACTAGCTTCCTAGTGAAGAGCTCATTTGTGGAATTTCAAAAGAATTTTCAAACCACTAATAGAAACAACGTTTTCTAATTAATTTCTAGAAATGACAATATGGCAAATGATGAACTGTTATTCTCATCAACTCATTAAATATTGACCTGATTTAAAACAGATCAAAGCTAATCAAAAAATTTGAAATTTAGATTTATCTTTATAATTAATTTGAAAGCGATTTGTAAATAAAACATCTAAATTCAGAATGTATGTAATGTATGAAGTATTCAGAATGTAGAAGTAGGAATGATTTTACAAGTTACAAGTTTTGGTTAATGAGAACTAGTTTTTCAAAAATCATGTATAAACAAAAATAATTTGTATGTTGTATTTATTATTTATTTGCACTTGTATTTATTATTATTTTTCGGCTATTCATCATCACCAGTAAATTTATTTGAAACTTTTATATAATGATAATTGAAATCATTACATTTGCACAAATGTGTGAAAATATCAAGCAGAAGATAAGTCGTGTGCTAAATCAATTATTTTTAATGTGAATAATATTTAATATTCTATCTTACATATTTTGATTTATTTACAAAATTTTGAAAACATAATCTACAAAAACCTTACAATTAACAATTAAAATTTAAAGTTAGTAATAATTTATATGATACGAGAAGGAAATCAAATTTTGGATAGCCCAATATAAACAGCAGAGAATGAATCGATGATATCGACAGTGGTTATAAATTTGGTAATTGGTTAAAAACGCTTTGGTTATATATATATATATATATATATATATATATATACAAAATAAAATTCGTAATACCAAAAGTGAAATTATTAAAGAGAGACACATATTACTATAAATATATATATTATGTCCATAGCAACCTTCAGCTAAGCGTGAAAGTATCATCTTGATTAACTTAATTGGAATATCTAGAAAAAATCTCGTAAGGCAAACGACGATTATTCCATAACCATATTATTAGGAAGTTAGGACCATATGTCTCAGAAATAAATTACTTTATTGCTTAATCTCGGCTCATTATTAACTGACCACAAAAGGAATTGTCTAGTTGGAATTTCAAAATCTATTTTATTACTTTAATTAACATGCTTTGAAATCTGAAGATGTTCGGTCATAATGATAAAAAATTTGAAACAAATTGAAAATTTGTTTCAGGCAACTCAAGTCCACAAGACTGATAAGTATTAACTATTAAAAAGATAATTAGTAATATATAAAATTTATGCTATGGATCAAGGATTATAGTTTAAAACCTAGTGCATGCGATAGCATTGATAAATTAGAAGTTTTGTTCAGGCATATGTTAAGTTGCTGTAGTTCCTACAGCAATTCCTGTTAAATTAGACAAACCTTTTTAACTACAATTGCTGGCATTTGTCCAATGATCTTTACATTTTAAAACGATTCTCGAGAGAACTTTACAAACGAACATTTAGTTACGCGATTATGCTCTTATGAATCCTTTGAGAATTTGTAGACATTTCGTGCAACTTGTAGTAGATTATGAAATATTAATTGTATGTTATTTTGCTCGGTACACTTTATAAATCCAGATCGAACACTTGTACGCAAAGGTTGATAGAGCAATCTACAATTTTGCAAAGATACATAGACATATTCGTGCATACATATATACTAGAATTACTGGAACATTCGTGGTGCACAGTTTCAAGCTGAAGGATATCCATTTTTTACTTGAAAATAAAAATGAAAATATACGAGAATTACTAGAAATTTTGTGATGCACGGTTTCAAGCAGAAGTGACATCCATTTTCACTTAAACAATGAAAATATAAATGAAACTATGTTTCGAAGTGTCTAACCAGCCCTTTTCTGCTAATTATAAAGAAATATTAAGCAATCATAAAGAAAAGGTTAGTTAATTGTCATGTAAAACTTATCAACGCAAGTCCTTGTCGAGTTACACCACGTAGCTTTTGAAATCGATTCAGACGTTTCTGAGAAAACGTTTGAAACGTTTGAAGACGTTCTGAGAAAGCATTGAAATGTTTTATAAAAATTTAAGAATGTTTAGGAATCTGTGGAAAGCCCGCACATACTTTATATGATTAATGCCACACATTGCACAAGTAGAACTAAAGATAAAAATTTTGTTCTTAATGATTTTTTCAATATATAAGTTTGCAAGAATTTTAAATTATACTGAATAACCACTTGACCTAAACCAAAAACTAATTTCCTGATTTTACCGACATTCCACACATATTTTATTACAAAACAATTATGTGAAATTTTTTAACAATTTTCAAATAAAAACAATTAACGCCATTACACATCAAAGTTGATTAAGAAAACGTAAGTTACATAAACAAACATCCAGCATTGCCAAATATAATCAAAAAGAAACGAAACCGGAACATACAGCACATCGTGATGATCTTACAAAAGTTAAATAACATTAATCTTATTACGGCAATCTAATTTCGTACGCAGAAACACTTTCAAAACAATTTGTTTCATCAAAAAAGCGAAACATTTGAAACGGCTCATTAATAAATCTTCAATAATGGGCGAAGAGACACAGGTACACGCGAATGTTATTACAAATTAGCTCATTGTCTCTGGGTGAAAATGGTATTGCTGAAGATTTTATGGAACTTAAAAAAACATAACAGGTAATGAAAATAAGGGCCACGTATGGGCCATGTGCAAATAACCTTGTATATGTAGAAAATGCATAAGCTCATTGTCTAGCAATCACTGGTTTTAGGTTTTATAGCCACTTTGATCAGCTTGGTATCAAGCACTAGTGATATCAGATTTTCGCTGAATATATAACCACTGAGTTGCCTTCTGACAACACTATGTTAAAGTATTGCATCACAAAATGAAAAAGGTTACAAAAATCTTTTTTGAAGCTTTCTTCAAGTGTATTACAAGAAAATTTCTCTTACTCTCTCAAGATGGTTGGAAAATTCAATACTTTTTGTTTTATGAGGATCTGAAACGAAATGCTCTTACGGTTTCAAATATATGTAGACTTTAACATATTTGATTCTAAACACTAACTGATCAATTCCTATTTACTTGCAGTAATATAATCATTAGATAACTTTAAAAAAATCAAAACTTTCTTACAGTTTTGAGTAATAATAAGTATTAAAGTACACCACAAACCAATAACATTTTTTCTCATATTTAAATTATCTAATTCAACAAATCTAGGAATTAGTTAGTATTAGTTATTATTAAATTGCAAATAAACTATTTAGTCAAGAGAAGAAATATTGCAAACGCCTTTCATAAATGATGCGAACATTTTTATGAAACACTTCATCTTTTCCTCAGAAAATTTTGTAAGTCCATTGCATAATAGGGATGCTAGGCACATTAATAATACTAAAACATTAATTTTGCAAGTAGAAATATTTATAAGTTATTTCACAATTCTCATGTCGATTAACTGATTAACCATTACAAGAAATCAAGCAATAATAAAATTACGAAAATAAATTAATCGATATCTCACGGTTAATCTTGCAATAGAATACCTATCGATAAATGATATCATTAAGAAATAGATTCAAAATACGAAATTAAATGAAATTTTAGTAATAGATAAATTAATTTTAATTAAAATAATAGATAAATTAAAATAAAGTAGGTTATTTACATTTTAGTGGTCCGTTCACCATTAATTAAATAAATGCATTACATAATAAAATTAAATATGTTCATTAAAAAAATAATAAATACACACCAACTCGAAGGTCAAAGAAAAAATAGCCAACAGAATTGAAAGGATAAAAACATATTTAACCTTTTCCACTTGGTAGAGGTTTATATGTAACCGCCGGAGCGGCAGCATCCGAGTGGAAAGGGTTAATACTTGATTATTGATATCTAACAGTGTTTTTTTCTTCTAAAAAGTAACAAGATTCTAAACAAGACCCAATATTAGCAAATAAATTTTATTATCAAAACATTTGAGGGGCAATAAAAGAAATGTTTTCGTTGCAGGTTTCCGCTAAAATCAATAATCCAACCAGAATGATACATTCATAACATTTCTTTTTTGAATCAGAATAATAAACCGATTCATCTAGAGAGCTCGTTAAAGAAATAGAGTGATCTGAATCGAAGATAGCCTTTTGATGCCAGTAAATCAAATCGTACAAAAACTTACAACTTAATTCGCGATATCATCTTATGAATGTGGTGAACGAAATGATAAACAAAAACATAACGCAAATCAGATTAGGTCATGCTGATGTTATCTAGTGACAAGACAATACATGAATACGAATTACTCATTATATTTAAATAAAAACATTCACATATTCTTATTTAATTTTTTATGAAACTGTTGCAAAATATTCCGGAGCTGATGAAGATGTGGATGCCATAATTACTTTGGCAACACTTAGGAAATTAAGAAGAGTCAAAGAAGGAAGTTAGGAAAAATCTTACAGCAAAAATGATAACAATATAATTTAATAAATATTATTAATGACTAGTGGTGCATGGCATTGTGTCTCGAGGCAAATTGCTGGAACTTCCCGTTTTCCCGTAATTCATAAAAATTGTATCCAAACATACACACATACATATCACATACACACACAGTACATCTATTTTTTCTAAGGTATGCCAAAATGTTCAGATGGTGCTGAAACGTAAAGATATTCAAAAAAAATTGTTCTTGTTTTTTTTTTGCGATATTAGCCAAACATATTTTTCTTATTTTAAATTCGAGACTGGATCGTGAACCTGGAAGAAGTCCATTTATAGTTGAGTTAAAAAATTAGAGATTTTTATTCAGAATTACTGAATTTATATATTTTTCCTTAATATTCTTTGACTTTTTAGAAATAAATATAATTGCTGAACAATTTTAAATTATTATTTAACAATCGTGTGTTATGATATGCACAATTTTGTTGGTTCAAATTTTGTAAAAAGCTCGCCCGTAGGTAAGCGGTTAAGAGCGACGGGACCTGAATCAGAGGTCCCGGGTTCGATACCCACTTCGAGCAGCCTGTTGTCAGGCAGCAGTGACAACGATTTTCACTCGGAAATATAGATAGCAATATGTTTGCAAGTGAAAATAGCCCCTCATCCGGTATTGCTGCACCAATAAAAAGTCAGCCCTATTAGATTAATTCTAATAACAAAATCATCAAATATGGTTGGATCAACCATTGGGTTACCATCTAAAAAATACGAAGTAAGGAGAAGCCCAACAGCTCATAGGACGTAAGGTTCTGATTGCTGTTAAAAAAAAATTTTAAAAAAAATTGTAAAAATATTTGAATCTTAGACCAATATGTTAAATATAGGTAAATAATATTTAATTATTATATTATATTAGAAATGCAATAAATATCGAAACATTTTACTAATTTCCCAGTTTTGCCAGTGCAAAAATCCCAGCTAATCCTTGACGTATGGTCACATTACAATGGATCTTTCAAAAAACATTATAAAAGTACCTGGTGACTAGTGATTTAAATTAGAATCATAACTACTATTTTTCAACCTAAATTAAATAAAAAAAAATTATTGATACTTAAGTCAAAATGCTTATAAAATGTACATTAGTATGATTGGAAAACGTACCATGATTAAATAAATTCCGTTACGATATATGAGAAATATGATTATTATTATTATATGTAAAATGTCAAGTGAATGGAATATTTAATATTAATTACTATTCATTAATTAATTAAGGGATTAACATACATATTTATATATAATAAATAGAAGATTTTTAATACAATACACTAGTATTCACCATAACCGTGTTTTGTTTTGATAACTTTGGGTATATATTCAATAGTTTTAATTCAAATACCGTTTTATTAGTATTTATTTCAATTTATTTGTATGTCATTATACTGAAAAAAAGAAAAATAGAAATTCAAAACATTAGCAGCAAAATTAATTGGTAACATGACTCAAAAATCTATGTCTACATGGGAATATATATTACCATTATATTGTCCATGTATGCCTCGAATTTATAATCATCCAAATATTATCTTTTGTTTTAGTACCGCGGCGGCAAAACAAAGCCAATGTTATTCAGATGCTGCAATTCAAGTTTTTGTTTTCAAGTCTAAACAGCATTACGAATGGCAATTTTGCTGCGCATCACAATTAAGGGACATTACGGCGGCAACTTGGGAAAGAATTCACGTCCAATCTGATTGCCGAAGAAGCGCAGTAAGAAGACAGCTGGGAAAATTTTACTCAGAAGCTTTTAAAAAGAAATCTCAGTGAAAGGCCAAAATTCATTCGTATTCTTCTTACCAGAATTTACCAGAATTTCGTTCATTATTATTGTTTAAATTAGTAAATAAATGGTTATAAATAGCGTCTTACTTCACTAAACACAAGCTAGCAATCAAATTCTATATCCTATTACAAATTAGATTAAATATGATTTATATTATTTTTATTATATATTATTACTTCCGTACACTATTAGCTAGTTACTGCCAATAATAAATTATAATTCTGTGTACGATTTTCTATTTCGAAAGGGCAACTTGAGTAAAATATTTGCAAGCTTTATTATTAAAAGCGGAATCTAAATTAAAATTTGAACATAAAAACAGAACTCAAAGAAGATCAAGGATTTATTAGAAAGGTATGGATATCCAGGTATAAATATCCACTTGGTATTTTGTACTCGTGAATCACTGGAAAACTAATTGAAGTAATTGTAATTAAGTAGATGCATTTAACATGCTGATTATAAGTAAAAGTAATGTGGCCAATTAATGATTATTAAGCCCTAAGATAACTAATTAATATACAATTAATCATATGTAATACTTTTTGCTTCAATAATGGTCTAATTATTTTTAAGCAATTAAAATACTCCCGGAGTTAATAGAAATCTTGATACCGAAATGGTATTCAGTTGGTGGCCATTGCCAATTCAATAAAACTAAATGACTTCGAACGTTAACCTATTGGCTTTGTTTGTCTCAAATCAATTAAATATTCTATCACATTTTTTATGAAGAGAAAGAAAAAACATAAAATGTCCATAATGGACTATAAAAATGATTAAAATATTCCTCTCATGAAAGATGCGTCTCGAAGGAAGATTTAGACAAATAGGGATCGCTTTCTTTTTAAGACGGCAAGATTTTTGAAACAATATGGTAATAGAAATAATAATATTAGTATTAATTTTATACCAAAATATTTTGGTAAAAAAATGACCATTTTTTGTAATATTGGTAAAAATTTTGAAAATATTTGATATTACAATTATTTAATTTTTCATAATAACGAATGTGATGTATAATATTATCACAATTGTCTAATTTAATTTAAATTAACATTATTGAAAATAATGACATTTAAATACAAAAATGAGATAAGTAATGAATTTTAATGCAATATCTGAACACAAACCTTACAAAAAATTTTACAAATATATCATAATATCGAAAATCGATCAAAATAAGATTTTACAAATAATTAGCTGATTTATTAATAAAATAGGATGCGTAATAATCCAACAATAGATTCGGTTCAATCAGCACAAAAAATAAGAAAACAAATGAAATTGGCTCAGCGATTTAACGCAATCTCCAGAGCCAATTCTGTATTTCTTGAAAATTTTGCGCACATTTTATTTATGGGAAAAATGTTCCTGATATCAGTTTTTTTTGAAACTAAGGATCGAAATATTTCAAATTATAAATGGATTTTGGTAAGGTAACTATTCGTCCTGGTTTGGCCGGGATAGTCCCGGATTTCTACCTTGTGTCCCGGGTTTTTTCTAAAAGCATTATTAGATAGTTTCTCCTTATTGTGCTTATTTTTTTAAAAAATGTATACGTAAATTAACAAAAATTATGAAAAAAAGAACAAATGCTAATTTTTTCAAATTAATTATGAAGAAAATTGTAAGGAATTTTATACAAGCCTCAAAAGCGAAAAAACATAAATATCATATATAAAAAAAGTATTACAGAAAATCGAATAATGAAGTTCTTAATAAAAGTCCGCAATTCTGATTAAAACAAAGTGATTCATATAGAAAAAAAACAGTTGATTTATTATATCTTCAGATTTATAATTAGCCTAAAAATTTGCCGTCTCGATTTTGACTTCAAAAATATGGTCATCCTACTTTTGGAGCATTGATGTATAATATATGTATATACATATATATATATATATATATATATATATATATATATATATATATATATATATTATATATCACTATTAGAAATTTTTATTAATAATCTCATCATAAAGAGAATGGACAACCACTGTCCATCAAATTATGAATGATGTAAATTACATCACTACATCTCATAGAACATAAAATAATATTTTATTATAATGCAATAAGAAGAGTTCTGATTGCTTTTTATAAGATAAAATATAAGAGATGGTATTTATTATTATTCTTTTTTTTCTAACTCTAACTATTGCTTATTTTATGTTTTTCTTAAATATATGTATTGCAATTCCTTAAATATGTGGCGAGCATAGCTCACTTGGTAGCGTGTTCGATTCACACGACAGGGATTTTTGGATCGAATCCTGTCATTGACTTAGAATTTGTGAAAAAAATATGTGTACTCAATTTGAAATTAAATGAAAATTGTATTTGTTAAGTAGAAATTGAATAAAAATAGGAATTACGGAATTTGAAAAGCTGAATTGTATTAGGAGTAAGAAGAAAAAATATCAGAATTTGCTGAGATTAAAAAGAAGAATGAAGAAGAAAAAATTGAATGAAGATAGAAGTTAAATAGAATTAGAAATTTGATATAAAATGGCAAAAATTGAAGATATGAAGAAGAAGAAAAATATAAAATAGGAGATATATATATATATATATATATATATATATATAGATTGAATATGATATAAAAATTGGTATAGAATGTAAATAAATAAAAATTTTATAGGTGGCTAAATGCTCAGAGTAAGCGAGTTCTATTAAAGTTCTAAAAAATCCTTAAATATTTCTAGTTGATATTCAACAGTAAACCATTTTTTCATATAACTCACTAGGTTTTCTAAAATTTATATTTAATATTTGGCATTTTCGAATGACTAAATGTGCAAAAGAACGCACCTGTTCCAGTTTCGCATGCCAATATCGTCATAATACGATAATAAACTGTTTCTATACTATCGAAGACGCGGAAATATTACAGTTACATGGATATATGGCACAAAATACAGGAACTGACCGATCGGTCGTGAGTTACAGAACAATAATACAATTTAATCATTTATCTAAATACTTATACTGCCAAGAAAGAAGCCCGAGGTTCAAATCGTGCTAAATGAAATAAGTGATATAATAGCTTTAGCAGATTTCGCCAACTGAGATTCTAAAGCGACTTGTTGCAAATGTAACTAAGCTTAAACCAAAAAATATATACAGAATAAAATTTAATCAGACAAATGAAGAAAATTTGCCTTGGAATTCGAACCCGGTTCGAAATGAAAAATACGTCAAGAAGTCAAATTTGGTGCATCCATAAGCCAGCCTTATTAGATAAATTCTAATAATAAAATCATCAAATATGGATGGATCAACCGTAGGATTACCATCTAAAAGAATACGACTTAAAGAGAAGTTTCAGACCTACAGCTTATAGAAGGTAAAGGACTAATTGCTGTTAAATAAGGTAATAAAATAAAGTTAATAATTTTTCCTAATTGTAAGATATTTCTTCTTTCGAAAATGGTGACCATTCATATTATTAATGATAAATTGAATTGAATTTTGTGATCAAAAATTGGACCATGCTTAATGAAAATAATTTAGAAATATATTATTCTATTCATTATAATCTAATATGTAATAATCAAAATAAACAACTAAATTTATACTAAAATATTATTCAAAACTTATTACAAATATTACAAACCGAACAAGTTTAAATTTTTTGTTATAACAATTAACAAAAAAGAAATAACTAGTAGTGTATGGCATCGTGCCTTAAGGCAAATTGCTAAAAGTTTCCGTACCTTAATGAAATATTCGAGAAATATTAAATGTTTTTAAATAGATATATCTATCTATAGATAGATATAATAAAGCAAATATTTTTGAAAATTAAAAAAAAAATTAAAAAAAAGCAATCGTTTCGTCAACACAAGCACACAGTTTTTTAAATCATTCAAATTGGATGCTTAGTTCTTTCAAAAACTGCTATTTTTTACACATTTAGCTCGTTATCTCCGAAATGAATCATTCAAATCGGTTAAACCGTTCTTTTACACTTTCAGCACTTTTTGCTTCATATCTCCGAAACCGCGATTCGGATCGATTCACGACCCATTTATTTATTTTATTTATTTATTAATATTTATACACAATATACACACAACATTAGTGTGAAGTTAAAAATAAAAAGTCTAATTATTTAATAATATGATTAATTTGTTATAGTGAGTTATATAAAAAGTTGCTGTGAAATAGCTTATATCCACTGTTATCTCATATATATTTATTTTATTCATTTTTTACAATTAGATTCATAATTTTTAAGTAAATCTACGGAATTTAAACAAATATATAGATAAAAAAGCATAAAATGAACAACTATTTTTTTGCAAAGCAAAAAATCTCTGATTTGGAAACAGCATCCATGCAACTTATATTTACTTAAAATGTACAATCATAAAATTGAAAAGTAAGTTGTTATAAAAACATTCAATAATGAGTTATTAGATAAAAAAAACTTTTATATGATTAAAGACCTAATGATTAAGTACCTTGATTCAGCCATACGGTAATAAAATTTAATACAATAAAACAATTTATACACTATTCATATAAAAAAACACTGACTTAAACATTTACATTTAATGCATCTTACAAATGCATTGCATCAATGCACTATTATTGACTATTGCATGCGCCACCTGCATTATCCACCTTCTTTCAGGATTTAATTTGTTAGATAACGATTTATTTTCAAATTTAACAATATCAGAAGTTGACAACCTTTATATGAAAAATGTTTCTCACGAAAAATGAAATATTATTATTATACACAAAGCTCAACGTTAAACATAAATATATTCTGGAAAATATGTATCTGCGATTAAATTAGCGTATTAAAGAAGAGGAAAATTTAGAATTAAGAGTTTGTTAAATTAAAGGTCTAGTAAAATTTCAAACTGATTGTGTATTGCATTATACTACAAGATAAACTGCTGGAACTACCATTGACCAAAAAGCATAAATGATGAAAAAAATCAAAATATAAAATGTGAAGCAATTAATAAGTTCAATACTTGTTGATCTATGTCCAGATTTAATTATTGGTAATCAAAACAGCTCACATACACAGCAAATTATAATTAAATCGGCTTCACGATTAATACAATGATTAAATGCAATGAAGATATTACTTACATCACAAGAAATCACAAGTAAGTAAGAATATATTAATTCTGTAAATTTTAGATCTATTATAATTAGTACATTATATTTCCTGTAATTAAAGCTATAAAAGCCATGAAATGATGTATTATCTTTGATGGAGTATCTTAAATTTTAAATATGTTCTTGATAGAACAAATTCTTCGGTCGTAAAACGTAAGATGAAATTCGAAAATAAGTTCTTAATTAAGAACATAAAATGATCGTAATAGTTTACGATAATATGTTACGTAGTCGTAACAAAATTAACACATACAATTTATATTGGTTAATTCAATGTGAATTAAAAACTTTAGATAGAATTTTAGAGTGGTTTAGATCACAACTTTGACTTAAGTTTTTACGATTTAATAAGAATCTAAAATTTTATTTGTAATTTATATTCATTTTAATAATGTACTAAAATAAAACAAAAAAATTACACTCAAAATATATATTTGGGGGCGTCTATTAATCACGTGATCAATTTTTTAAGGATTTTTGGAGCCCCCCTTACTACTTGGCGATTTGTGGTGATATCCAAAATTGAAACCCCCTCCCCCACCAAACGTCAGGTGTATTTTTATTTACGAGAAAAATTTGTAAAATTTTTTATTTTTTTGAAAATGTTCGGATTTAAAAAAATAGTTAAAAAACAAATACACGTTTTATTTTATTATACCCTTCCCCCCCACGTGATATTTTGTAATTTTTTGTCAACCCCCACCCCTCTAAAAATCTCAAGTGATTAATGGACTCTCCAATGCAATAATATATACATAAGACTGCTCAAAAAATATTTTACTTTTAAAAAATCGCATTCTAATTCATATTTATTTTAATAATGTACTAAGTGCATAGTTTGCTACTTAAAATAAAACAAAAAAATTGCACTCAAAAGATATATTTGGGTGTGTCCATTAATCACGTGATCAATTTTTTAAGGATTTTTGGAGCCCCCCTTACCTCTTGGTGGTTCGTGGTGATATCCAAAATTGAAACCCCCTCTCCCACCATACATTAAAAAAAATAATTAAAAAATAAATACGTGTGATATTTTACTCCCACCACGTGATATTTTATAACTTTTTGTCAACCCCCTAAAAATCTCAAGTGATTAATGGACTCTCCAATGCAATAATATATACATAAGACTGCTCAAAAAATCATTTTACTTTTAAAAAATCTCCTACTAAATTAATATAAAATGTTTTTAAGGCCACTTTTCAAATTTTATGATGATATCAATACTACAAATTTACGTAGTATTACAAGTAATTTGTTAACAATTTGAATTTGAAAATAGAATATTCTGCTTCTATGGTATGTTATTTTTTTATTATACTTTTCGCTTTCTAAGCTAGATCTTATGTCAAAATTGTATTTAAAATTATAAGTTTTTTTTTAGAATTAAGTGTAAGTTATAAAAAGATATTCACAAAAGTTTAACCGCATCACTAATTCAATTAAATCTTATTTAGCGACCACACTTTAAAAAATCTAACATCTTCACTTTCATTATTCAATCGGCGTTTTTTTCGTTCATAACACTTCACTTGTCGGTTGTAATTATTAAATAAACAATTTTATACATTAGAGAGAGTTTTTTCTGAACGACATTAATGTCAAGAAACCGACACACATTTTTCTACGCACTCAAGTCACATGAATAGTAAATATTTTCATAGTTATTAAGTCTTATTAATAATTCGAAAATATGAAGAAGATTTGATTAGAATGTATCTCTGAATTAAAGAACGGAAGAATTAAGATTTCTCTCGTGCAATTTGAATTAGCTAATTATGAATGAATGAAATGTATCTATGGTCATAACATTATTTACAAAAAACAGTTTCCTGATTAGTAATAATAAGAAATGATATCCATTATTAGATATAATATACATATAAAATTCTCTCATAACAATTTCTATTTATATCATAAAAGTAACCATATAAGTACATTTTAAATTATTGCACGTTAAAACACTTTACCCATTGATATTAGAAACTAGTTGAAAGTGGCATTTAGCCGTAAGGCAAGTTGCATGAACGTATTAGAATTGACTTGAATGAGCATGAATTGAGCATGAATTGAAATTTAGATACTTGAATAAAATTTTCACATTTACAAAGAAACGGCTCAACCGATCGTCGCATTTTTTTCTTTTTATATATATATATATATATATATATATATATATATATATATATATATATATATGTATATATTGAACAGCAATTAAAACCTTGCGTCCTATGAGCTGTTGGGCTGAAACTTCTCCTTACTTCGTATTTATTTTAGATGGTAACCCAATGGTTAATTCATCCATATTTTATGATTTTGTTATTAGAATTAATCTTATTGGGTACCTGACATTTTATTGGTGCAGCAATGCCGGGCAAAGGCTGTTTTCACTTGAAAACATATTGCTATCTATATTTTCAAGTAAAAATCGTTGTCACCGCTGCCTGACAACAGGTTGCTCGAAGTGGGTATCGAACCCGGGACCTCTGAAACAAGTCCCGTCGCTCTTAACTGCTGATCTACGGGCGAGCCCGATCGTCGCATAAACGAGAGAAGATACATCGAAATACATCGATTGGCTTTCAAATTTTTGAAATCGGTTCAGGCGTATTTAAACAAACGTCGATAAAAGGTCTAATTTTGACAAATGCCAAAAAAACGATACTAATTTTTGCAAATTTTGTAGAATTTTTAAAATTAAACGACTTGTCTTAGGGCCGTAATATTTTAGTATGATCTATAAGACTATGGTATCTACCGTCAAAAAAAATCATAAAAATCGTCGAAAAAAATTTTTTTAACATACAAACTTTTATCTCTACCAAAAACTAATCAGCACGATTCCCAACCAATATCTTTCGAACGGTTTTTGAATTTTCAAAATCGATTCAGAATTGAGGGCTAAAAGTAGACGAATTTTTCACTTTTCTGCGATTTACAAAGAAACAGCTTGGTTGATCGATTTTTGAAATCGGTCCAGCCGTTTTTGAGAAAACGGCGATTTACCGAAAAATCTATACATACACACACACACATACTTTTTCCCAATTTGGTCTCATTCAATTTAGAATTGCTTGAAACGTCGAGAAAACATGAAATTAGCGGATCGGATTTTTTTTATAAAAACAAACTTTTCCTTCAGGAAGTTAGTAATATAATTTTTAACTTAATTTTCATTATGATGCATCGCAGATGAGTATATGATATTCATATTTATTTTATAATATTTGAAAAGTTTTTCATAATACTCAAGAGAGTAAATTTGTGATATATAAATTTGCTTAACACTATTAATACTATTCTTTCACTAAGAATATCCTTGAATTATTAAATCAATAAAAGATGTTAAGTAATACTTGTTCATGTTACAAGTACTTGCAGTTGTTAAACACCCACATCAAACATTACGTGATATTTCACAATATTTTATGCTATTTAAGCATTTCTGAGTAGCCAGACATGAAAGGCGATTATTAAATTATATGACAGACAAGAATTTTCTTAGTTTTTGCTGGAGTTAGTTTTTAACAATTTAAAATTATTTCAATATGTGTAGTCATAGTATAATATATCTATTTTGTGTAGACCAATATCATTAGCTCATAAAATTTTAATACTCAGTGGTTGATCCACTTTTTGTTATGCAATGATAAATTAGCCCATTATCAAATGTTATTATTGATAAATTAGATTATTATATAAGCAAAAGTTATTTTGAATTGTTGTGAATATAATAGTCGATTATCGATTAATCGACTTCTATTTGTTGATATTGATAATATTCTGTGCAGTAAATGATTTATTATCAAAGCACACAATTTATAGTGCATAATAGTGTGTATTATGAATGAAACTAGTGGTGAATTGATAAAACTTCCCGTACTAAAAATTAAATTTAACAAAAAAAATGAAGAAATTTTTGAGAATTTTGAAATTTTTGAAAAAATTAAACTTTTTTGAAAAAAAATTGACTTTTTTGAGAAAAATGAATTGATTTTATATTCCAAAATACTTTAGATATTTTTAACTTTTTAGCACGTCTCCTTATCAATAGGAATCCAATGTTTTTTTAATCATTCAACTAGGTTGTACCGTGTTCCCGGCAAAGTCGACAAAAAATTGTATCCGAAAACACACACACAGAAACACATACACTACTGGGTTGTCATCATTTTTTCTAAGGTATGCCAAAATGTTCAGAAACCTCTGAAACGTAAAGATATATAAAAAATTCATTTTAGATTTTATTGCGTTTACTATAGTTTGCACTATGGGAAGTAAATAACTGAAATGTACTATATAATTCAAATTTTTTAATACATTATTCATAATCTTATCAAATGATTTATATAGAAACAATTTTTTATACTTTCAATTACAATTTGTTATACTAGGAAAAAGGACATTCAGTAATTGTGTTGGCGTTATTATGTGGCTTTTTGAATGGATGGCAACCTAGTAGTTGTCCAATCCTGTTCTGACTAATTAAATATACTCGAAGTATTTTTGGAATTTTATGATTTAATATGCAGCTATACTCACAAGAAGCGATTTTCACTTGAGATCATATGCGAGATCTATAACTTCAATAGATATTTGACATCAATGCTGCCTGATGGATACCAGCAAAATTGGAACTTGTCTGTGCTAGCTCACGTCCGAACTGATTACGCCACCGCTGGGTCCTAAAAATAGAAATGACGTGAAACACGATAAAAAAAAATTTGGAGGTAAATTGTAATTTTTAGAGATTACAATTTTAATCTCAAAACTATTTTATGGGCCGATTCTACCGTAAAATAGACTAATGTTATGGCAAAGCTATGTTACGTAGCAGTTTTCATACAAAATCGTACTAAATACTGTTAAAATGTATTTGAAGTAAAATCATGCGTTTTAAACCACATCACAAAGATCCAGTTATCATAACATCGTTTTTTTGAAAGTTGTGCGTTTCCTAGGGTAGGATTTCTATCTAAAACGCCTGATTGCACAGCACAGCAAATATATTGCTTTTGACAGTATTTAGTATGACTTTGTATGAAAACTGCTACATAGCATTGGTTTATTTTATGGCAGAATAGGCCCATCAGAGCAATTTTTGTAACTATTTAAGTATATAGTAAATATTTATATTTCTGAAGAATTGAGATTGAGGCTATAGGAATAGAAACTTATAATTATTTAATGTGGTAAATTGTAAAATTTTGAAGTAAGAATTGAAATAAAGAAACAGCTTTTAATAAATAATACTATAAAAATATTTTCTAATTTGTATCTATACAGATGTTTGAATTATAGTAAGTTTAAATGGAAGAATCTCTAAAAAGTAAGTAATTTAACGCAATAATTGTAAATTTCAGAGGTTATTGTTTATTTTTATATTTCTGAAGAATGTAGGTAGGACTGACAGTATATTTAAAAATTAAATTCCATTTTTAATTAAATTATTCCAAAAACGTACAATTATATAAAAGGAACAAATTAAAATTTCAATAAGTCATTAATTTTAGCTTGATATACACGTAATGAAAGTTCCAAGATATTGTGTCATGAAGGATTTAGCCAATTACAAAGTTATGCGAAATTAATTTTCATGAGAACACAATCCGTGGAACATCACACAACAGATTACTACAAGTTATCACGGAACATTAAAACCGTCCATTGCATCATGGAACATGTACCATATATCGTCTCTTCTATAATAGCCGCTGAAAAACACTTTACTTTAATATGCATACAATATAAAACATAAAACAGTTTCTTTAACGTGCCTTATTTAAACTAAATTATCTAGAATTATCTGTTGCATTAGCTGCGAAAAACTATTTTGTTTTGTGGCTAATTATGAAATTACGGCGACACGGATCTTGGTAAATTAAGATGTGAAATAATAGCTGGCAAACGAAGTTGAGTTGGGAAATAACATTTTTGCAGTGGATAGAATATAATAGTTTTATTTAATGATATTAAATATATGTTCAATTTACTAATTCATTTAGTTTCTAGAAATTATGAAGTCATGAAAAATAATTTCACATAACTTAGTAATTGGCTAAATCCGTCGCCTTTTTCTTCCTTTTTCTTTTAATTTTTTGTCATAAAAATTAACCAATGACCAATCAACCAACTTTAACCATCAGTTAAATAACTTTTTACAGCAAATGCGAATTATTTTATCTTTAACTTCCCGTAGTAGTCGCAAAAAATCGAAAATGAAAAGTTTTAAATATCTTTGCGTTTTAGAGGTTTCAGAACATTTTGGCATACCTTATAAAATGGATGTATGTATGTGTATGTATGTATGTGTGTGTTCACATACAAATTTTTGTCGACGATTTCGGGAACACGATTCAAACGATTTCAATGATTCAAAAAACATTCGATCCCTATTGATAAGGAGACGTGCTGATCAGTTTTTGGCAAAGGCAGGTCTAGCCGTTTCGAAGATATGGGACAAAAAGTGCTTAAAACCGTAATTCAGTTTTTAAGAGAACAGAGCGTCCGATTTGAATGATTCATAAAACATTTTATTTGTATTGATAAAATTACCGTTTAAACTTTTGCAAAGGCAAGTCTAGCGGTTTCGGAGATCTAGTAAAGAAAAAGTAAATGAAAGACCATTTGGCGGTGAGAAATGATCATCAGGCATATGCACATCAAATTATCAGATATTTTATGAAGAATTTATTAATACGTATAAATTTTGTTTACATTTCCGTAACATAGTTTGTCCGTAAGACTGCGACGCGGCGCATACGCGCTTCGATATTAGCTGCACTATGCAGCTAAAGCAGCGCGATTGCTTTAAATAAATTCAAAATTTTCAAAATAAAAAAAAACTTTTTTTTCAGTCTTTTTTCAAAATAGTCAATTTCTTTTAAAAATTCAAAATTTTTCTAAGTTTATTTTTAAGTTAAAAAAAAAAATAATTCTTTTTGAGATAATTAATTTTCGTAAAGGAAGTTCCAGTAATTTGCCTTAGGACACAATTGGTCAATATAATTGCTAAACATGCAATAAATTTCAAATAATCAAACTTAACGTAGTAAGAATATTCGTTTTACAGAAAATGTTCGGTCAAGAATTTTTAAAAATCACAATTTTTCACAATTCGTAAGATTTTGATTTGAATTATAGTTTTGTGCTGTCAGTAATCATTAAAAAATTGGCACAGATTGAATATTTAGAAGAGTTTGTAGCGGTGATATAAGCGTCAGGCTTAGTAGTTAGGAAATTCCAGATACACACACGCGTTTCTGACAACCTGATATCAAGCAAAGGTAACCTATTTTACTTGAAATATGTCTCCTAGTAAAATTAGTTCTTTTTTGGCATTACTACATTAAATTAAAAATATAATATAATTATTTTAAATGAACATAGGACAACCATTGGGTAAACTGATAGTCCTATCATCACAACTGCTGATAGGACTTTTAAATTTTGCTTGCTCTTCAAAAAAAAAATTATTTTTTCTAGGTAACTAGGTAAATTCTAAGAATCTATGAGGCAATATGTACACTAAAAGGAAACTTTATCAATGAATATTAATTATTGTTATAGTTTTATCATAATCCATTAAAATACTATACCTATTCATTTACAGCAATAAGTCTACACTCAATCAACAGTTGTAATGGATATTGTTTTTACAATACACCTCATAATCAATTAAGGTTATTTCCCATAATATTTATGAATACATTTATGATGTGTTTATAATTAATGCTAAGAAAAGGACGGGTATGTACGGTGGTGTTGATATTCAAGGAACCTTTCACTTTCTAGAAGTACACCGAGAGGAGAAAGACCTAGTTCTCAAGATGATACGTTACGGGTAGATCTGCACACGGCTCTCTGTAATATTATAGCTGATGAAAAAATTATAAGATAATTTTCAAATCTATTGAAAATTGTATAAAATGATATTCAACAAGTATATAACAAATTGGATGATTGCTTTAGATTGGATGATAGTGCCATGAATGGGCACACTCTAATATTAGAATTATTAACTTCTTGTAAGGTAAATAATAGTAATTTGACAAAAATCGAAAATGAAAATTTTTGAAGATATTCACATTTCAGACGTTCCTGAACATTTTGGCATACCTCGGAAAAAATGGATGTGTGTGTATATGTATGTATGGAACAATTTTTTGTCGACGTTTTTGGGGATGCTGCTCAGCCGGTTTGAATGTATAAAAAAGAAATCTATTCCTATTAATGGGGATTAGTGCTGATTAGTTTTTGGCAAAGGTCGGTCTAGCCGTTTCCGAGATATGAAGCAAAGAGTGCAGAAAATGAAAACTTGGTTTTTGCTAGAACCGGACATCCTATTGGAATGATTTGAATAACATTAAATTCGCAATGATGGGAAACAGTGGTATAAGCAGAAAGTTTATTAAATCAATGAAATCGGATACTTAGTTCTGTCAAAAACTACCATATTTTGCACATTTAGTTCTGTATTTCCGAAACAATTCGACTTGCCTTTGCCAAAAACTGACCATCACTTTTCCTCATCATTATGAATTTAATCATCATCATTTTTTGAATCTTTCAAATTGATTGCTCCGTTCTCTCAAAAACTCGATTTTTTTCTGCACTCTTTGCTCCGTATCTCCAAAACGGCTAGATCAACTTTTGCCAAAAACTAATCAAAACATCTCCTTATCAACAGGAATCGATTGTTTTTTGAATCAATCAAATCGGTAGTTCCGTACGCCCGAAATCGTTGACGAAAAATTGTATCCACACATACACACACACGCACACATACACACACATAAACACACACACATACACACACACGCATACACACACATCCATTTCTTCTTAGGTATGCTAAACTGTTCAGAAACCTCTGAAACGTAAAGATATGTAAAAAAATCTAATTTCGATTTTTGGACAATTGCAATAACTTACCTACGGGAAGTTAAAAATCCAAAACAATTCAAAACTATGTTCCGTGAACATATGATTAATTTGTTTTCAAGATTTTGCTGAATCTTGCTTTTTTTATTCTTCTAGTGTAAGTAAATTTAAGGTTTTTTCTTATTTTACTATATACGATAGATACGAAATGTATTTGTTTTTTGTAAATGTGATATATCTCTATTTTAAAATAATATTTGTATTACAATTTTAGCAAATTGGCATCAATTCTCAGTCTAACGTCGCGGCTGAAAGACAGACACGTCAGTATGCATTATATCACAACAGATCACATATGAAGCACGCATAATAATGGCTTGCAACGTAAATAATTATGTATATTAATAATTCGCTGAGATTTAATGCAAACTTTGTATTAATAGACAACAGATAAAGGAAAGCAACATATTGAGAAATTTGCTCACATACGTCAAAGTAATTGTCTTTGAATAAATAATATATATATTTATTAAAATGATTACATCTAATATGCTTATTCTTTTTTATTTTTTATGTGAAATATATCTAGGCATTGACTCAAGTTGTCTAGAAACTTTTGATCGATAGCTGTTTGCCTGATTAAATCGTTTTCAAAAATTAATAAACAAAATATTGAAAGAACCCTATTTTATTTTTTCTAATTGAACATTATTGTCTATTATCTAATTTACGTTCCTCAAAAAAAATTGCGATTGCATACATCCAATTTACACACTTAAAGAAGAGCTTTTTGCACTGGCATCAAATAGAACCAGTTTCAAATGTCATTAAAGCGATGAGCTAATAATTTTCTTGTTTTTATATTTATATTATGCAACAATAATTTATAGCATATTTTATTATCCTGAGAATGAATTTCTGATATTAATTATTTACTCATCATTTTATTCACGAAGAAATTGATTTAATAGATCAGATCTATTGATTATCTTTTTATGACTAGTATTTTCAATCATATTAATAATTATCTACTATTTGCAGTGTATAATTTAATAATGGTCTATAATTTAATTTTTATTATTACATCATATTATATACGCAAATATATGCGTATACTTAAAAGTCCACTGGAAAGAAAAACAAAACCTATATATACTACGCCTAAAATTTTGTTCAAAATTATTTATTTTGCTTATATTAGAAAAGATCAGAATGGTATTTATTATTAATATATATAATAACATATCGACCTTTCTCACAGCCTATGTCTCTGATCCATACAGAGATATGATCCAGCATAGGCTCTGTAAGGATCAGAGACATGGACTCTAAGAAAAGCAGACAAAAACTTCCTAAACAGTTTTGAAATGTAGTGCTGGAAGCGAATGGAGAAAATAAAGTGAACAGATAACAAATGTATAGAGGAGGGTGGGAGAGGAGCTATATCCTAAAGTGGAAAGAAAACTGAACTGGACCCATTCTGCAAAAAGTGTGTTTAATACACGATGTCGTTGAAGGTAAAATAGAAGAACTGCAGGCACTGGGAAGAAGAAGAATGCAGATGATTGATTATCTACGCAAAAAGAGAAATACATAGACACTATCCCAAGTTTGGAAAGGAAAACGCGTAAAAGTGCTAACAAAACGTGGGAAAAAATAGTAATAGTAATGATAAACGAGGGATGAAAAATAAATTATGTGGTGCTCTTACATCATGGACCTGCCTTAGCACAGACCACCATATATTATTATTATGCGGACAAAACCTTTTTCAGAAATAAACTAACATGAGCTTTTTTGAAAACATTACTCATATATCAGTAAATAGTGTTTGTTATTTTAGGATTTTTTTTCTGAAATTGCTTGTTAAAGTTTTGCAATATTTTCAAATGTTAAATAGATTAGTAAAAACATATAACAAAGCAATTTATTTGAATAAATTTTGTAAAGTGTTATAATAAAACCAATGGTAAAATACTGAAAAGTGAAAACTCAAGCATGAATGTTTAATATTATTGTATTTGTAAGCCATACAACAAAGTACATATTATTTAATTTAATATGAGACATACATTTTAGGATTACCATCAGTCTCTGTTCAACATTCTCCAACAAATTATGCAATAATGATTTGATTAAATCGAACTAATTATAATGATGTACATTCAAACTTTCACAAAATGCCTACAATCATTTCTAAACCATAATGCATCAGACACGTTAAAGAAATGTGGAATATGGAATTATAATTGGGACAAAAACACCTCCATCTCAACCAATTTAAAATCAATTACAAAATATTAAAGTTGACAAAAACGTTAAGATATAGAACAAGGTTATTCCTGACTATCACCAAAGTTGCTTCACACAATTACTCTGAATCTTAACTGCACAAAAACTTTTAGCAGTCTGATAGTGAAAATGACAATAGCCTTGAGGTAATAATCAGATCTAATTTTACTACCTATAAAGTGGAATATAATTAATTAATTTCCTTGACATTATGTCAGAAGAAATTATATTAGTAATATATCGTTGCTTTGGATATTTTAGGATGTTCAAAGTTAAGTAGTTGATTTCTATTTTGATTTATTGCATAATTTCGTAATTGGCTTATTAAGGTCCGATTGCATCAGGAAATACATAAGCATCAATGTCAGGACGAACAAAACTTTCCAACATGAGATTACTAAGGTAATCCTTAAATAGCCTTTACCTAATCAGAACTCAATATTCCTTATGTATTGGATGTCACCAAGAAGACCAGTTTTAACAGCATGCAAAAATTCACTTATGAAACTAGTGGAGCGCATGCATCGTGCCTTAAGGAAAATTGCTAGAACTTTCCGTACCAAATTTTTTTTTTTTTTTAAAGATTAACATTTCTAAAAAAAATTTACTCTGAAAAATTAGTTTTTTGAGAAATTATAAATTTTTGACAAAAATTTAGTTTTTTTCAAAAAAAGACTTTTTGAAAAAAAGTGTATTTTGGAATATTTTTGGAAATTCTGAACTTTTTTTCAAAGCAATTGTACTGCTTTAACTGCATAGAGACGATATATCGAAGCGCGTAAGCGCCGCGCCGCCGTCTATCGGATAAGCATTGGTACGGAACCCATAGGAATGTAAACAAAATTTATACTTATTGTTAAAATCTCTATAAAATATCTGATAATTTCATGTGCATATGTCTAATGATCATTTTTGACCGCCAGATGGCATTTATTTTACTTTTTTTACTAGATCTCCGAAACCGCTAGACCTGCCTTCATGAAAATTTTATCATTTCTTCATTTTTTAATACAAGTAAAATGTTTTTTGAATTATTCAAATCGAACCCTCCGTTCTCTTAAAAACTGAGTTACCGTTTTTGGCACTTTTTGCCCCATATCTTTGGAACGGCTAGACTTGCCTTTGCAAAAACAAATCAGCACGTCTCCTTATTAATACGAATCGAATGTCGAATTGAATCAATGATAATCGAATTATTCAAATCGCTTCATTCGTGTTCCCGAAATCGTCGACATACACACACACATACATCCATTTCTAAGGCATGCCAAAATATTCAAAAACCTCTGAAACAGTGAAACGTAAACATATATAAAAATTTTCATTTTCAATTTTTTTGCGATTACTATAACTTACCCTACGGGAAGTTAAAAAAAGCTCTATTTGCTTGTCACAGCAAACCTTTCATCTTTCTGCAAGTTCCCAACTTGTAATTTTTCAAACAGTTTTTACATTTTCAAGATCAGTTAAGGATATTTGGTGAAATCGTGAACAAAATTTTTTTACTTATATGCTAATTGTGAGCTTCAGCCGATCGTCGCAAAAAACTTATCAACATCGAGTTTCAAAGAATGAATTTTAAATATTGAAAATTAGTGCAGCTGTTTTTGAGAAAACTTCGATGAAAGGTCAAATCTTTTATTCGCATACACACACTCATAGATCATACAACTTTAGCCCCAAATTTGGAAATCGGATTTTCTAATAAAATCATATATTTCTCTTTCGGGAAGTTAAAAAATATAAATTCATGACCTTCTTCGATAAAAAAACAATTGAAGAAAAATGTAAGTAACAAACTATTTATAAGATTATTGCAGGTACGATAAATATGACTCTTGCAGAGAATATAAATCATGTTGGATCCTGAAATAGGAATAATTTTCTCATCATGTGAAGATGGCATTACAGAGCAGGTTTGTGAGAATTTAAAAAATATGAACGCCGGTTGATGTTGCAAGAGCTCCCGTTCACACATGTGGGTTGAGATCAATTACCAAGTGTTGTACTTCAACTTGTAGAGGTAACATTTGGAAGAGCAGTTTATGAAAACTTATGTAATTTATTTAGATTTAATACATGAAATCATATATAGGAACAGGGAAACGCAGTACAAAAACTTTGGAAACCACTTATAAGTCAGGTGAATCCAATTAAGATCATGTTTCATCCCTTTCAGGACAGGAAAATTATAGAAATTTCTATTTATCGAAGTGATCGAAGGTATTGGCGATTTTTTTTAATAATTATTTATAATTACTAATGAAAAGTTGGTGTAAAAGATTGCAAATGTTTTGAATTGCTCAGGTTCTAAAGTAGAATAATTATTAATTAACTAACTTCCGGCAGGGTAAGTTATAGTAATGAGCCGAAAATCGAAAATGTTTTTTTTTGCACGTTTTAGAACATTTAGAACATCTGAACATTTTGGCATACCTCAGAAAAAATGAGTGTGTGTGTGTGTTTTGTATGTCCGCAATTTTTTGTCCACGTTTTTGGGCGCACGGATCAGCCAATTTGAATGGTTCAAAAAACATTCACTTCCTATTGATAGGGAGATGTGCTGATTAGTTTTTGGCGAAGGCAGGTCCCGTTTATGAAGACATGAAGCAAATAGTGCAGAAAGAAAGAAATGGATTTTTTTAGAGAACGGAGTATCCAATCTGAATGATTCAAAAAACATTCGATTTGCAATGACGGAGAGAAGTGGTGATTAGGTTTTGGCAAAGGCAGGTCCATCCATTTCAAAGATACAGCTGTAAATGTACAAAAAATGGCAGTGTTTGAGAGAATTAACTATCCGTTTTGAATGATTCAAAAAACTTTCTGCTTGTTTTAACAAAATAATTGCTTTTGGAAAAAAATTGCCTCAACTTTTTTATCAAAGTTCTGGCTAAAATTCTAAAGCTCACTTATATACTTTAAATAAATAATTTTAACTTTGTAATTCAGTTTATACAATTTATATAAATAAATATTAATAATATATATATATATATATATATATATATATATATATATATATATTTGAAAACATTTAATATTCCTTGAATATTTCGTTACGCTGCGGAAAGTTCCAGCAATTTTCTTTTTTTTGTTTGTTTTATGAATGTTTTTTTTATGAATTGCTGGCATGAGTAATAAAAAAATTGCATTTGTTGTTGGAGATGATACAATTTTATCAAAAAATTAAATTAAATAGAAATAGTTTTTGCATTGATATCTTTTATTTTTAATAAATGTATAATTACGTTTAAGACAACGTATAAGTATTCAATTAACATTATAGTTAATAAAATTTGATTGGTATTCAATATAGAAATTATTTTTTAATATAATTGTGACTATTTTCACTGTATCTAACGCATAACCTATTTCCAACATTGCATAATTATCTTAACAATAATTACGTTAATTAATATTTAAACTAAATATATTGCAAGAAAATTGCAACGATATATGTTACAAAATACTGCAACATGGACACAGCGAACAAAGGCATGTTTTCAAAACTGAATTAATAAAGGTAATGTGCATATGCTATGTCAACATTATAATTTTCTCAATTATAAATATTATCCATTAATTTAAAATATTTAATATATTTTCAATACGCATTTTTCGAGGGTTTAAAAATCATTCGTGTGGTTGATAGCAATATAGTAATAGTGTTTGAACTTCCTTGAAATTTATATGAATTATAGTTTTTTATATATTTCAGGTTTAAAAATGACAATAAAATAATAGTATTGCAATGCAAAACTGCTGGTATATAAATAAAATCAATTTTTATTGAAAATGACAAAATAGGGCCTTTTATGTGGAATTCACTCTTGTTTTATATGTAACAGTGAAAGTAATTTTTAAAGTATCAATGTTTTTAAAAAAACTTTCAGATTATAGTAACGTCAAACCTTATAACCAGTCTTATGCAAAAATAGTTTATATTATTAAACAAAACATAAATATTTCTTACCAGAAATTTGCATTTGCCATTTGCAATCTCTAATGTCAATACCCACAGTCTTAGCCTGTACAACAAACCAATAAAATAAACAAAAAAAACAAATATTTAAGATAAATGTAAGTAGGAGAATAAAGTGAATCTGTGAATCAGTTAGCACGAGATGAGATCATGAGAATTCAAAATGAATGAAAGTCTTTTACGGAAGAAGTAAACAGTTCGATATACTAATCAAATTCCGATTGGGGTACTAAGTGCTTCAGACAACATGCCCATCCCATATTCTTAACTGGCACAACATCTCACTCTCTTAAAATCAAATTTTAACAAAAAACTACCAATAACTAATATGATTATATTAATATCAAATGACAACGTTTTATAAAAGGAAATATATTCAGGTCTAAAAAATATTAAAAATCGATTTAGTTCAAGATTATGTATACAAAACGATTTTTAAAAATTTAAATTATTTTTGGAGATATGGCGAGTTTGGCTATGTGCGAAGGCATGGAAGGGGAAGTCAAATCGACCGAAGCGTTCGTAGTGGCTAACTTGGAGCACTAAAAGGGGCTATTATAAACAAAATTTTAAACAAAAACACATAAAATATTTATTTATTTCAAATTTAAATAAGATAATTAAAAATGAACCACCATGTCTGTTGTGTAGTGGGTTGTAGAAATACCAGCAGAAAAAGTGACTGCAAATTCTATACATTTTCTACAGCTAAGTGGAAAGAAAATCAACGGGAAAAGTGGATCGCAGCGGTTAGAAGAATAAAGTAAGTATCATAACCTTATTGTTATAAAAATACAATTTGGAGTATTATGAATAGTTGTAAAATTGTTATGTTTAGAAAAAGAAAAATTATAAGTCAATAAATTGTTGTATTATCAGAATTTAATGCTTACTAAAAAAATGTTTTGTAAAACAATGTAATTAATACAAGCCTGAAATAATGAAAAATACATATTTATATATTGTATATTGATTATATATAACTATTATCTATATATTAATTACATTTTATTATATAATAATTGTAATTTTATGATTAAAAGAAAAATAAAAGTTATCACATAGCGAAAAAATGTTTATTTTGCAAACAGTTTAATTAATACAATGCTGAAATAATGCGAAATATATATTTGTAGTGTTGATGGATCACCGTGGGTTCCCAAGCCCTATGATCGCATTTGCAGTGAATCGGTCGAGGTATTGAGTCCTACCTACTTGTCAACTTGGTCTTGTCTTTATAATAATGTCTAAATTATGTCTTTATAATAGTGTCTAAGTCTTTAGTTTGACCAAAAAAATGAGTAAATTAATTTATTATTTACTATTTATCATTATTATATTGTTTTTATTAAGAACTATTCCGAGATTATGACATAAGCTTTGAGGCACTTAACCTTAAAATTATTTACTGCATTTCTTTATTTAATTAATCATTATACTTAACTATGTTTTAAGTACGTTGAAGTAAATTTAATAATTTCAATAAACATTCAGCGTTCACATTATTACTGTATCTTGTTTATTATTATTTATAACAATTATTTAATATCTTTTTTCTTTAACAAACATGTAAAACCCATGAAAACCACACACTGATACCCCCAATTAGTTCATATTTATTACGGCGCTGCATGGGCGCTGCAGTCACGCTCGGAGCGAAATGTCTGTGGCTACTTGAACAATTTAAAGCGCGAAATTCAAATAGAAATTTAAAACATTGTGAAACTCATCTAATTAAATAAATACGGTAAAAAGCAAAGTTAGTCTTTCGATTGCTATACATTTCAAACAAATCGCTTTAGGCAAATATAAGTGAATTTTACAAAGTTTAAATTTACAGTTTGAATTTCGCGCTTTAATGGCGACAAATATTTTGACAGATGTTGATAACTTCAATTACTTCGATAGAGAAATTTTCGCGAATTAACATGTCCTCGCGTTAATTATACTTTTTAATTAAATCTTTGATTAGTTTTAATTAATTTATGCATCAAAACGTGTGATTAATTTAGTAGATCAATTTGATATAATAAATTTATCGTGAAACGTTAATTAAAAGCCAAAAAATGGATATGTGTAGAAGTGCCTTGGTGTACCTTGAATAGTTTGATAAGTATCTCTTTCAGGGCCTCCATTTTGAGTCAATTTTATAATTAAACAATTCATTTACAGCGTCAATGTATCCTTTATTTATATATATGCATTTATCAATAGTATAATTTATATATGTGCTTTTGTAGGTTATTAATTCATTTACAGCGCCAATGTATCCTTTATTTATATATATGCAATTGTAAAATGTATAATTTATATTTGAGTACTTCCAACACATATCTCTTTATTATCGAATTCTAAATTCACGAAAGTCTCTAATGTAAGTCGTGGTCGTGTATTGTGTAAAGACTTTACTCGGACAATTGCAACAGGTCAAATTGACTTGTAAAAGACTAAAGTTATGTAGTGGTTCTAAAGTAGTGATTTTGTGTCGAGTACTTGAGATTTCTGGCAGATGCTCCAGAGGTGGTTCGAGTAATGAGTTAGTGCTCTGGGAGCTGCTGTAGAGGATATCGAACAATGTAAGTGCAAAGCATGTTTTATACAAAGCGAGTCAAAGAATATATTTCTGATATATACAGCCATTTATCATATTACATCTGATATGTAGTATTTTATTTTAAATATTAAATATTTAATTGTTATGTATATATATATAAAGCGAGAGGGTTTTCTTCAGATGGTGAAATAATATGTATATAGATGCTATATATCCAGTAATTAATAACAGTTTTATTGAAAGAAAATGTTTTGATTTATTTAATTTAATAAATTGGTTAGATTTATGCTTTTTTACATGTTTTTATTTATATTTTTCTTTGGATGGGTCTAATCAAGACCCGAAACATATGTTTTCTTAATAAAAACATTTTATTTCAATAAAACTGTTTTTAATTACTGGATGGATGCCCAAGAACAATTTTATCATATATGTATACATATATATATATATATATATATATATATATATATATATATATTTACATAAGAATTAAATATTGAATATTTAAAATAAAGTACTACATATGCAGTATATATGCATTAAGTTTTTCTTATCTTTGTATTTAAAGCAGTAAATTAATTTTGAAAATATTTACTTTATCACAATATTTTTTGTAATCTTTAGTGAAACTATAATTTTAATAGAAACAAATAAAAAGATATTACTCATAATTTATTTTCTGAAAGAGGTTTACAATTAATGATCGAGTTTTTTATTATATACTACTTTTATGCTTGTAATGATAATATTTCTTATATATTCTTATGTAAATGATGCTTGTTTTTCATATTAAATGAAATTAATTGAAAGATGCTTTGGGAACTTGTGCCTCTCTTATCCGATATCATTTATAAAGCAGTCTGTATATATTTTAGTGAAATATTTTCTGGCTCGTGCATTATTAATATAGTTGTATACATATATCTGCTGAGAATATCGTTTATACTATTATATTTAAGTCAATATCATTTTCTTTAATAAGATAGTCTTTATTAATTTTTAATTCATAAAATACAATATATTCTTTGTTTATTCAACTACAACTATTATGCTAATAAAAGATTTTAAATTAATTTGGCAGACATATGTATTAAAGATTATGTTCATATTTAATTTGCTATGGGGAAAACATGTTGATTCAGTTTTTTTAATTTACTTATGAATTAAAATTTTATGAATGTTTTAAATCAATATAAAAGATAAATGTTGGTACTTCTCGTATGTATCAAAGACATTGAAAGTAATTTATATTATTACAATTCCATAATAATATTCCACCAGAGATTCCTTTGCTCTATGAATAACACTATGAACTGATTTTGTGTGGAATTCAGAATTCTTATATGTATATTAAATTTTTGCTACCAAATTATTAGTTAACCAATACAGCTTTTTGTAAGCATCGATTACTCATTTCTTGAAGAGGCCCTAGCATTCTTCCTTAGGTAACTCCTAATTTGATGGTATTTTATTACAAATTACAAAGTTACTTTGTTACAAAAATCTCTTTTTTTTGTGACACCTCCTCATTATTCTTCGGAAACAATTTTTTAAATTACATTTCCAGTATCAAGAATCATGTGTTTTCCCTGTAGCGATATTGACTGCATGTACATTCTTATTTATGGATAACACGATTGTTGGTTTTGATCAAAATATTTCAAATACTCAATAGGACTTACCAAATTGTTAATTGAATGCAGCTTTTAAAAGTCTTTTACTGTAATTTTATTTTAAATTTATTCAATTATATTGTTGCATAGCTAAACGATAGATTTTTATTTTTATATTATTAAGAACAATTTTGATCAAGACTTGCAATCAAAGTTTCAAAGAGTTGACTTGAATGATTAGACAAAATATAGTTTTGTTTACAAGTTTATTATTCGATTCAAGTTGTAAAAATTATTTAACTCGATTTCTAAAGGATAACAATCAGCTTTAAACAGTTTTGAAGTTTTCAATGTTCAAGTTTTCAAACATTTTTCAATATTTCATTTTACAAGTTTTATTGAATTTCTTTTATGGCTTTTTCTAATAATTTGTATATTATTCAAGTCAACTAAATTTGTTTTTGTCTGGATTAATTGTAAAGGTTTCACGTGTTTTATCAAGTCGTATAAACAATTTCGATTCGATTAATTTCATTTCATCGATTAATTAAATAATTCTCTCGAATAATTTTTTTTTTTCTAAGTCCAAATTTTCTGATTATAATTCTTTCGAATAATTTTTTTTTTCTAAGTCCAAATTTTCTGAAACCTTTTCAATTAAGACAGACGAGTTATTTATGCATGCTGTATTATCCCAAAGCCAACATTCGAATGAATGAGGCTCACATTGAATATTTCACAACGAGAAAATTTTATTGGGGCAAAGTTAAATATTTTAACTAAGTCCCAGTAATTTTTTCTCGTTGTGAAAATTTCAACGTGGACTTGATTTCATTCGAGTGTTGGCTTTGGGAATTGGTGTGAGGGAACACTAAAAAACATAAAAAAGTTTCAACGCTGAACAGAAAAGAGAAAAATTGATCTGGGACTTAAGGGGTTTTTTTTAGGCTCTCCACCCCCTCCTCCTCCTTCTTTTTCCCTTTTTTTTCCTTTTTTTCACATTTTTTTTCCTTTTTTGGTGTTTTTTTCGCATGTTGTGGTTTTTGGGTAGATTTCTGGGTTCGGCATGCATCTTCCGCAATGTGTCTCTCTGCGTGTAACCTCTCGCATCATGGACCTCAGGTTGACCATCACTTGGTGTGTTCATTTCAGGACCCTTTGCGCTCGCCAACAGCCAGCCACCAGCACTGCTCCATTTTTTCTGCTTCAAAGTTGGTCGTCGTCGCCTTCAGCTGGACTCGATCCGTCTCACCTTGTGCCTGCCTCCAGAGCGATTTCACCGAGTATGCGGTCACTTAAACCGCTCGGCTATTTAAGTTATTGATGATAAAAGTTATTTTTATTCCTATATTATATTAATATTGAATTTTAATAAAGAATATGTATCATACCCATCTCTCTTATTCATCATCTGCCTCTACCTCTCTCTTTCCCCAGTTCTTCCTCTACTTTTTTTTTTTTTTTTTTTTATGTATCTCTCTTACAGTCAAGTGCGAACCTTGAATTTTTTAGAAATATTCTAAGTGTCAAGGTCGAAATGCGACACCTGAATTTAATATTTTGAACTAATATTTGATAATTATGAAAAACTATACATTCGATTTTCTGTGCCTCTTCTGGAATCGAACCGAGACACGCTGAGCAATCGTAGTGGTCACTTAACGATCTCGGCCAATTGGTTTTAAAAAACCGTAGTCTTTTGTAAAAATATAAAGTGTTATTTCCAAACTGAAAGATATAAGTTTCCTAAAAATGTTCTGTGTCAAATGTGCGAATGGCCGAGGTCGTAAAGATACGGTTTAGGCCAGAATAGCAATTCGAGGATCGACAGATCGAACCCCATTTATCTGAAAAAAAATTATATTCAATAATTTTTCTAACTCTGTAAATAAATAAGACATATAGATAAATAATTGAATTTATTGAGTGTCAGCATTACAAAAATCGACATGATATATATGTGCATATATATATAAATATAAATGTATATATATATATACGCATGTATATGTATATGTATATATATATATATATATATATATATATATATGTATAAATAAATAAATATATAAAAGGTAAGAAATAGAAGAAGAATAATTTTTAATAAATTCATATTTACGCCTGGTTAGCAGTAAACCAAACCTACTTTGGTGTAATTTAAAAATCTTATTATTTTTCCGATAAAAAAACAGTCTATCAGGAGCAGCCAAAATTGGCCAAAATCGTGACATTCAAATGCAATTTCAAGGCCCTTAATGAATGAAATTAATAATTTTAATTAATGCTTTGTGTAGACTAAAGTACAATCTTTATACCAAACCAAAAAAAATACAAATTTATCTTCGTCTTCATAGTTAAAATCAGCTTCAAAGTTGGCAATTTTTCAAACTTCAATTTGGTACCAAGGGCAGAAAAACTTTTTTTTCCAAAAACTGATTTCATATTCGGAATCAGCGCCTCGAAAACTATCAGAATCGGTCAAAACATTTTGAAAATCGCGAAAAAAAATGTTCATTTCATTAGTAAAATTTTGATTTTGCAACCAAAGATTTCGATTTATTGGGAATGTATGTGGATTTATCCAAAAACGGATAATATTTTCGAAATCAGCATCCCAAAACCAATCATTTTCCAATCAAAACATTTTGAAAATCGCGAGAAAAAGCCGTTTTTTTTAAAAAAAAAATCGATTTTGCAACCAAAGATTTCGATTTTTCGCGGGGTGTATGTGGGTTTATCGAAAAAACGGATAGCATTTTTGAAATCAGCGTCCGAAAATCTTTTGGAATCAGTCAAATCATTTCCAAAATAGCGAAAACAAATCTATTTTTTTGCTATAATTCCGATGTTGCAACCAAAGGTTTTGTTGTTTCCCAGTGGTACACGCCCTGAAAGCTCATCAAAAAGGATAATTTCGTCCCTTTCATCAAAAGACTTAGTTCAATAGTTGTTGATTATATTGTCCCTTTACTATAGCAAAGACCCAGCTTGTAAAGCTCCTTTTAAAGCATTCTTATAAGTCATAAGCACCTGTAATAAAAATAAAAAATACTCTAAGGATATACATCTAAAATAGGGTTATATGATACTTAATACTAGACTAGTAACATTAAATATGTGCAAGTACAGCCGAGGTAATGTTGATAAAAAAGCGTGGATAGTAGTCCACTTGTGGTTTAACTTGATATCATTCCCAAATTGAGTAAATTGTGTTAAAATAAAACCATGAATAGTAGTTTAAAAAAAGCGTGAATAGCAGCCTATGGTTTATGATTTATAAATGTAACTAATATGAAGAAATTAAAGTGCCCAGAACAAATTTTTCAAGTTGTTCACAGACACAAATTCGAGTTCCGATTAAAAATTATACAAAATTTTAGTATTCAAGTAGATATGCTAGTTTGTACTAAATTCTAGTAAATTTTATCTAGTTTTTACTAATATGAATAAATTAAACTGTCCAAAAATAAAATTGAAAGTTATTTGAAGAAAAGTAAAAAAGTCTCAAATCTATACATATTATTCCTCATATTCTTAAAGGTTCAAAGTATATTTTAAGCCCGATTTTTTTTTTTTTGGTTTTTCGAAAAGTTTACAGTGGTGTAACCCGTAACCCCTTAAGACATTTCACATTCTTCATATATTTCATTACGGTAAGAGAAGTTCCAGCAATTTGCCCTAAAGCACGATGCCACAAACTACTAGTTATATATCTTTACGTTTCAAAGGTTTCTGAACATTTTAGCATACCATAAAAATGGATGTACTTATGTATGTGTGTCTGTGGTCGGATAGAAATTTACGTCAGCGATTTCGTGAACACGGATCAACCGGTTTGAATAATTCAAAAAACATTTGATACGTATTGATAAAGAGACATGTAGATTACTACATTTTGCGTTTCAACTAAACAGTATTCGAAATTTTGATCTGCAAGTACATAAAACAATTTATACTATTTGTTAGCAAATTTTATCTAGTATATATGCATAGCTGGGCATTAACTCGTTAATCCGTTAATCGTTAATTAACGAAGTTAACATTTTGATTAACGGATTAACTTTTAAGTTAACTTTTAAAAATGTTAACGGACACGTTAACTTCCGTTAAAATGCGAGAAGTCCGTTAATCGTTAATCCAATGCCTACTATTTACCGCACGGCACAGCTTTAGCCAATGCCTTATTAAACGGCACAGAGAAAAGATTTGGACTACTACCTGAATGATGAACAGTGCCAACTTGCCGCGGCATTTCACCCAAAGTTTCGGTTAATGTGGCTGGAAACGTATGACAGCAGTAGAGAGGAAAGCAGTAAGAAAATGCACGGAAAAAAAGGTAGAAGATGCCTTATGGCAAGAAGTAGCGAAAAATTCGAAGGACAGAGATAGTTTAAGTGGCGGAGGGAGCAATGCGAGTAACAACGATGATGATGAGAAGGAAGACTTTTTCAATTCTGTCACTCAGTCTATAGAAAAACCAAAGAGCTACAAACTCTTTAAAGGCGTTAAAAGGCGTTTAAAGGCAATTAAGGCGTTGTGCCTTAAGGCAAATTGCTGGTACTTTCCGTACCTAAAATTATTATTTTTTTAAAAACGATTAACATTTTTGAAAAAAAATTACTTCGAAAAAATAAGATTTTTGAGAAACTATAAAATATTGGACAAAAAATTATTTTTTTTTTGAAAAAAAAAATGTTTTCTTTATTTTGACATATTTTCGAAGATCTGAACTTTTTTTCAAAGCAATTTTACTGCTTTAGGACTGCATAGAGACAAAATATAAAGCGCGTAAGCGCCGCGTCGCTGTCTAACGCATAAGCATTGGTACGCAACCCATAGGAATGTTAACAAACTGTATACTTATTGTTAAAATGTCTATAAAATATCTGATAATTTGATGTGCATATGTCTAATGATCATTTTTGACCGCCAAATGGCTCATTTTTTTACTTTTTTCTCCATATCTCCGAAACCGCTAGACCTACCATCATGAAAATTTTATCGATTCCTCATCTTGTCAATACAAGTGAAATGTTTTTTGAATTATTCAAATCGGACGCTCCGTTCTCTTAAAAACTGAGTTACCGTTTTCGGCACTTTTTGTCCCGTATCTTTGGAACGGCTAGACCTGCCTTCGCCAAAAACTAATCAGCACGAAATCGTCGACGAAAATTTGTATCCGCACATACATACACACACGTACATACATACATACATACCAACACACACACACACACACACATACATCCATTTTTTCTAAGGTATGCCAAAATGTTCAGAAACCTTTGAAACGTAAAGATATATAAAAATTTTCATTTTCGATTTTTTTGCGATTACTATAACTTGCCCTACGGGAAGTTAATAAGTTTTTTAAGTTCACTAACGCAACGATATAAAAATGTAATTTTACACATATTAACGGATTAACGATTAACGTTAACTTGCGTTAATTCTTCCGAAATGTAACGCTTTAACGTTTAACGAAGTTAACTTTTTTTGTAGCGGATTAACGATTAACGAAGTTAACTATTTGATTAACGGTGCCCAGCTATGTATATATGTATATATATATATATATATATATAAATATATATATATATATATATATATATAGTATATATATCTAGTATATATTTGTTTATGTTAATGTAAACAAATAAAAATGTTTGGAACATAATTTTTAAGTTATTTGACAAAATGTAAAAAAGTCCTCACATATTAGTAATTACTAAAAATTAATCAAAATATGCCAAAGGTTTTCAAATTTAGTAAAATATGTTTAAAAAAAAACATGAATGAAACCAAACATTAAAACCATGAACAGTAAGTTCATGGAATTTAGTTAAGTCCATGGTTTTAATATGGTTAATCATTATTCTGGTTTTGAATGGCAGTTTAAAGTATTCCGAATTACTGTAGAAGTTTCAAATGTTAAAAAATAATGAAATAATTGTTATTTTTTAATAATGAAAAAATTATATTTATATAACAATTATATTATGTTTCATTATTAAGAAATAACAATTATTAGAAAATTTGCACAAAATTAATATACTTGTATTTTTTTAACATTTTAACTGATCAAATATTTGATCATTATACTTTTTTACGTATCTTTCATAACTTTCTCGATATTATGGAAAGAAGTGGCTTTTGTAAAATATTGATAATGCTCATTTTTAAAGCAGGCAAATTGCTAGAACCCGTCAAACTCTTTATATTAAATTTTAAATGAATTACGAATAATTAATTAATCTAATTAGAAATGTCACTTATGATTAAAAAAAAAACAATACATACAAAGCGCATATATTAATTGCAAGAGTATAATAGGTCCATAGTTTTCCACTCAAATCAAACACATTTTTTCCTGATGTCAAAAACTCTTTTCCACTAAAATCAAATTCAAAGAAAATACTCAAAAATTTAATTTCTCGTTTGAACAATGAAAAAATGTATTTCCCTCTTTTGTTTTAAAAAGGTAAGAAAAAATAAACAAAATCTGAGCTGTTCCACTCCATTATTAATATAAACATGTATTTAATTAATTAACAATTTTAAAACAAATTTGAAAATAAACCTGTCACAACAGACATTTTCAACATGAAAACAACTGTCAACAAAATTTTGACGTTTCACGTTTGACATTTCTACAATATAATTCAATTTTGACGTTTAAAGTAAAAAAATTCATGTATTAAAGACTGTTTTGGAATTAATTCAATATCACAATGTTTTGGAAATGTTTTTAACAAATATTTGTCTAGAATTATGCCCAACAATTTTGCCAAAATATTTATGAATACATAAACATGAGCCACTTTGCCTTAAAATTAAAATATAAAACATTATTTTGTACTTACCTAAATCATATTTTCACACAAAACACACTTTAACTTTAAATCTATTTACATTTATGACTTGTAAATTTATTATTATTACAAAGACACTTGTTCAACCAAGTTCCACACAGCAATGACTGTTGATTTATTTTAAAAATATTTACAACAGAAATTAGCCATAGAGCATAGAACATATATTTATATAGACTGGTAACATAGTTTTTAGTATCAACATTTTAGCAGCAGTTTAGTTTAGTATAGTTTTCTTTCTATTTTAATTATCTGGATTGTTTTTATCAATTACATAAAATTAATGAATAAAATATCCCGGCAAAGACCAATAGAATCGAATGAGCCCTCTTTCAACCTCCGGGGTAAATATTCAATTTTTCCATATGATCCAGTCCTTCAGCAGAATGTCCTTCCAGTATTTGCCGTGGCCGAATCGGTTAGAGCGTTAGTAGATTAAAGTAGACTCTAATCCGAAGGGTGCTGGTTTGAATTCGAAGGGTGTAGATGATGTCTTTTATTTGGCAAGTTAAAGGGCAAGAGAGGAAAAAAGATCCAGAGATAGATATCTTTGAATATTTGATAAAAATAATATGGCAAAAACTTTGTTTAAAAATCCGTGGATAGATATCTTTGAATATTTGACAGGAACCAAAAGACAAAAACTTTGTTTAAAAATCCGTGGAATTTAATTTAAATTTATGAATCGGTAAGAATTTGTATAAAATCACTGCGGTGTGAAATGGCAATGGAAAATCTCTCACTGTATTCTTTCCTGAATCAAGTAAGAGTTTAACTCACATTCGGCTCACAGACTTGCCTCAGAACAAGACTATCCATACTATATATGATACATTAATAAATAATAAAATAAAAAACTTTAGTTGTTTCTATTATTTATTTCTATTGTATATGCAGTATGGATTATATATTTTTTTCAAAAAATACCTAAAAAATACTATCACAGATATATCTAAATTATTAGTTATTAAATGCATTTTTATTTACTGAGAACAGCATATAAAATCATTATTCTATACTTATAAGTAGTTATATTAGAAATTTGATTTAAAATCATTTTAAATTAAAAATTCTACTTCACACAACTCAGCGAGTACAAAAAAGAAAAAATAAATAAAATCCAATTTGATGAAATAAATATATTACAATGTATAATTGTTATTTCGGCGCCATTCCAATTCCTTTACATTCAATTATGTATCGGGAATCATTATCAATAGGTATGAAGTTTACTTCGGCCTATATTTAAAGAATTTTAAGTAATTTTTGTTATATATATATATATATATATATATATATGTAATCAACAACCAACCTTTGTCAACAAATGTGTTACATATTGTGTTGTTCGAGTATGATCAGTAATTTGATCTACTACAATCCTCGAGGTACCCTCTGCTAATGCCATAAATACAATCAATTGATCCTACAGAGACAAATAAACAAATGAGGTAATAGTTGAAAATATTAGCTAAGATATAATATAATATAATATATATATATATATATATATATATATATATAATGTTGGCAAAAGTATTACCTGCATGTGACTATCACAGCATACAGAGTTTTTAATAAGATTAATAATTTCATTTGCAGCTTCACTAGATATTTGTTCAATTTTTGAAGACTGACTGTGAAATGTCTCTGGGTGTGAATTTCTATCAAATTTACGCTTGTTATTTCTAGGATTGTCAAATATTCTAGACGTACTACATTTGACACCTTTATCAGTTATATATGTAACACTGAAATATCATAATTATTGTAAAAAAAACATTTTTTAAATTTATAATAACATTACTTACTCTAACAAAATAGTATCTGCACTATTTGGTATCATTCGGGTTTCCTTAATTCTGTCAGTTTTTATTTCTATACCTGAAGATTTCAATGATTCAAAGGTTTTTTCTATACTTTTTACTACATAGTGTGAACCCTATAAACAAAATATCATATTGTAATTATCTGAAAATGAATATTAATACTCAATATGCAAATAATACGAACTTTATCAGATTCCGGTCCTGTATAAATAACTTTAGTATTAATTTGACAGCATTTTCCTGCTTCTTCGATAACTAAAGGTTTCAAAGGTTTTTCTAATTTCTTAATATGTGCTTCAACTCTGCCACCACCTTTCGGAAAAAGCCCTCTTTGTTTAAGTACTAAATTGAGATCTATATCAAATTTCTAAAATAAATAATAATTCAAAAAATCATCAACACAAAAATTATTTAAAATATCTCTTATATCTGATCATTTCAAATTAGTATCTCACTTTCAGGTAGAAACCTAAGACATCTATAGTGTAATCAATCAATGGAGCAAATGAACAATCGGTTCCACCACCAAGAGAAAGTTGTACATCATTCTTAGCAAATAATGAAACAGGTAGTGCACTCTGAAGCATTAAAGCGATAGATCTACAAATAAAAATTCTTTCGGTGATAATGCAAAGTCTTATTGAATAGCATTTGGATAATGAGCATACCCAGCAGTTGTCAAATGCATTTTGAAAAAACCACCTTTTACAGTCTTTGGATAAAACTCAACTTCTGTAGATCCTAAATAAGCACCCTTTAGATCACCTCCACACATGTCAGCAACCAGTTTTATACCTGCATAATTAAATAGTAAAAACAAATCAAATAATAGATCGATTTAGAGATAACCAAAAAATACTGCACCATTTAAGTGCTGCTGAGCCAATCCAGGTTTTGGTCGATTTGCTCTAATGCTTATCACACGTATTGGAATACCTAAGATGGCACTGTAAGAGATAGCTAAACGCAAAATTTGGCCACCCTGAAATAAAATAATATAATAACATCTAGATTCGAGACAAATAATGAAATAATTTATATACTAACTCCTTCAAGAAAACTTCCATCAACAACTAGAGGGGCTTCCATCCTGAAAGTACATTAGAATTAATACAATAAATGAATATACAACTATAAGGTGCATTTTCAAATAAAAGCTGTTAATTAATAGTTTTCTTTTCTTTGAAATTGTTAATATGTACTATACAATTGCATAATTCAGGTATATCTTACCATGTGCAGTATAGTGATAGATTTATACTTATTTAGACTCTAATAACATTAATAAAAACAAGATTTTGTTTAAAAATATATTTTAAAATCAATACGTTTCAACTATGATCCTAGCCTACATTCAGTAGAACTATAATTAAATTTAAAAACTAAAATATATAACAAGTGAGATTAAAAAATTATAAAATGAAAAAGTACTTATACATTTTGTCTAGTGTTAAAAACAGAAAAAACATTAATCCGTGGTATGACGATATAGTAATGAACTGCACTATATGTAATATGAACACTAAACATGTTGTATTCATAACAATTTTACTAAACAATTTATGTTTCTATCTTTGAAATAGATTGTGTTAGTTCACAAATAATACAAACCTTGCATATACATACACACTTTAGTGAAAAATGTTATTTGAGTGAGATTGTGAAAAATTGTTATAAATACAAAAGGTTTAATGTTTATATTGCATAATATAATTCAAATCCATATCCATATACCAATTTTCCTGTTTTTAACACTATAATGAGAAAATTTTCCACTGAATGAAAGCTGAAATGTATGGATTTTAAAATAATTTGAAGAATTTCATGTTTTTAATTGATGCTATGTCTGATTGATACTCTCTGTTAATATATACATATGACTATATATACATATATATATATATACTCGTATATATATATATATATATATATATATATATATATATATATATATAATAAATTTGAAATATGAATGTTGATTTTCAGCCAATTGTTCAAAATAAATAATATCATTCAGCAATTTTTTGATGTTTTACAGTATCTATTATATTTTATTATTTATTGTTTTCTTTTATTTCGACAGTTGGCAGAAAATCAACATTCAAGCATATGTCTCAAAGTCAAACAAAAAAATCTAAATCTTATATATATATATATATATATATATATATAGGTATATAATAATTAGTTTTTTTTTTTCGATGATGAGACATATCTTAATATGATAATATGCTGTAATCCTTACAGCCTCGGGCTCGGTCACATAAACTATGTTCTCTGTGCAAAATATATTATATATTTCACAAATATTTTGCTATGCTCTGTTCAACAAAATAATAAAAAAAAACAAGTTGGTGTATATATGATAGTGCAAAATTATGTGCCTTGCGCTAGCTACTGATGTAAGACCATAATTATATTCACTGATGATGACATAAAATACTATGTCGAAACGTTTGGAAAAATTAAAGATTAACTTCTAAATATTTGCCTTTTATTTGATGTATGCCCTTGAAGAACTTACTCATATTTCTCAACATCAAAACTAACTTCTTTAACATATATATATATATATATATATATATATATATATATATATATATATATATATATTGATTGTTTCTTTTCCGAACAGTAAATCCAATAATAAAAAACAATTTGTTTTTTGAAGATGTTTAATACGACGTTTCGGAACTAGGTACGTTCCATCATCAGGTTTATTCTGTCAAATACAATGTTTTTTAAAATACTGATTAACATTAATTAACAATGGTCAATACAGATTAATTAGAAAAAAATTTTGTTATAAAGGAATGGATTATGTACCGGATAGATAGTAATAAGACTTAACTAAAAAAGGTTTTATATAAAATTGAGAAGCAAAAATTATTTACCTGTAATAATTTATATATCCATATCACTAATATTTTTTTGTTAAAAACACTCGATTTTTTTGGAAGATATTTGTAGATGTTACGACTACACAAGACTTAAACACACTGATATGGATTTCTGTCTGCCAGATGTTAAAAACCTTTTTTAGTTAAGTCTTATTACTATCTATCCGGTACATAATCCATTCCTTTATAACAAAATTTTTTTCTAATTAATCTGTATTGACCATTGTTAATTAATGTTAATCAGTATTTTAAAAAACATTGTATTTGACAGAATAAACCTGATGATGGAACGTACCTAGTTCCGAAACGTCGTATTAAACATCTTCAAAAAACAAATTGTTTTTTATTATTGGATTTACTGTTCGGAAAAGAAACAATCAATATATTGAAAAAATCCAGGACTTATCTATTGAATATATATATATATATATATATATATATATATATATATATATTGATTAGTTTTTAATGTTTGTCCATAATAGTTTACCTCCCGGATGGCCCTTGTTGCAACATAATATTATAGTAATATTCATTTACAAATAATTTATTTAAATTGAGAAGAATTATTTGAACTGTGCTTCTATGAATGTATCACAAATGAATAATACAATATGCTCCAATTTATATTACAACTATGATTATAATCATAGTAATCACTTCATTATAGAAATATAATCACGTATGTAAATACGTATGTGAAAAATATATAAGAATACTTTAAAATATCTCCTGCCCTGAAGATTTTGGTACTTTAAAATTTACAATATAAAAATATCAGAAATAAATTATATAAGAAACTCAACATGGCTATGTGTATACTGTAGAACCTCATTTATCCGGACCCCGGTTATATGGATTTGGATTATCTGGACTGCCAAGCGCAACCAATTTATATGTATGTACGAATTTTTACGAGATTAATGCTGCAATATAGTATATGTATGTAATGTAATCTAAGAAAATATATATGTACATACATAAGAAAGTTTCAAATTCTTAATAAACATTATTTTCGTTGATATCTATGTATGTATTTGTAACTTTTAATAAATACACTACATTATTCGTCATACATTTGATTATCCGAATTTTCGATTAACCGAATGCCTATCGACAATTAGTCCGGTTAATTGAGGTTAATTGTGCATATTTTAAAGATTGCTTGCACAAGTGGTAACTTTCGAGATTTTGAAGTTTGACTTAAAAATGTTTAAATCTATATTATATTATTTTATACTTACTTTCTAACTATCGCACAATTAATTATTTTTGAACCTTTTAGCATTAGGTTTTAAAATAACCCACGTAATGAATATTTTAAAATAACTCACGACGTTTATCTCTCGGTGTCTGTATTGATTCTGATGTCAAAAGTCAAACTGACAGCTGTCAGTTTATGGGTGACAGATTAGTAACAGTTGGGTCAGGTTCATTTTGTTAAAGTTATTATGCAGAAATATGAAAAGCTCGAGAAAATTGGAGAGGGCACTTATGGAACAGTATTCAAAGCCAAAAATAGAGAAAACCATGACATCGTAGCTCTAAAACGAGTCCGTTTAGACGACGACGATGAAGGGGTCCCTTCCTCAGCCCTAAGGGAAATTTGTTTATTGAAAGAATTGAAACATAAAAACATAGTCCGCTTATACGATGTTTTGCACAGCGATAAAAAACTAACTCTAGTCTTTGAACATTGTGATCAGGACCTTAAAAAATATTTCGATTCCTTAAATGGTGAAATCGATGCTGATGTAGTTAAATCTTTCATGTACCAACTCTTACGTGGACTAGCTTTCTGTCATAGCCACAATGTATTACACAGGGATCTAAAACCCCAAAATTTATTAATCAATAAGAATGGGGAACTAAAACTGGCTGATTTTGGTTTAGCCAGAGCTTTTGGTATCCCAGTAAAATGCTATTCGGCAGAAGTTGTAACTTTATGGTATAGACCTCCAGATGTGCTTTTTGGGGCCAAATTGTATACAACTAGTATTGATATGTGGTCTGCAGGATGTATATTTGCAGAACTTGCAAATGCTGGAAGACCTCTATTCCCCGGCTCAGATGTTGATGACCAATTAAAAAGAATATTCAAACTATTAGGTAACTATATTACACTCAGCTCGTATTGTTAAGTTTCAGACATAAACTCTTTTTCTCAAATTTACCTTTAACAAAATCAAGGCACTCCTACCGAAGACTCTTGGCCAGGTTTAACACAATTGCCTGATTACAAGCCATTTCCACTGTATCATCCAAGCATGAGCTTTGCTCAGGTTGTTCCCAAATTACCATGTAGAGGAAGGGATTTATTACAAAGGTATGGCTAATTATATGCATCAAATAAATCAATCAAACTTTAAGGAAACATAAATTTAATATTTGTTTCTGATTTATTGTTAAGATTACTTATCTGCAACCCAGCTCCAAGATTATCTGCTGAGGAAGCAATGGCTCATGCTTATTTTACGGATTTAAATCCAAGTGTGAAAAACAATGATCGATAAAATATATTTTCAATGAATGTAATTTATTTGTATTTATTCTAGTAATAATTGATTATTTTATAATAAATGTTCAAAACAACTGAATGTTTTATTGAAAATATACAACATTAATGATTTGTGCAAAACATTTATATTTGTGGTAATATTATTGAAACTCCTCTTTGAATTATTTATTTTATTTTTTTTCATGTACATCGAAGTCTAAATTTGTTATTTTTCATAATGCACATCACAGAAAACATACATAACACATTTAGAACGTATTTTACAATTTATAAGTTCATTACAATATAATTTTTATAACTTTCTCAACATTTTTGAAATATGATAAAATCATATTGTGTATATTCTAATGATAAGTATTCAAAGAGGTACTACGTTCAACATTTGAAGTGATTTTCAAATTATTTTTTTATATTAAAGCTATTACATAGTGTATAATAGTTGAAAAAAATGTGATGTTATAATGCAGTTTAACAATAAGTAAAATAAATTATTATAATAATTGGTTAAAATGTGAATATTTACATCAAATTAAAATAAATAAAATATTGGAAAAGTTATAAAAATAGTCATACAGTTTATATATAAGCCAATTTAAGGATTACTAATTTCCAAATGTACTATTGAGTTAATTGCCCTATATTTCATAGAAGAATCATCGGTTTATATATATTATATATGCATGTAAGTCCTATACCTTAAATTTTAATTTCTGCTTTTTTCAAATATCATTGAAAACAAAACTAATAATAATCTAATAGGCATATTCAAACTCTATAAGAAAATGCCTTTGAACTTTCAAATATTGTTTTATTTAATATATACTTTAATTAAATGCTATAAATATTTGTATAAATTATTATTGTTATTCTTCACAAGTAAGCAATAATAAAACTGACACTTTGCGTTATGGTTTTAGCTCTAATGGCAGGTAATTAAATATTTCTTTTGAATTCAACTAAAAACCATTTCGCAATGTGCCCTACGATCATTATATTAAATATTTTTGTTCTGAATATATAATTTCTGTGGTGGCTTCAAATTATTAGATCTCATTACTAACGTTGAATAAGCTATCAAATTATAACATTTTTTCAATACTTGCAATCGTGGAATACAAACAAAATCCTATAAATTAGGTTGACAATCATTTTATTACAAGTTTTACTGTTACCATTGCAATTTTTCGAAAATAATAAATAATTTATGCAAACAGAATACAAGACTGAAAATCTCAGAGTAAAATTTTGAAAGAAATATTTCACCAATGTCGTTTGCTGACTAGATATTAGCTAAATTTTAATGTAATCAATTATCATAAATATTCTTGATTAAAGGTAATAGATGACTATTTTATTAATAACAAAGGTTGATAGCGTACATTAGGAATATTTAATATTATGGTAAGAAGAATGTAATAAATTAGTTTGTTTTATAAATTTAATACATGGTGACAGTGAAAAGTTAAAATAGTGATCCTATCATTACATATTTATTTATATTTATATGTATTAAAACGTGAGCTCATTGTGAATATGTGTTATTAATTTAAATAGATTGCTGTACATACTTTATATATTATATTAAATTATACTAAAACTAATATAAGGAATAAATTTCCCATGTCATTTACTGTAAAATCAAACGCTTACTACAATGAATTCATACTAAACGTATTACTGAGCAAATTTATATAAAAGTATCATAAAAATGTATTTTAAAATGTATAAAATAATTTTCTGACTCATTCAAATAGACTGCTCTGTAGTACAAAATAAATGCTTGAGTTAATTTATAGACATTCAATATTATACAGTAAAATGCTTCTATATTTCTTATTCTATGAATCTTAATATTTCCAAATACATATACAGTGTAAATGAATTTGAAATGCATATCTTATGTTATAAAATATTTAAAACTCGATTCAGATTGATAAATACTCAAAATGATTTCTTTATTTAGAATTTGTGATGAAGCTAATAGATATCATCTGAGACTTTGAAGCAATTGGCACAGCGTTTTATAGAAATATATTTAATAGATTTAATATTTAACAAATTGTGCTGTGTTCATGATTAAAATTAATCTTTGTGCAAGATCATTTATGCATATCGTTGAACATAATCCAAAATAGTCGAGTTGAATTCTAGGTTGAAAATAATTATAACAAATACTGTGTTTTTGTTGCAGCATTAGAGAAATGCATCACAAGATGGAATAATATATTCCAGAAACGTTTAAATTTTAAATACTTAATTTTGCCTGAATGATAAAGCCTCAAAATACCATGATCCGCTTTAGAAGAAGATATGGAATATTGAGTAAGATTCAAGACCTTATGGAAAGTGTTTTATTATAATTATTCAAAACATCAGAACATCTACATACGTATGGGTGCAAATATTGGTCAGTCAAGATGTAATTCTGATTTAAATGCAATTATAATCTCAAATAAAAAAAAACATGTCTTAATAATATTATGTTAGAATCTCACATCCATACTTCTTTTACTGTATCCACGACATATATCATACTGGATAATATATATACGCAACAAGTGACACTAGAAATACAGACTATTAATTTATCATTAGCGATAATATTCAGCATTTCAATTTTAGCGACCATTTGTACTCATATGTATCTAAACTGTGACCATGCGACTACGTTGAATTCAATAGTCTTAAAAAGAGCGATTTTTTCTATATATTATAATTTGTATATATATGTTATATATTTCTGATACTCTAGATATATATCGTTTACACAAAGGGTCCTTCTTGTCGCTATCAACTGTCGTTTATCTGAAATGTTAGTGGAACGTTGTGACATTTGAATAGGACTATAAGTGGCGTCATTTTTAATATGTGCCACTCGTGAAAAATGGGAAGAATTTTAATACAAGCCACAGCCTCGCAAATTGTTAGCGATAATGACATCTGTAACGGCATCAAATACGAATTGGATGTTATTTGTATCGGTGGCGCACGTCATGTGGCAGTAGATTTCCTTTGTTGTCGACTTATTCTTCGCCTCGAATTGGGCTTGGATGTAGGCGGCCGCCTCGCCGTACTCTTGAGCGCCTGAGGATAAAAAATCAACAATCAATCGTAAAAGAACTACATTTAAAATTGAAATAAGGTAACGTTGTCAAATACTTGATTAATCAATACCAAAATTGAATTAACTTATCATATAAATATAATGTTTTTGTTGCTTATTAACTTCCCGTAGGGTAAGTTATAGTAATTGCAAAAAAATCGAAATATCGTTTCTGAATATTTTGGCACACCTTAGAAAAAATGGATGTATGTGGGTGTGTGTGTGTGCGGATACAAATTTTCGTCGACGATTTCGAGAACACCGATCAACCGATTTGAAAAATTTTGAAAATATTTGATTCATATTGATAATGAGACGTGCTGATTAGTTTTTGGCGAAGGCAGGTCTAGCCGTTCCGAAGATACGAAATGAAAATACGATGAAAAAGTGCCAAAAAGGATAACTCACTTAGGAGAACGGAGCGTCCGATTTTAATAATTCAAAAAACATTTTAGTTGTAATGACAAAATGAACAACTGATGAAATTTTCATAAAGGCAGCTCCAGCGGTTATGGACTCTCAAGAAAAATAAGTTAAAAAAATTTTATTTGGCGATCAAAAATGTTTATTGGACATATGTACATCAAACCATCAGATATTTTATAGGGATTTTAATGTGTACACATTTCATGTAATTTTTTTTTGGGTTCCGTACCAAGATTTTTAATTACGGTACAGAAAGTTCCAGCAATTTGCCTTAAGGCACGATGTCATGCACGCCACTAGTTTTATGAAACCAATAGAACTACTTTACACATTACAACTAAACGTTGAGCAAAAGTTTTTATTTATTTTATTATAAAACTATCAAGTATTTTACCTTCTTATAATTCTGATTAAATGCGATAACTTTTATTGAAACTAGCCTACACACTATAGTATATTTTTTTAAAGAAAGACCTATTAAAAGCGACCCACTTTGAAAATGTTAAAATCATTGCTTAGCAATAAGTCTTAATTCTTGAAAACTTGGGGCTCTTGTGTTATTATTTTTGACTCTAGTCCTAGAAATGTTATTTAAGAACACGGATCGAAAGTTTAACTAAATAAAAATATTTAAAATTAACCACAGTACCCGAAAAAATTGTCATAGTTTCACAAAAGCTCTAGGATGCACTCAAAAGCCCATAATTATCAAACAAGGAATAATTTTTTTTTAATTTTCTTCACCATAGTTATGATGATCAAAACTATCACTTTTGGCATTCTTTAAAATTATCATCATATTAGATTAATTATCAAAATAAATAAAATGTTTAATAAATTTCAATATCATATTCACAAGTATAGTTTACTTAAAACACATATTTATATAAGAAGCGATTCAAATTTTAAATCTTGTGTTACATAATGGTCGGGACATGAGTTAATTTTTTTTTAAACATGGATTATTGACAATTAATAAGCAATTAATTATAATTATAGAACATTTTAAGAATACTCATATATTAAAACAAACTTCAATTATTGATAATTGATAGACAAAATTATGCCATCATGTTTATTTTGAAATTTACTACCTTTTCATTATTATATAACAATAACTTTATTATTGTGTACTGTTAATTATATTAGATGAAATTAATTTGATATAATTTTTAATATGGCTTTTTTATTTCAAGGTAACCAAACTTTATTTGAGAATTGATAAAAAAAATTATGCCATCATATGTCACATATGATATGTGTGAATTAGGGTGCAAGTTAAAATTCACTACCTTTTCATTTTTATGTACCAATAACTTCATTACTGTGTACCGTCAATTAAATTAATTAGATATAATTTTAAATGTGCTTTCTCAATTTCAAAATAATCGAATTTTATTTCATGAATCATATATAAATTTTACATCTAGAAGTTTAAGTTATATTTCTGATGAAACAGCAACTTTTTTACGTACCTGCATATTCTGGGAAGCATATGGTCAGAGGACTTTTGCGAATTTTCTCTTCAAAAAGATCCTTCTTGTTCAAGAATAAAATGATAGAGGTGTCGGTGAACCATTTGTTGTTGCAAATAGAATCAAACAGTTTCAAACTCTCTTGCATTCGATTCTGTAAATTGACAAAATTATAATAGGAAAGATGGAATTAATTCTAAATATTTAAGTAATTATGAAATATTAAATAAATATGAAATAGATATTAAATGTTATATTAGTTTTATCTTTCAATAATGATAGCATGCACATATATACATACATTTTGATAGTATTTTGAACCTCAATAAAATTTGAATTAAAATAATTAACTTCATGCTATTTGCATATTATATTGCTAAATTAATCAACGAATATTATGGTCGAATTTCAGCAAACATTAATGAATATGAATATATAATGAATAAATAATTACCGTTGTTTCATCTTCATGTAATACTTGATCATATTCTGACATAGCAACACAGAAAATAATTGCAGTAACATCTTCAAAGCAATGGATCCATTTCTTTCTTTCTGAACGCTGACCTCCCACATCGAATAGTCTGGAAAATTAAGGTAATTTGTAGAATATCTTAAAATAATATTTAAAAAATTAATAACAAATATATTTAATTGCAGATTTGCTTTAATATCGAATTAAACAACAATAATTTAATATACAATATTGATACAAACACTCCCACGCGCTTCATTATTATTAAGAGTTGTAAGATAACGTCTGCTAGGTAAACTTAACAATTCTTTTTATTCACATATGAATTACAATATATGTCATTATCATATGATTAAATTCTTGTTTCATTTAACAGATCACCCCAATGGTTGTCCTTTGCAGTTATGATATATTTAATCACACTTAATTTGTATGATTTTTTGCTGCAATACTCGAAAGGGCTTTTTTCATTTGAGACATATTCTGATCTATACTTTTAATTGGAAAAAAGACTTTACTAGTCCTTGATATTAGTGATTTGAATCTCAAATCTTGGGGATGCAAAGTCAAAGCTCTTTCCACAAAATAAGTAATTCAGTAACATACTTTACAAAAACATGTAATAGTATTGATTAAAGAAATACTTACTTGAAATTAAGATTCTTGAAAGAAAAGTGGACCTCGACAATACCAGTAGTTTTAACACGCGTACGTAGAATATCCTGCTCCGTAGGTTGGTAATCCCTGGCACCTAGTCGGTCTAAATCGTCTAAGAAACTGTAATAATAAATATAATAAACTGTAGTTTTTCGAAAATATTAAAACAAAATTATCAACTACTAATCAAGAAACTGGTTAAAATTTTATCATCAGAAATGATATAATATTTTTAGAATTCTATATATCAGCATTGGAATATATCGTGTCACAAAATACTTGAAACATAAAATGGGTGGTACCATCAGATACGACCGAGTATCATATGGAAAATTATTTTATAGCTTGTTCTGTCGGAATTCTGAAGTTTTCAAGAAAATTGATGCGGCAAAATTGTTACAAATTGAAAAGGTAAGCAGGAGTCGATTTAAATTGAAAATTAATAGACAAATAAATATATATTTATAATGCTTATAAGATTAAATTGTATCTTGATAGCTATAAAAAAAATTCATCAGATATTTTCCCAAAAATATTTATTAAAATGTCCAATTACAAAAAAAATAATTATAGATTTCTTTTATTGTTACAACAGCAATCAGAACTCTTACTTTAACTGTAGAATGTTTTATAGAATTCAATAATATTTATAAATATACTAATCAAGCTATTATTTATCAATTAATTTATTTTAAGTAATACTAAATTATGCATTGAATTAGATAATTTTGATGATGCACAAACTCTATAGCAATATCTATTATGAAACAATTTTGGTCTCCTGAAAATGTTACAATATAAATCTAACGAAGTCAAAATGTAAAAGTAAAATATAAATAAAAAAGTATATTGAAAATATGACCAATTAGAAAATATATAAAAATTGAAATATTTAATTAATTAATTTTTTGCATAACAATCTTGCAAATGCCATATTTTTTATTATTTACTTATTACATTGTGAGCTTTATTGAAACCTATCTCTATGCGCAAAAATAGATTGTCATACCATTAAAATTTGAATACAAAAAGCATAAAAAATAAGTGAATAGTATAAAAATTCCACTAAAAAATTATGTCTCCGCGTCGTAACCAAAATGCTGGTTTTATGACTTCGTACATAAGCTAGACTGATTATATTTGTTACAACAATAAAATGAAGAGACATAATTAATTTGCATTTCATATTTTACTAAAAATAAAATAGAACGCAAAATAATGAAGCGCATAAAATCTGTGCTGAAACGAGCGATTATTATACGGTGGAGCGATCCTGTACTTATATAAGTTAATGTTACGCAATCTATAAATGTATAAATACAAGCTCGAAACATAAATTGATGAAATAAATTAATTATGTCTGTAATTAAACACGCAATTAATTTTTATAACTGCAGCTTATAAGGAGATTTATATTATTTGTAGCATAATTTTTAAAGTATTTGTGAACAAATGTTATTTTCAAAATTATAACTATAACCAATAAATTTCATATTTGAGTTGCACGTATGTTGCAAACGTTAACATGCTCCAAATACCTTCCTCTGTAGGTTTGTATTTTATTATGTAACTAATATTTTGTTTTTATTTTTGCCTCTAGTACATTTAAATATTGCAACATTAAATTCTCAAGTTTCCTTTTAATGAGAACAAGCTAATACTGTAGTAATTTATTTTCACTTTTCTTTAGTAACATACTTTATCATCAGTGAAAACATATGTGTGTTAAAATTTAATGTTGATAAAGGATAAATAAATTAGATAAATATGACAAAAATAAATTATATATAATGAAAATATGAAAATATTTTTATAATATCATGAAATAAATCATGTATCTATGAAAGATTTTTTTTAGAAATTAGTATTTGAGATCTATAATCTCGAGTGAAAATCAGACATCAATATTGAATAATAAAGTTCTCAAGGTAGAAGTTAAATCCGGAACCAGTGGTTGCTAGACTCACTAAAATATGTATCCCAATAAATAATTTTTTCATCGTAAATTAGATGTAGATTTACCACCTCGTCTTTTTATTACACATAATAATTTTCATACAATTTAGTTCCACACATCAACATGACCGACAGAGTGAAATTATTCAGTGCGTTGCTCATTTACGTTAAAATATACAAACAATGTACTGAAACAAAAGATTAATGGTCTGTAAAGGAATTCATTGTGCAGTACTAATAAAACTGCCGAAAAAACAATGTAAAAAGGTTCACCAGTCCATATCAATAACAGATTATATAATTCAGCATTTCGCGAATGCCTTCAAGCGAACCGGTTCAGCACGTAAATCATAATAAACGCGTTTAGCCAATATGGTATGGAACTATCCTCAATTGCTAGATATTGCCTTATAATAAGAAAAATTCCCATAAACAGGAAGCCGATAGTCGATTTCAAATCGTATTGTTGAGGTAGGTTGACCGAAACGAGTTATAAAATTTCTACATGACACAACTCGGAATTAAGTTATTAATTTATAAGTCTCTCGTTAGAATTCTTAACATTTCAACATTTGTGAATTTATAAATTCTTTGTCAAAGATCATAAGCAGCCAATGTTAAATACAACTTCTATAGAAATTAATATTTAATGCTTGCGATTCGGGCAAGGATCTTGACAAAGGCATTTCTGAGATCACAATTGTTATGTAAGTATTGACATTATTTAATATCCGTACATTCCAATTCAAAGAGAAATTCGTAAATTCATTATCTACAAATATTATATACCATTTTACGTGCACTTTGACACCTGATCGAATATTAATGAAACCTTACTAATATTTACGAATTTTATAATTTACTATATGCAATGAATTTACAAGTAATACCTCCTCCTAATTAAATAATATAATAATAACTAGGAAAAATTTATTGCATGGTTTTAAAAAAACATTCTCTAAATAATACAAAATCATAAAAATCGTTTCCTTTTAAACAAAATTATTAGCTGTGTCTATTCGTTTGCTGTGTCTTTTCTGAAGCCATTTAAAAAACAAAATAATAACTTTTATTTTTCATCAATATTTTAATGTGTTTGATAGCACGTGAAGTGCAGAAAATGTATTGACAACTTTATAATTGTTTTTCTTTTGTAACAAAAAAGCAATTTGAAACGAAAATTATCTGAATTAATTTTCAGGCAGTAAATAGATATCTCATAATGTCTTTAATATTGATGCTGAAAGATCTTTAAAACTGAAAATTTATCTATGAGATACATCATTAATATATATTAAATACAGTGACAAGCGCCACTCATTAGGAAGTGATTCATAGAACAACTTGTAAAAGTAAATGTTTCACTAATGAACCATAACGAAAGGCAAAGGGAATTCCTTACAAAGTGAAGACTAAATACCTGTGAAAATTTGTTATTTCTCATAAAAGGTACTGATAAATATTCACAAGGTTATTTAATAAATGATATACATAATATATTTTTATTGTGAGGATTTTACTATACGTGCCACTGTCTCTGTCAAATATAGAAGACAATTACATCAAAATCAAAAATATGTTACTGCATATCAAGTTATGTCTATACAAAATAATATTCACTGTTCTTGTAACATTGTGTTCAAGCCAAAAAAATATACATAAAATTATTAAAAATATGTAACACTGTATACGTTTTCATATAATATGAATAGCATAATATGAACGCATCTATATGAAGAGCAATCAGAGTCTATCATTCAATGATATGCCGTAATAATTAATTTGCTCTACGGTTATTTTTTACTTAAGGTTATTTAAAAGCTACTCAATAGATTCTTATATACTATTTTTATTACAGTTATATTAAAAGGCAACCCAATGATTGTTCCATTCCAATTATGTTATTTTGCAAGCATGCCCAGAAAGGATATATTCACTTGGAAACATATTTTTGATCTACATTTTCAAGTAAAAATGGATATCACTTGTACTCTAAACTTTATATTATAAAGGACGAGCCTATACCATGTATTACTTAAACGTAAGATCTTTTTTTTTTATTTCGCCATACAATTTACAACTGTTCTTAATGGACATCTAGTAAATCTAATAAAAATATAATGAGTTAAATGCCATATGACAACGCGTATATATGCGTAGAAACAAATTATAGAAGCGCGTGGGCGCCGCGTCGCAGTATAACGGATAAACATTGGTACAGAACGCAAAGAAAATAGAACAAAATTTGTTCTTATTAGTAAAATATATATAAAACGTGTGATAATTTGATGTGTATATATCTAATGATCATTTTTGTCCGCCAAATCACATTTTTTTTTTACATTTTTTATTGGGTCTCCAAAACCGCCGGACCTGCCTTACCAAAAATTTCATCAGTTCTTCATTTCGTCAATACAATAAAATATTTTTTAAATCATACAAATCGGACGCTCTGTTCTCTCAAAAAATCAATTACCATTTTTGGCACTTTTTGATCCGTATCTTTGAAACGGCTCGACCTGCCTTTGCCAAAAACTAATCAGCACGTCTCCTTGTAAATACAAATCGAATGTTTTTTAAATTATTCGAATCGGTTGACCCGTGTTCCCGAAATCGTCGAAGAAAAATTTGTATCCGCACACATACATCAATTTCTTCTAAAGTAGGCTAAAATGTTCAAAAGAACTTAAAACGTAAAGATATGCAAAAAAACATATTTTAGATTTTTTTTGCGATTACTGTAACTTACCCTACTAAAAATTAATTACCCTACGTGAAGTTAAAAATACAGCTCTATACCTTATAAAAAATATTTTTTTCTAATTGCTATTTAAATATTGTTAAAAAAATTAAAATTAACACTGATTGATGCATTGATGCTTGTGGTATATGTCTTTTATAAATGAGTACAAATCACTTACAGTGTCTCCCAGAACCCGTACTAATATCTAAATATCGTAATATCTCTACAAATCGGGATGACTGTTGCACGCAGCCGCCGAACCAGACATTTTGACCCAGTGCCGTTCATTTCCTGAAACTCGAGATTTGCGAATGCAGGTCACGGTTTACTTTCACCGACAAAGCGATACGTTCGGACATATCCAACTACACCTATGAAATCTATTTATTTATTTATTCTATTTAGCTCGTGGATAGGTGCAATATTGCTTAGATCGTATCTAGAAAAGAGATTTTTGAAATTTAATTCGAAGGAAAACATCTTACAATTTCCTTCTTATCTTCTTCAACTTGTACACCGTAGCAATATTCTATTCAATTGAAGTGATGTATTCTCGATTTTTTTTAATAGTTTTTTAATTAGTTGAATGATGTATTATATAATTGGCTATTGAGTTTATTGAATTATTCATTTTATTTACGTCTTGTATAGATGCAATATTGCTAAGTTCGAATTGATTTCAAAAAGAAAAGCATACACTCTTCCTATTTCTTTTCTCCTCATTTAACGAATTCGAAAATTCAACTATAGTAGGTAAACCTACTCAAAAAGATGTGCTTATATTTTCTTGTAAGTTTTACTTAGATAATGCATTATAAAATTGACTATTAATGCTATTGGATTCTTTATAATGAGAATAGGTGCAATACTGCTCAAATCGTTATCGATTTTCAAAATTTAATTTGAAGAAAAACATAAGTTCTTTCTATTTCTTTCCTCCTTTTGAAGAGATGTGTTACTAGAAATTTATTTGATTTTTAATTAGTAAATTAATTTTTGATTATTGATAATATTTATTTATTTAATTTATTTATCACGAGTACGGGTGTAACAATGCTTCTTGAATCAAATCAATTCTTAAAATTAATTGCAAAAAAATATATATAAAATTTTCACATTTCTTTCTTCCTTCAACTTGAAAATTATTTTACTTGAAGAAATGTGTTATAGTAATTTTTTTACTCCACTTTATTCAATTAGTAAAATAAAAAATTATTTGACTGATTAGTTCAATTAGAAATTTGCACAACAGAGTGAATTATTAAAATATTAATATTAATAAATCGTGATATAGAATTGTACTGAAAGAAGATATTATAATGTGATATAATTACTATTTGATAAGCATTACTTTTTTTTAGCTTGGGTACGATTTAAGAAAACATTAATTGAACTAAAACGTAGAAGTTTTATATATTTTAGAATAATATCATTATTTTTTACCATTTAATAGAATGCAGAAGTTAAAAAGTTTTACGATGTATTGCTTTCAAAAGATGCTACTTTTATTATTTAGTTTTTAGAATATTTTATTTCATCAAATAAGAAATAACACAAAAAAGTGTATGATGAAAAAAGTCAAGAACAAATATTTGCATCATCATTCAATAATCAGTATCAGTGTTTATTTAATTTTATATCATGATCATGATACATCTTTCTTGAATTTTTATTTTAGACTTGACACATCATATAATTATATGATGTATAAAGATTATAACTTTCATCTTCTAAAAATGATGTTTTCATACTTATATTACAAATATAACAACTTCTAAGCAATTGTAAATGCTCAAGATTTTACCAGGGCTTTTTCTATTTAATACGAGACCCTTCGGGGTAGGGGATACAATTATAGGAGTATAAATACCTGTAGCTTACAAGAATAAGGGAGGCTATAGCAAATGTAATAAGAGAAGAAGGTTGTAGAGTGAAGTTCAATATATATCATAAACTAAATAGTGGTTTTATTCGCAAATCTCATGGTGATGGAATATTTATAATTTACAGTCCGCTTATAACTGATTAATCACAGTGATCCTCATCAGTAAAATTGACGTTAGTTAAAATTTCGGTTACAAAAAATTGTTATTTAATAAACACCTATAGAAAGAAGTTACAACAAATTAAGTAGTAGTAATGTATAACTATTGTTTAATATAATGTTTAAAGTAGTTGTAACACTTAACATATCATATTAGTTATAGTAGTAAATAAACTAATTTAAACAAATATTGTATAAAATATAGCATGGTCATTAAAAAAGATCATTGAAAAGGAGAGAGAAAAATACACTAAATTATTTCTCTCGCGCCTGTTTAAATTTACCGATTTATATGTTTACACGCAGTGATTTATATTATGCGTTTATTATATAATTACTTCTAACATTTGAACACGTCAAATAAATACTGACCTAGTTTTATAATTAATAGCAATAAAGCATCATTATTGTTATTGTGTCGCATCTGTATCGATTTTTGCCTATAAACGCAATTCAATCCGGATGGCATCACAGGACAATGGAGTATGTTAAACAAAAGCATTAGTGTATAAATCCTTCTCCGACACGAGGACATGTTTCATATAATAATGGAAATTGTTGGGATTTCAACTCGAGGAAAATCTGATAAACTAGCCTGGTATATTGTCATATGCAGTGAAAATAGTATAGCTACTTCTGAAACTTACAGCATAATGATAATATATTCAAAACGACGTGTGCATTGAGAACTTTGAAAACCATTTCGCAAAGTTTACAAATGAAGAAAATTAGTTTTCATTCACTTTTCATGAGCACTATATTTAATGAGCCCTTGAAGGTAACTAACGATTGCTATGATTTTTTATTTTACCAAACTTTTTTGGAAAAACATTGTAAACTGTCTTGATCATATTGTTCGGACGTATTTTCGTTTTATTATATTGGCCATGAAGGTTATTGTGGTTATTTTTTATAAATTTTGTTCATTTAAAACTTTGGATCCGTAGCTAGGACAACAATAAAAATAATAACAATTGCCCTAAGTTTTCTAGAATTTAAAAAATTTACTAAATTTAAAAATTATATATATATATATATATATATTATATATATATATATATATATATATATATATATATATAATATGCATAAACAACAAAATATGAAAAATTTAAGTTTATAAAATAAAATAAAAAAATAAAATAAACTATAACTTATGATATTGATATTGATACTCATTTTCTTTCTCTATAATCTCGGTCTTCGAGCTACTTTCTTTTAAGTTCTACATTTTTAAATAAATCTAGTGTTTTTATAAACATTACTCTCAGCCGGAGGATATTCTTCCAAGATGTATTGTATGTATACAAAAAAGAAACATGTACAGGTATTATTTTCCTCTAAGAAATCCAGATAGTTGTTTTTCTCCTATTTTATTTCCTCAACTCGTATCCGTTACTCAATGAATCTAATACGTAATAAGAATTACAGGCTTTACATCAACCGATGCTGGAGGGATTTGAAAAATAAAAGATGTTGCTATTCATACCGGTTTCCAGTAATAAGCTTTTATATTTAAAATACCAGAGGAGAAGAACATGAAGTATTTATTATCATCAGTATGTGAAAATATATCTAATTCAATTCAATCCCATAAATAAAATATAAGTCTTTCCCATTTATTAATAAATCAGCCATATTCTTTCTCCAATTTTTGAGCTATTTTTTCACAGTATCAAAATAAATTTTTCAGAATTTATTTAAATAGTTCAAACATTTATTACTAAAGATCGAGGCTCTTGTACATATAACTTGCACAATACACAACAAATTTATGATATTTTTTTAGTATAGTTCTTTAAAATATTTTTGTAGTTCGAATACCTATGCTTGTGATTGTTACCTATAACTATGATTTGTGATTGTTAATTTTATCACAATTTTGTTATTTTTTATAATTTTTCATTAGGGATATATATTCACACGTATCAAAATTTTCAGTATTTATTCAATATTATATCATATTTACTGTATCCTATTGAATATTAAGCTATTTTATACATTTATATCAACTTTTTTTTTCAAAAAAATATCTAAAAAAAAGTTCTAATAATTTGTTTTTCTAAAGTTCTTTAAAATACTTATTGAACTTTTAGTTCAAATAAATTCATTATAAAAAATTGTTCGAAGTTTTAGAGTAAATATTTTTGAAAACCTGTTAATAATAACGATCAATATATAAAGTATCGGTTAACATTCCGTAATAATCAATCCGTCATAATACAAATTCTGTCGATCAATAACAATCATACAATTTTATTAGTGATTCAAACATATGTCTTTAAGTAATTATCAAATTCTGCGAAATATTGACTATATCATATTTCTTCAATTTTTCCATATGTCCGAAATAACAGCCAATGCTTCGCAAAAAAATATCAATATTTATTTTAAATTATATATTTGAAGCCGGATTACCTGTGCCTCATCATTCAGCTAAAATACACAATAATGGGCACAAAATATTAATATTAATACAAATTCAAACAAATTCTGCATAAAACCAGAAAAGCACTGATACAAAAATATTAAGGAAGAAACAAACATGTTAAAAATTCAATCACTTAAATTTTTATATCTAACTTTTAGGCATTAATAAAATCATTATCATTAGTAAAAACAAATGCATCATATAACAATTTTGAATAATGTTTATTAGTAATATAGTAACACTCATGACGCACACATTTATTATGTGTCAACCATTATACACATTTATATAATGATAAATTATAAATTATATATTTATAATAGCATTAAAAATATATAATTAAAGTCATACTTCAATTATGACATGATCGGTTTGTCATTGTAATTAGCATTAAGAAATGAACCTTTATTAGATAAATGAAGTAATAGCTAATTAATAAATTCTATAATATTCGTTAACACAGTTGATTATATTAAACAACGCCTAAAAATGTTGTTTTCGCAACTTCACTCATCATGTAATTGTGTTTGAAAAACTTCATGTAATTAAAATTAACATTCATACATTGACTGCTTGTATTTTTTTCCGTTTTCGCTGGCGATATAATCACATTCTTTGAACAGTCGTAACGCACTTCCGTTGCATTTATACGGATTTACACCCTAGTCGCGCCTAAAGAAGTTTTACTTAAAAAAATTTCAATAAAAAGCGTTCCTTAACACTCTGTAATAATCTAATATAAATTCTGCCAATCGATAACTAATAAATCACGAAAAACGTGCAGTACTAAAAAATATTAAAAATATAATATAAATACCTACATGTATAATTTGTTATTTAATTACCGTATTATTATATTGGTCTCAAAATTCGCATTTCAATTGAAGTCATGTATGAAAACGCATAAAACGCTAAGATGAACAAATATAACTCAGGTGAATCTTCTTATATCAGAAAGTCTACCACTCTGGTGCAAAACATCGCGTAAACATACCCAAACAAACTTTACAAAATCTATTTTCAGCTTCTTATGAAAGCATATGAATACGGAGTAAAGTATTTGTGTACATTCCTTTGAGTATAGATCGTAGTAAATGTTCGAATATTATATGCAAAAGAGCTTGCCAATAGAAGGTAAATATTAAGCTTTCTGTATGCCATGAAATATATGTTAAATTTAGAGTAAATGTGGAAAACATTATAGGTTCACCATATAAATTTATGCTGCAACTGTTGACATCTAGTACCAGAGATTTATTAAAAAAAAGGTATTTCACTTACTGTCCCTATCATAATCAGTGCAAAAGATCGGAAGAAAAATGAGATTAATAACGCTTTTTCTAAGAGCAAATAGTCTATATATCTACAAACAATAAATTTTCTTCTACGCATTCAATCTGCCAATTACAGTTTCTAATAAAACTATTTCAGTTTTCCAACTATCAAAGTGTAAAAGAAAAATCAGAAGCCTTGAGAGTCGTCGTTCTGGAAAATTAGACAAGGTCTTATCCAGGAAATAGGCACGTGTTACCTACACTATTAACAAATAGAAAATAAGATATATAGAAAATAAGATATATATATATATATATATATATATATATATATATATATAAACAAGGAAAGAGTTTCATCTAGGTGATATACCAGTTAAAACAATTGTTATATAAAAGAGAAATTTTTTAACAAAAGATAGCTTTGTTTAAAACTAACAATTATAGGAGAAGATTGTGGAATTTGCTAAAATGTATACTTAATGTCTTCATAGGAACAAACACAGATTCTTCAGTGTTTTCTCTTAAATTAAATAAAAAAAATGATTTGAAACTGTCAAAATAATATACATATTTTAAATTTGAAATAAATTTCTGGTAGAAATATAGTAATATTAATTATTTACGTTCATAATGTTCTGCAAAAATATTAAAGTCAAAAATCATATATAAATTGCACAAACAATATTATATATTACAGCATAGTGTACGAAATATTGTTATACATTTCAATAACGATACAATCACTTTTAATAAATTATTAATTACTATTGATTACTATTGACACACACGCCTACAACTCCACGTACAATCAAAAATTACGTTAAAGTGGACGTATATATTAATTTTGTGAGAGTTATTATTATTATTTTTAATTTTAATCATGCTAAGTTCTAAAAAAATTATAGTTTTTATTAATACTCAAGATACGACATAAAATTCTACGCGTCATCAAGTGCATATGAATAAAAGTTGAACAAAAATAACAAATTAATAGCAGAAAAATGTAAGGTATATAATTTGCACTACAATGTCAGTAATAACTTTCTAAATCATTTTTCTTTGACAACACAACGTATTTATCCAAGGTAAATTCGGACTCTGTATCCATTACTGTACCAACATTTCATAAACTAGCAAAATTATTATTTCTAGACAAATTACACGTTCAGTGCACGCAAATCGCCTACCTTTACCCTGAAAACTTGTTAAATATCTTTTGCGAACACGACCTTAAGAATTTAGTGAGAACTATCACATTTACAAAACATATCATTAACGCATCCATTGTTCTATTAAGTAGACCTCTACAAATAAATTATGAAACGAAGAAATTTCGCTATGAACACACAAACATATAATCTAGTGACAAGTGGTCGTGTATGAACAACTTGTGCCGCAAGAATAGATGCATTTCAACATATAAACTAGTAATTTTTTTAGTTGCGGTATTGCAATATTTATGTTATGTTTTGATCTAGATAGCCTGTAAAATACTTCCGCGGTCGTTGAATCATTGCAATATTTTTCCGTAAGCGTTTAACATCTTGGGACATGAAAAAACCTGAAGTTCATTATGTTAGGTTGGCTGTTAATTTATTCATCTTGCGTATTATCATTATAAACGCACCTAAATATATATATATATATATATATATATATATATATATATATATATATATAAATATATTTATAATCATTGTAACGGAAATCCAAATAAAAACAATTTTTGAAGATAGTATTTGTATGCGACGCTTTAGGAGTTATATTACATCATCTAGTTTTCTGGCAAAAGCAGAATACCTTATTTTTATTATACTTTTAATCACAATCTATCATTCTGGTATATTCAGTAATAGAGTTAACGTTATTATATAGCTTTTTGGATGTATGCAAACGTAGTAGTTGTCCAATCCAGTTGTAACTAATTAACTTTACTAGAAGTATTTGTTGACTTTATATGGAGCTAACCCATAATTTGTTGATTTTATATGGAACTAACCCACAAGAAGCGATTTTCACTTAAGGTTATAATTGAGATCTATAACCTCAAGTGGAAATTTGACATCAAAGCTGCCTGATGTCAGATTTGGCCGTGGCTGGTCTCAAACTAGTGAACCAGGGACTAGTTTCGGTTAGCCCACGTCCGAATCCATTTCGCCACCGCTGGGCCCAAAGCAAAATAAATATATATCAAAATGAATCTGATAAAAAATAAAGGATATAAAACTCTTACTAGAATTTGCAATTTATTTAATAAACTTAAGCGTAAAAAACAAAAACTATGCAGACATATGAGCAGACGGAGGAGAGGGTTTAAAAGTACATCTACATTATTTAAAAAATAAAAAACGTATAGAATTTGTTAACAATACTATTTTAAAGTAGATGGCAAAATATGTAAAACTAGCCATTGCTTTAAATCGTGCTACTTTGCAATCAGGAGCTAAACGGTCACACTCTCAAATTTTTAATGAAAGTATTTGTTTTGACGAATTTGGCTTGATTTTCACAGTATAATTGCTCAAAATCAAATTTGATCTTTGTTTGAGTTATTAGACTACAAAGCACAAATGCAAATTCATTAGGGTATTTTGTATATATCCGACGCTAAGTAATTAGAACGGCGGTTTATGTTTTATTGAATTCATATGGAAATATTTCACAGCACGTACTGTTTATGTAAATGATTTTGCCGAAATCCAATACAACACAACCGATATAAAATAGGATTTAATTGGGAATTTTCCTCACATTGTATGTGGAACTGTCATGAAATCAAAACATACAAGAAAAGGACGAGGGTCGCAACCGTCCATACCCTAAGGACAGTTGTGACAGACACCCAAATAGGTTAAAAAACAATAGCTATAAACACCAAACATGTTTATAACCAATTTTATTGTCGTTAACAGCAGTAATATGTAACACAAAACTAATTGCTGGTGAAAAACTACTAATGTTCAAATTAACAACTCAAAATAACAAAAAGAATTAACAATTATCAGTTATTTAAAAATTTCTAAGATTAAAACTAACTTTTGACTTTAAGTGTAATGCGTTCTACAGACTTAAAGCACTGGCTGAAAGCAATAATGGGAACTTGTTTAAACAATTATACTCTTTCTCTCTTTTGACCCTCTCTCAAAATAAGTACAGGTAACCTCCGCATAGCACGGTATTTCTATAACACGGATTGGCTCTAACACGGCATAAGAATTGACACGACCCCCCTCATAAAAAGGTACTTCAAAAGCACAAGTTTGCTCTAACACGGTTTAAGAATTGAGCAAAACCCTAATAAAATAAAAAATATATTAAAACTTATGAAAATCAAACTTTATCTAATCTAAAATTAGTTAAATCGCAGTACAAAAGATAAATAAATGTGATGAAATTAGTGCAAAAATAACTAATTTGAAACTGATTATACGAGCGCGTTCGTTCTATAGAAAAAAATCTAGGCTTATGCGAACAATTAGTCAATTAGACTTAAACAAAGATCTTTTTAATAAAATGAGCATACAATTTTAATGAATATAACTTTGCATATGGTAAATATATAAATATATTTTTGCTAATATATGAACATCTGAGCAAGTAATCGCAAATATATTGTTTTTGCAAAAAATAATGCACGGATCTGGAGGCACAGAAAACTACTCAGAGAATGACGATCGTGTTGGATAGCACTTGTTAATTATGACAAAAAAAATCATAATTTATGTAATGTGTATAGCTCCTTAAAATATTATTAAATATAACAATATTTATCATAAAATAATGATTTGTAGCATGTTTCTCTGAATTATTGGAACGTAACCCCTCTTTTTGTACTAGTTCCTTGTCTCGTATAACACGGATTCGCATAACACTCTTGCTTTTTTTGGAACATAACTACCGTGTTATGCGGAGTTTACCTGTATAGTTTAGCTCCTGGGGTGAGTGTCACTACCGTAAATAAATAAAGTAAATTCATAGAAAGTAACTAAAAATTATGTCCTACGTGAAAAGCACAAATTCATATTATTCATAGAAAAATGCTTTTAAATTGGTTTGGACCTAGCTCCAATTAGGAAGCGTCATGTTTAATGGATAAAGGTTTATGACAAGCAGTTAATATACAAATATAGATCATTACCAGCAGACACGCAAAATTTTCGACTCTTTAGTGACACTTTCTCTAAACCGTCATTTCTGAATAAACAAATAATCCGAAATCCACTAAATTCATCACCGAATCTACATACATAATTTAGGGCGCACGCACATCGATAATCCTACCACCTACCCGAGTGACGCACATATCGATACAGCTGGCTGGGCCGGCGCTTGTTCTTTCACCTCACTTTCATAACACTTTCGATCTTGTCGGAATTACATAAAGATTCCAGTCAAGGTCTTTTCGAATCGTTACTCTCGGAGAATTATTATGTCTGCTTGAAATTAATGTTAGTAATAAATAAATCAATTCGACGATGCTATTTGCGGTTATTGCCATACGTGACGACAGCCGACAATTCAGGATAATAGATTTGCAATCAATTCGTGTAGGATCAATATGTTTGTTTGATTATTACTGTTCATTGATTTAGGAGGTTGTTGTTAATAATTGGGGTCAAATAGTAGGTAAATTGATGGTAATTCCTCTCTCATCCCAATAATCTTAATTAAACGTCATATGTAATTTTAAAATGATGCGTAGATGTAAAAAAATAATTTCCTACACGAAGATTGAAAACAAAATGACCAAAGGGTTTAAAATATTTTTTTTATAAATTGAGGTATCTCAATGGAGATAAACTTTTCAAAAAAATAAAGACCAACACATAATCTAAAAGTATAATGTATATTCTGATTGATATATGTACACCAAAAAAAAAGACACCCAAAAACTCATTATTCTGACTATTATACTGTATTGATTTAGAGGTTTGTTATTACTAATTGTGTTCATATTAATTATTGTAAATCGACATGTAAATAAAATTCATTTTAAATCTAGTTTCAGGGTAATTATAAAATGACGTAGGGTAGAACGGGACACAAAGATTCAACTTAAAGTAATTATACTGTCTAAACCAAATAAACTACATCCCAACACTTAACATTATTTTAATTATTGATCTGTCCATAAAAATAAGATCGTTATTAATAATCATGTAATTAATGGCATCTATTTAATTATAAAGTAATGTGTCATAAAATAGCATTATTTTGATTATTACTATGTATTGATTTAGTAGCTTTTTTATTAATAATTTCATTCTAATATTATAAATAGGTAATATTTCCTTTATATGTAACGTAATTTCATTGTAAATCTATTGAAAACTATATCTCTGTAATTATAAAGTATTGTACCATATAATGATATTACTTTGATTATTTCTGTTCATTGATTTATGAGTTTATAATTAATAATTTCAGTGAAATTTTACAATAACGTAATAATTCCTCTAAGTGTAAACTAAATTTATTATAAATCAAATTTAAACATCATTTATATAGTTAAAAAATAACGTACCATAAATTAACAATAATTTGACTATTGCTGATCATAAATTTTGAAGTTCGATATTGATTAATTTGATCAAATAGTACATCAGAATAATACATTCTGTTGAATGTAAATTAACTTCATTATAAATCTAAATTAAGCGCCATCTTAATAAAAGTACACAAATTATTTAATCAAAATACAACTGTATCATAAAATATAACAGATATATGGGGTCGAGAATATGTTAGTGGGTTAAATTGAAAAAGTTCTTATAAATGCAATATTTATTTATTTATTTATTCATGCCATCGATGCAAATTGATAAACATAATAAAAATATCGTGTTAAAGCAATTAGATAAACACTAAAAAAAACAATATTATTATAAAAATAAAACACTGTTGAATCTATAAATTTTAGGTATATTATTGATTTTCTTGATTTGCTAGTTTTAAATAAAATTAATTATAATTTAATCTGATTCAATTAGGTGCTAAGTTTTATACAAAACTAATAAAATTAAAGCGTTTATGAATTTTGTATCAATTTCGACAAATTTTGTAATTCCATCATGCATAGTAAAGATTTAATAATAAACTTTAGAAAATTATACAAATTGCCAACAATCGAAGAATTAACTTCCCGTAGAGTAAGTTATAGTAACTGCAAAAAAATCGCAGAATATATTTCAAAGTATATAAAATATTCAAATTAGGTCAACTTTTTTCAAAAATTACAGAATTCACAAAAATCTGTTTTTTTTTCAAAGTGTTTTCAAAAAAATATTTTTTTTATATTTTTAATAATTGGTACCAGTAATTCCAGCAATTTGCCTTAAGGCACGATGTCATGCACCACTAGTATATTAAGTTCATTAATTTGTATAATGTAAATCCATAAATTTTATATCCATATTTACTTTATTCCGTAACGAACATGTTAAAATGCCACACCTGCTTTTATAGTAGATAAATCTGCAAAAATGTTGCAATGCTACAAAGTATAGCGATTCAATTGTGTTAGAAATTTACATAACAGTACTTAAATTAACAGGTAAGAGAAATGTAGTTTGCAGATTTAGAGTCAGTTACAGTTTGCAAGTTGTTATTAGCTCCCACGAAAACCGAGAAAATAAAAAACAAGTTGTTCAATTTAACAATAATCAAGTTAATGCATTGTGATTATACGTATATATTATATAATCTTATTGATTCATGAGTAAGAGTATAACAACTTGTATCAAAATAGCAATACCGAATTCAAGTACTAACTGTAAGTACTTTACTATGAGACCTACTACAAATAACTTGGGTACATATTTGCTGACTCTACAGTGAGATATTTACCTTGTCATTCCTTGCTCCAAATATGAAAACTTAAAATTCGTTTTATTAAACTTTGACACGTGATTTTGCGTTCGAAGTGAACATGTTAAATACTTTCTTCTATGTCGAAATAAAGCAACGAACTTTGTTATTAGCACCCGACATTGCGTGCACTAATTAGCACAAAATACTTAGTCTAAGTAGAACAAAAAAACTTATGACATAGCCTACGAAAGTGTTGACGACAACAAGTACTTGGACTGCAATTAAAGTTCTACGCCCTATTTTATACCCAAACACATAAATATATTTAACTTATGATTAAAATACTTTATCTTATATATATAAATGAATCGCAAAATGTGTTGGTAAGCGCATAACTCAACAACGCCTGGACCAATTTGGCCAATTCTTTTTTTTAAATGTTCCTTGAAGTCCAAGGATGGTTCTTACGGCGAGAAAAAATCAAATAATTGCCAGGAAATCCCTAAAAAGCCCTTTTCTTTTTCACATACAAACGTTAGGATTTTCATATTTTTGCCATCGGATACGGAATATTTACTCAAGTCAATAAAGCGTTTTGGTTTTGATTTTTTTTACTGTGCTCCAATTTGCATGGAAATTTGAAAATAGGTGTATCTTACTCTCAAGTTCAAAAGTAAAATTAATTTAGAATTCCTAAAAAATTGGAACTTTTGAATTGTAAATATAAGTACTGGACAACGTCTGTCGGTTCATCTAGTAAATAATAAATATTCTTTAATCATGGACTTTTAAATAAATTTGCTGTAGCTTTTATTTTTTTAAATCGCCTGACAATAAGTGATTTTCATTTACATAATTCTCTTCAACATACAACGTTACTAGAATTATTGCATGCAATGTAAGAATGCAAGTTTGTTTTAAAATAAATTAGATTTTGCAAGACATACTTAGCAAATTATATATTTATTTGTGACCATTTGTTATGTAATTTAAAAACTATTTTGATTTTATTTTCAACTATTTCCATTGTTATTTTAAAATGATTATATTAAGATGCAATAAATAATGAAGTAGGTGCATTATGACATACAACTGGAAATTACAGAAAATTATTCAATTATGTGTTTTTTTTATTAAAAGTGGTTGTTATATGTAAGTGTAAAAAATTTTGCGAATTATTATATAACTATTATATTTTAGAAAATACGTAAGTAATACTTAGGTTTAATCTAATCTAACAAAATAATGAGCTAATATCTACTTATATCTAAAATAATTGTTCATATTTTTCTCTTAAAGCAATAATCTCTTTTTAACTTCTAGATCTTATAGAATCGCAAATTTCTAATTGTTATTATAAAACAATAATAAAGAGAATATTAACGTTTATCGATATGTATTAACAGGAAATATTATTTAATGTTCAAGCAGAAATGTTAATCGTAGTGCTCTAAACAATTTATTATTAGCTAGCTTATTAAAACATTCTATGATAAAAATGCAAGTCGTGTTTGGAATGCTCATTCATTAAAAAAGCTCTCTACCTCTTTTATGTCATATAATTCCGATTCTGATTATATCACACAAAAGATCAAGTTTATCCTTTAATCAAAGCTTTTAGCAGAATAAACTTTACGCAAACATAACTAATTACCTACAGCAGCACATCAAACGAGAGTGTTATTTAAGATGTAAACATGTTTATAATAAGAATACTGAAAACTTCTACATTTAATTATATTTACGCAGTAAAAATATATATTGAGGAAAATAATAGGATACTAATTGCAGCAATAAATAAATAGAATGAGGAGTAATATAACTTCCGATGATTTACTAATAATAGAGAGTATAAGATATAAGAGATGATATTAATAAGAAAAAATGCAAATTATAATTCTTTGATAATTTTACAAAAATATAAAATGACATCATTTACACTGTAAATGGTAAAATACTTGTTGGTTTTATACTAAATAAAATTGGTTTTATAATAAATAAAATCCATATGTAAAAAATGAAAACCTGAAAATAACCCCATATTTGATAAAGCATTAATTCTGTAAATTTTACAGAATTAATGCTTTAGCAAATATGGGGTTGTTGTTAGGTTTTTATTTTATATTTGTAGATTTTTTAAGTATAAAACCAACAAGTATTTTACCATTATACAATCTTGATCAAACGCTCAAATTTCTAATGGAACTTGCCAAGGAAGTTAAGAATGTTTTTTTTAAAACCCTTTCATCGACCAAGTTTAACATTTTTAAATTCATTTTACTTCAAGTTCATTTTAAGTCTTCATTCTAGAAAACTTGGAACAATTGTGTCATTATTTTTGACTGGTCCAGGAAATATCATTTTCAATATCATTTATCACACAGAAATACAAAAAAAAAACTACAATAACCAAAAGATGATCACAATTTGACCAAAGCTCTGGATTATACTTGAAAGCTCATAATTTTCAATGGGATAAAAAAAATTAATATTTCGTGATAGTGATATCAATAGGATGTGAGTAACAAATTTATTTTGTAGTCCGTTAACACGTTCGAGGACAGTAAAAAAATCAGCAAGATACAACAATTATCAGTCATTTTATTTTTGGCTGTGATATCAAAAATTTGATTAACACCGCTTATAAAGGCAATGAGATGATCATCATATTTTGAAACAGTCCATTCAATTTTTTTATATCATTTTTATCGCCATTTGTAAGAGTAATAATAATGGGTAATAATGCCCGAAGGCAGGTCCGTGAGCTGAGTTAAACTCCAACTTGATTTAAGGAAGAAGCAGTGTGAGAGTTTTTCCCATTTATTTATTTATTTATTTATTTATTTTACAAGCCGTCAGTATAATAATATAATAATAAGGCTTAAGTCAATATTCTGCAGGTTTAATATAACTTAATTAATTATTAGTTATTTTATTACTTATTTATTTATTATATAATTTATTTACTATAAACTTTTTCATATTTAGTTAATTTTAATTATTTTTAAATATAACTTGTTTGTTTGTCGTAAGTATGTTTTAAAAATTTAATAGGTATTTTAGTAAGCTTTATAATACGTTTCCAATATAATTATTTTGTTTAAATAATTTTAGGTTATTTTATGATATTTTAACAAATTTAGGTGTCTTATATTATTATTATTATTATTTTCATTTCCATCTCACAGCCCAGTGTTCGAGATGGGCTAATTTGTAAGAGTAGTCATACAATATACGACGTTTGTACAAACTTGCATTCTTACATGCGATTTTAATCGTTATATACGATGTATTCATGTCCGTGAACGTGTTCAATTAATTATGACATCAGCTGAATAGTGATCAGATTAAATTGTTAGAAAAATTAAAGGTTGCTCAACCATAATTTAATAAACTAAAAGTTATGATTCAGTATATAGTAAAAGAAGAGATAAAGTCCACACCGTCTGAAAAGCTCAGAGCTTTCCTTCATCTTATCACCGAAAGCTCAGTCTCTTATCACGGCGGGTCCTGTGGCCGCCTCGTACCGCGTGCATAACGCTTTCACCTTCGTTTAAAACGGAGGCGTCTGCACTACCGCCGGCCAGTCGATGCTAATAATATCTTGAAGTGACAACCGTTTGTTTTGAATCACAAGTGCTAGTAAAACTAATTATATAAAGTAAAACGACAAGGCCAATGTTATTCAAATACTTCTAAATAACACTATTGGTTTAGTTCGGTTTTCAATTTCAGGATTCGGTTTATGAGAAGATACTGTGAAAGGATTTGCGGAAGGTTAGTGATAAAAATAAAATGAGGTAACAGTGTGTGAAAGTTGATGATATTAAATCGATTTGAATCCGAGATAAAGGGAATTTATAAAAAATTTTAATTGATCTTGCCGAAAAATGTGACTAAATGAAAACAATTTACTGGAAGGTTTGCTTCAAACTCCGACTTTTTTAAAAAACTTTAAACTTCACAGCAAGCAATTTAAACGATTAAATAATTTTAGAAATATTAAATAATAATAAGTAAAATAAAATTTGTAACTAAATTACGATAATAAATAATTATAATTTGTTATAAAAAAAACAATATTGTTTATACATAAATTAAATAAATAATAATGATATAAAAATGAAAGTTTAACGAATCACTTTAAATTTTATGTATCAAATTATTGACTCATAAGTGATCATATATGAACAAAAAACAATTTAACATAGCCTGCATTCCGAGTTTAATGTTTTTACCAAATTTAAATGCAAGTAAGACTGAACTTAATAGATATTTTATTAATAAAATTATTCAAACACTTACGATTCAATTGAATGACTAATTTGCATCTTGTAATTTAGATATTATTTATTAACACGTTTTATATTATATAATAATTTACACTAAAGTTATTGATGAAACTCTCCCAAAATAAAGCAATTTTTCCAAATTGGGTAATTTTTTCAATAGGTCCAAATAAGGGAATTTTTTTCCAGTATTTTACTTTTCAATGTACATAATATGATACATATATATTATTATATATTATATATATTATATTTCATGCTATTTCCATACGAAGTTTGATTGAATTGCGCACTATCTAAAAGTTAATATTAAGAGCTAATACTTTCAGAAAATTGTTTTTTATCAATTTGGAACCATTTGAGCCCTTGGGAGCAAAGAAATTCGAAAATGTCCATATTAAGGACCACCCTAATATATATATATATATATATATATATATATATATATACATATACATATATATATATATATATATATATATATATATAGCTAAGTCAATTTTCTGCAATATTCCTGATAAAATTTAACATGAGTAAAGAATATGGAAAATTGTATCCTACATGACCCTCAGAAAATTATTTTATTTTACTGAACACTAAAAAATAATAGCAGATAATCATCACACTTTTTTGAAATTTAAAATGCAATTGTCTAATTATTGTAAATATCTATATATTTTAGGACACAAAATAAATTAAATGCCAATTCTACCTTAAAAAAATTACTATAAAACTTTTTTTACATATTGTTTTGAACCGTTATTAATGTGGAATAACCAGAGTATTTTTCCTCATATTAAATAACAGTGTCCCACATAATGTAAAAGAAATTAAAGATTGTCTAACGCCAACCGTAAGCTTTATGCAATGCTGAAAAAAGTCTTAATAAATCATTATCAAAACAATAAAACTTGCATACAAGTGAAATATTATAATCACCGGAAAAACTGTGCTACTAGTAGAATACCATCTTCTTTGAATGTACTAAAATAATTACACCATTATTTCAAAACGAATAAATTATTCAATACCACTTAGTTTAAAAATAACCAAGAAATCTCGTGTAAAAATCAAATTTCAAGGCTTTTACTCATTTTACATATATTATAAAAGATCTATTGCAGAAACGACCCAGAGTTAGCAATTGTCATCATTGAAATCTATTGTGTTCTTTATTTATTTATACTATTTAAAATCGATTTAGTGCAATTTTTTTACTGATTCGTGTTGCGAAAATATAATCTTGTTGCAAAAGATGGATAGACTTGATAATAGAGATGTATTTAGGTCATTAATGGTATAATAATTGTTTTTTCTAGATTGCGTAAAATATTTTTAAAATTATATAATGACAGTAAGCACATGTAGAAAAATTGTGACAAAAAGAAACAATGACGATAATTACGTTGAATGTTGGAAGAAAAATTTAAAGTTATTTTCTAGGTAAAAGTGCCACGCAAGCAAATAATGTTAAAAGTCCAAAAAATTTTAAAGAGATTATAATTTTTTTTTTTATAGGTATATACATATATATTTATTTATTTATTTATTTATTTATTCTTCTCAAAAAGTGATTAAAATAAATTTATAAGATTCCTCTCTGAACCAGTGCATTGTTTTAATCATATTTTTTCTTAAACATATTGGAATTTTAATTTGTAAAATTTTCTTATATTTTTAAATATTAGCCTGTTCTGAATTTACAAACATTTCATAGTAGCCCGAATTATTGACATTCTTGAAAATTATCATAAAATTTTCTAATTCAACTATTTATTATTTATATTTTTACTATATATTTATTATTTATATTTTTTCATTTCATGTGTTTCTATCTATTTAATCAAAAATCTTCAAACTATATAATTATATATAATATTGAAAGGACTTTCAAATAAATACTTAATATGTCTTTGAACCAGGAATTCGCGCATTTTCTTATAATCGAGCTCTAACAATACACAATTTTAATACGGATGTAGCATTGGCAAAATATTAAATAAAGTAAACAAGCCATGAATTAAAAATTCCAACAAATAAAATTCTTTATAAAATTTCTTAAACAATTGAATGTCTAAACGTGACGAGTATAACACGTATAATAAAAGCAATAAACAATATATATATTTGTTGTAAAATTGAGACAATGGTATTATTATTTTGATATGGAAAAGATAATCGGCATAGAATGTCGGAAATCATAATATTTAAAGATTAAAATCTGATATTCATAATTGCAATTTATTAGAACGAGAATCAACATAATTAAGTCTTGTATACAAATTCCAAGTTGATGTCAACATAATTTCTGATACAAATCTATTAAATACAATAGTGTAAAAATAGGATTGTGATTATCAAAATCGGAAAAAATGTTAACAAAGCATTTCAATTTTGTTCTCATTTAATATAAATAGTAATACTCTATAAACATAAAATGTAATGTTGTATTGCCATGAATAAAATATACAACAATGTATAGTAAATGAAATTTGTATTAAATAATAATTTCGTTGGTTCGTTAGTTCAATTAGTGACAAAGTACTCCTTGAATTATTAATTATATTTGAAATATATATTTGTAAAACGTATTCTGATGATTGTAATCATAATACATATTTATTAAAAAATCAATAATTAATTGAAGTTAATTTTTTATAAGTGCAAAATGATGATTTCAAATTCTTTTCATTCAATAGATACATGCTGGGTATATGTTTGAAATACTTTTTCAAGAACTAGTAATAATAATCAAAAAATATTTATCATTCAACCTGTAATTCATTTTTCTGCTCGTGTTATTTTCTTTTATGAATTATGTTTATGTTCTGTAATGTAATTAATTTTCCTCATGAATAGACGTATGTTACCGCATCTTTTAAAATGTGAACTGAAAGGAAAACCAACAGTTTCCACAGTTTTTCATGTAAAATAAAGCATTACAGGTTTCGCTATATAATACGTATTATATGAGTTTGCAAGTTTCGTAACAAGCTTATTGAATTATATCGGATGACACGGGTGAAAAGAAAAGTGTTTTTCATGTCGTTTAATGGGTCACACGCGCAATTCTTAGGATTTCCTAAAAAGAAGGAAATATTTTATTTACGAGGAAATATTTTGGTACACCTTAGATATACAATGTTAATATATAAAAAACCGAGCTGAAATAGTAATTCAAGTCCTCTTTCAAAATCCTTACATTGAGCGTTACGAGACAGTATATACATTTTCAAAATATGAACTACAACGATGTAATAATAAAATTATTTATTAAATAAATAGAGAAATTAAAAAATTAATTCTTCACTTAAATAAACATAAACTTAAACGTGTAAAGTTATATACAAAATTCTCCAAACATTTTTGTAAAAAAATGTGCATTGTTTCTTTGAAATGCATCTAAACAGAATATCCACAATTTAATTGCAAGTGGAAATCAAAAAGGCTTAAAAATTAGGAGAAATATACAAATTTTAGGTCAATATAAATTTGTGTAAAAAACAATAATATGGTTTAAATTAATATTTCTTCCGCTGTGTGTATCACAAGAGTGGAACTTGTGCTAATTAAGTTGAAGGATGATGTTTAACGCAAACTAGATTTTAATTGCTTAGATAAATTGGAGATACAGCCAAGAATTTCAATCTTTAAGATTTCCGTTGCATTTGTAATAGAGTATATACGAAGATATTATATTTTAATCAGTTTTTCCTAAGACGACGCCTACTGTTTTGTCTACATTTTCACCAGCTTTCAATAAAAGTACAACTAAGTACATAATGTGATAAATAGATCTATAGTTTCATCACAAATATGAATTCGTCCATTACTACCATTTATCCATTACTTCTGCCTTCATCTCTTAAGCAACTTCTATGTTACGATTTCCTGTAACTCAGTATTACTACATACTAATCCAACCAGCTATGTCTAAGAGTTCATTACATAATTTAAAAAATTACTGATGCCTCCAAAAAACAAGTTGAAATATTGTCGACAATTATATGAAATGATAATGCACAACCATACAAAAAAAATCAACTATTACTTCACACAATATGTAGGCCAGTCAGTGTACCTGGACGGAAGAAATAGAGAAGACAGTGAATTCGCTCGGAGCAAAACAGGCAATAACTTTTGCTTTCGATTCAAGGCCAATGATTACACGTAATAGTACCGTCCGACTGGCGTTAATTCCATTTCTTATATTAAACCAGACAGATAACAGATAGATAAAAATATAAAATAATGTTTAAAACTTGTGATACACTTATGATAAAACAATTTTTTGGTGCAATTAATTGTGAGACAAATACAAATCTAAATTTAAACCTCTATGGGCCCGCGTAACTTTGAGGTCACATCCAATTTTTTCCTTATTTTGCCATATAATAATGACTTTTTTCGATTTTTTTTTCAATAGCAATCATAATACATGACAATTATATGAGCTATTTGGCTTATTTCATTCCCTCGCACACATACACACACACTTTCAAACACACATATAAATTTATCTGATAAATATTACATTGATATTTAGAGAATCACTTCAATAAGTGATTATACTATTCTGTTCACATAAAGTGACGCATAAATCTCACAAAATTCTAATAAATCTCTTAATTCTTAACTTGTCAAGACTGCCAATATCAATGACCTTTACTAGGCTGTTCAGCCTGAAATAACATTTTCATACATGGAAGTGCAAACATAGGCTACTGTGACTTGAGAGTCAAATAATTCATTAACACCAAAAAATTAGTTTGAACAGAATTATTTTTCATTTGAATATATAGGCTTATATTTACTGATTTTTTGTTTTAGATGTAAAACAAAAATTCAGCCCGTAGAGGGCTAGGCTAATATAAACGTATTTGTACTATGTAAAACAATATATTTTTAAAGATTTTTTAATGCCCATCAAGATTAAAATTCACTCTTTTATTAAGTATAATAGCTCAGAATGTATAAAAACTAGATTTTTTCTATGAAAATCTTATAGACTTTGTAAACAACTTGCCAATGTATTTAAATGTCCATTCATTAATACATTAATAAGTCGCGAGTAATTATAATGAATACTTCTGAAAAAAAAACTTATTTTATAGTTTTCGTGTCTATTAAGAAAACCATTGACAATAAAATGAAACTTCTATAGTAACGTGAAAAAGGAATCCATCCCTCTGCAAAACTAAATTAAATCTCTATTAAGTCTATAAAACGTTTTCCTATTTTTTAACTGTAAAAAAGTATAAAAAATCTAATAAAATCTATCTGATCTATCAAATCTTTTCAGATTTCACTCCTTACATATTTTGTATAAAACTTGCCAATAATTCAAATAATCATTTAATTAATGTTTCGCCATTTTGCAATTTCTTTATACACTCTACATACCAAGCATTAAAAAGGTTAAATAATAGGTTATCAGTTTTTTAATGATACTATGCAGACTCAAAATTAATAGTCAAATAATATTTATAATAATATGAAGAAAGTCACCATTAGTTCAACTTAAGCTTACAAAATTAAAATTTTATGTTTAAAGCAATAAACTTGCCGATAATCAATTTTTACTTGATAATAAACCAATAATCAACTAATAATTATAAAAAATTAAGTAGTATCTTCTTCTTGAAATGCTGCCTAAATAAGGTAAAATGAAACCGTTGATTTGAAACAAAAACCTAACAAACAATTTTGAGGTAAAAGTTTTACTTTCATTGAAATAACTCGAGGAAAAAGCCTTTTTTTTTAATTTCACTCTTAAAACTGTAAAGTGCTTTTATATGAATCACATAATTACCAAAAATATATTTGTAGTAAAATTATAAGGAATTAAATTAACAGTTGTGAATTATTTGGTCTAAAATTATAAATAAACGCACTACTAAACTAATTGCACTACAAGCATGATCATATTAGAAGCATATTAAATTTAATATATTATAATGTATTATATTTGTCCTGAATGTTTAGTGAATGAATTCGATTAGAATTTTAATTGCATATACTATTTTAATTTAAATGTCCATTCATTAATACATTAATAAGTCGCGAGTAATTATAATGAATACTTCTGAAAAAAAAACTTATTTTATAGTTTTCGTGTCTATTAAGAAAACCATTGACAATAAAATGAAACTTCTATAGTAACGTGAAAAAGGAATCCATCCCTCTGCAAAACTAAATTAAATCTCTATTAAGTCTATAAAACGTTTTCCTATTTTTTAACTGTAAAAAAGTATAAAAAATCTAATAAAATCTATCTGATCTATCAAATCTTTTCAGATTTCACTCCTTACATATTTTGTATAAAACTTGCCAATAATTCAAATAATCATTTAATTAATGTTTCGCCATTTTGCAATTTCTTTATACACTCTACATAGCAAGCATTAAAAAAATAATATTACGAATTATGAATATAAAAATTTATAAAGAGCATTTCGTACTCATTAAGATTGAAATTTGCTGTCTAATTAGCCTAAATAGTCTAAAATCTATCAAATATAATTTTTTCAAGTTTCTCTCTATCACAACTACATATATTTTGTATAAAACTTCAAATTTTCTAATTTCCCAAAAAGTCTACATCTGAATCAATCTAAAACATCTGAACAAATAAAAAGAGTGTGCCTGAGAAATATATATGTGATACGTATCGTATATTAGAAAATGCATTCAAAAATTGGCAAAATTTAAAGTTATTATAAGATTTTTGGAATCTCATGTGCGTTAGATTAGAATATCAATGGATTCTTTAAATTTGGGTTGGGGTATTATCATATTCTGCACGTTTCAAAACATTGCAAGAGAACAGGTAAGTTCTCTAAAATTGCAAACACAGAATTTCTGGTTCGCATGTGAATTGCTCCGATTACAACATTTCTGTCTGCTCTATATAGGTAGATACCACAAAATATAAGTTACAAAATGCCCAGGGCATTCCACTATGTAACACATTTTGTTATCCGCAATGCTCGAGGCTTTTCAGTCGGAAAGATAAGTATCAGCCCTCACAAAATAACTTGACTCCTCTACATATATTTACATAAGCCAGTACTAAAAATAGCACTAAAGATATTTGATGGAGACCTACAATAAAGCATATTGAAGGAAGTGAATTTATGACCTCTTTATGACTGTGCCGGTTAACTGACATGAAATTCTAGGGCGCAATGGGAATAGAAAATCTGATAAAAATAATGGAACAATTATTTCCCTAAAATATGTTTCTACTACTACTATACACTGCACGAAGAAACAATGTGTGATCGATCAACGGAAAAATCGATATTGCCCTGGTCTATATCAAAAAAATCCATTTATTATTTATTAGCATTATCATACAATAATTTTATTCCGAAGGGTGTATCTATAAAGTGCGAAATTTTCACCTAAGATAGTTACCACCGGCAAGTATATTTCTGAAATGTCCTGCAAAAAAATTCAATCAATTCTTTTTGAGACTTTTAAACTCTGAAATACAAAGAGTCCACTTCATATTATCCTTCAAAATAATTTCACAATATGATTTAATCATTTTCGATATTAGCAAGAAAATTCCTATATTCGCGCCCTAGTTCCTTCCAAGTTTCTATTCCACTGCCGCAGCCTTGACATATCCATGAATAAATAATAAATCTAACACAATCAAAAAATCAATCATAGAAATATTATTACAAAGATTTACTGTCCATCAATTCGATTAAAAAGTTCATTTCATGTGTCGGTTGTCAATTATAGAGAAGAACTTCATAATGGCAACATTCAATACATTTCTAACGGACAACAAGAGGTTAATTAAAACCTTGAATATTCACACATTTGTGCAATAATTTGTTTAGCTCAAGTGATCAAGAAGTATAATTGAATTTTGAGTAGACACATCGTTAGCTATGTTGTAAAAATATAGTGATTAAATTTGAAAATAATAATAAAACCGTAACGAGATTTGTTAAATGTTGGAAATCGAGTTGAAAATATATATAGTTGAAATACAATTGGCAAGTTTGAAATATAAATATGTTTCGAAATTATACGGATCTATTACTATTTTGCAACAGTAATGCATAAATGTGTTAATTGAATTGCATTTTTTATATATTCGCATTTAAAGATGTAATTTAACTGGAATTTATTAATTAGTTTTGTCCTAATGACTTCTAACTCTTAGCTTCATAATGACAATAAATAACAAAAATGAGAATTTTTTGTAATATAATATCAAAGACATTAAACGACAACTAGATAATTCCCATAATTTATTTGTAGTAAAATTAGAAGAAATTTAATTTTCAGTTATTGGGCTTAAAGCATGAACAAATATGAGAAACATACTATTTAATTGTATAAAAAATGATTTGAGATTTGCACCCTTATCAGGTAATACGTTAACGGAAAAGGACAATTTTCATTCATTAATAATAGGTTATCAGTTTTTTAAGGATACTATGCAGACTCAAAATTAATAGTCAAATAATATTTATAATAATATGAAGAAAGTCACCATTAGTTCAACTTAAGCTTACAAAATTAAAATTTTATGTTTAAAGCAATAAACTTGCCGATAATCAATTTTTACTTGATAATAAACCAATAATCAACTAATAATTATAAAAAATTAAGTAGTATCTTCTTCTTGAAATGCTGCCTAAATAAGGTAAAATGAAACCGTTGATTTGAAACAAAAACCTAACAAACAATTTTGAGGTAAAAGTTTTACTTTCATTGAAATAACTCGAGGAAAAAGCCTTTTTTTTTAATTTCACTCTTAAAACTGTAAAGTGCTTTTATATGAATCACATAATTACCAAAAATATATTTGTAGTAAAATTATAAGGAATTAAATTAACAGTTGTGAATTATTTGGTCTAAAATTATAAATAAACGCACTACTAAACTAATTGCACTACAAGCATGATCATATTAGAAGCATATTAAATTTAATATATTATAATGTATTATATTTGTCCTGAATGTTTAGTGAATGAATTCGATTAGAATTTTAATTGCATATACTATTTTATTTTTATTTGAATTTTAATTATACAAATATTATTTTAAAGAACAATAAAGAATTCTTCTGTCTATGAAATAGCATCTCAAAAATCATCCATCACAAAAAGTCTCATTTGAAAATTGGCCGACGTATTTTCCACGTTTATTTTTTGATTAACTTTATTTTTTAGTACAAATTTCTAATGAATTCATAATTATTTTTTATTAAACTTGAAATGAACAACTAAAGACTCCTGCCAGTTCATCTCATCAAATACTTCTGGTCCACATAGTCTAAATTCTGCGGTCGTCCGCAGAAACCGAATCGATATTTTACGATGGCAATGTCGTAGCATTGAAAATCTCGTAGAAAGATCGTGGTTTCTTATATATTTACTAACATTGAATTAACATAAATCTGTGAATCACACAACATAAAATCTCCGCATTTCCTGAATATGTTAATTTGACCTGGATTATGAAATCGAATAAAAATAATAAACACACAGTCGGCCGTAACGAAGAGATGCGAGTGCTTAGTGGGATAAATAGGTCGGTCTTCGGAATAAAATGTTAATGTTATATAATCGATTTATGACCTTTTTCAATTTTTTGGGTACGACGGTTTAAGATTGCGTATGTGAGTTCATGATTTCGTTATGAGAAGTAAAAAAAAGCACGCATGTGTCGACATTTCAATATCATCAATAAAAGTCAGAGGAGGAAGATGAAATGCCCTAAAGAATTATGATATTTTTCAAGAAAATAATTACTTTATGTACAACTGCCGAAAATTACACTGAAACTAAAGATAAAATTTATTTCATTATCAATAATCCCTCAATATCAGTGCGAAAAACAGCCAGATTAATTTTATGGAAAAGTTCAGTGATCCATTGATGGACTGTATTCACGTAATGTTTTGTCTAGACAAATTTAATACGCATTCGTAATATTAATCAGAACACATTGTACGTATGTTATTCACAGATTTTATATCAGTGTATTGTACATAAAACTTTATTATAACTTTTAGTATACGCCAGCCATAAATATAATCAAAGAAAAAATAATCTATGTATATTGCTCTATCAAAAAAAAAAAAATAGGGAAATTGTGAAATGCAGTTTTTTCTAATTGTAATTCATTACGCGCACAATTATTTTTATTACAATATTTTTGTAACTAATTTAAATTCACTGCAAACGGTTAAAAAAATATTTCAGAAATCTACTATCTAGAAATTCGCCAGTCTTTTGAATAAAAATATTAAAAAAAAAACTGGGTCGAAAGGGTTTATTATACTAGTTGTAAGTATCATTTTGTCTTGAAGAAAATTGCATAAACTTCTCCATATATACGTATTTAGTATATACATAAACCTATAGTGGAATGCTTATTCCACTAAATCTAATAAATAAGAATTTTAGCTATTAGGGCAAAAGTTTCAACTATTATATATTTTTTTTATTTCAACGTATATAGTATATACATATACCCATAGTGGAACACATATTCCACTAAATCTAATAAATAAGAATTTCAGCTATTGAGGAAAACATTTCAACTATTATTTAAAAAAAATGTTTTCACTAAATCAATTGCATTAGAAGCATGATCATACTAGGAGCATATTATGTATAATATATTATAATTTATTATATTTGTGCTGAATTTGCTCTTCAATACCATTTCCAATTAATATATTTCAAAGATACTTATAATATCTGTAAATATTATATAACTAATTTAACTAAATTAGATAACTAATTTGTTTCCCAATTTTTATCTCAAATATCCCACAGGAAGATTGAAAAAAAATAACCATACGATCTTAAATAAAATGTCAAAAAATAAAAAAAGAGAGATATATCTCATAGGAGATAATCTCTTAAATGCATTAACACCCAGAATATTGTCTTAAAAAATGTATATTATTTTAATTGACAATAAAACTATGCAAATAAAAAAAATTATCTCATCTATTTTGAGTTCTAAAAATGTATTTTATCAAAATGTAGACGTCAACTGTAATCTATAGCTACCTGAAACAGAAAACATATATAGACTTTCGGTATAGACTCTGATAAAAATCGCTCTACAAAATTCTACACTTTCATAGTTTTTTTTGTAATTCAACCACCTATCATAACTCTACTATATTTTAGTATGTTATTACAGACCTATCATAACCTACTGCTATATAGAGTTTCATTAAAATCGTCAAACAAAAAACCCAATATTTAATTACGAAGAATCAACTCGGTCGATCTTTACCAAAATTTAACCAACGCCATTCCAAACCAGTACCTTTCGAATAGTTTTTGAATTTTTAAAATAAAATTAAAATTGTGTGCTTAAACGTAGACGAAACATGTTACACTTTTTTGACTTTCATCGAATGGCTTTTAAAAAGTTTTGAAATCAGTCTAGTCGTTTTCTACAAAATGTCGTCGACAGGTCAAAAATCGGTTCACACACAAACACACATACACATTTTCCAAATTTGGTCTCATTCAATTCAGATGAGTTGAAACGCCGAATAAGTGCAGTAATTCAATTTATTTCCTCAAATTCATTAGCAAACTCCTTGATAACAGAAAACTATCCAAGATGATTGAAAAGAAAAGCGCCACTGGATTTAAGCCATCAACTCTCCTGATAAAAAATGGAAATAACTTAATCATTATTTATAAGAATTTTTTTAATAAGTGAATTGTTAAAATTGTATAATTATCAATAAAATATTGTGAATTTTATATCGCATGGAAAAACAACTACTGAGTAGTATACAATGTCCCTTTTCGGCCGACTATTGGAAATTCATCAAATTTATTGAATGTCCTTTACTGGACAGTTGTAAATAAAAGAGATAATAAAAAAAAGACGTTCCGCAAAGAGAACTGATTGATCATCAACGCTTTGCAGTCGCATGCTAATTACTACAAAAATATTCCTCAGACCCTTCAAAATTTATTTTACGTTCCGTTTGATTAATCTATCCCGAACTTTATATCAACTCAACACCTCTTTATCTAGATCATCTAATTACCGTGATAAAGAGCAATTAATTATCATCTATCTAATCGACAGATCTTGAGGCAGGATGTCGGTTAACGCTGCCAGCAGAACATCAAGCAAGGTTTTGCGAGTTAGCAAGAGTTTCTCTTCGGCGATAACGATAACGCCTGATGAGCTAACAGGAATAATCCACGGACAGGATAAGAAGGTGGAAGAAACGACGAGGACCTATCCCAAGGCCTACGAAGAGATTCCGGGACCCAAGGAGCTGCCCTTAATAGGAAATGCTTGGAGATTTGCACCCTTCATAGGTGATATATTGAGGGAAAAGAGGAATTTGATTTATTAGAATTAGGTTATAAGGTTTTTTAAGGATTTTTGATTATTTCGAAAGATACTGTGCAGGGTAAAAATCAATAATCAAATACGTTTTCTAGTAATATAAAGAATATCAGCATTTCTTACTTCAAAATTTGCTTAAAAAATTAAAGACCATATAATTAATAGAAATTGCTTGGAGATTTGCACCCTTCATAGGTGATATATTGAGGGAGAAAGAGGAATTTGATTTATTAGAATTAGGTTATAAGGTTTTTTTTAAGGATTTTTGATTATTTCGATAGATACTGTGCAGGGTCAAAATCAATAGTAAAATACATTTTCTAATAATATGAAGAAAGTCAGCATTTTTTACTTCAAAATTTGCTTAAAAAATTAAAGACCATATAATTAATAGGAAATGCTTGGAGATTTGCACCCTTCATAGGTGATTTATTGAGGGAAAAGAGGAATTTGATTTATTAGAATTAGGTTTTTTTAAGGATTTTTGATTATTTCGAAAGATACTGTGCAGGGTCAAAATCAATAACCAAATACATTTTCTAATGATATGAAGAAAGTCAACATTTCTTACTTCAAGTTTTGCTTAAAAAATTAAAGACCATATTCATTCCTAAATCAATGAGCTTACCGATAATCTTTTTTTACATAATAATTTTGATCAAGAAGAATTATGATTAGGTTATAGTCAAATATATTTTTAATAACAGAAAGTAGGTCAGCACCTTATACTTATAATTTTGCTTAAAAACTGCTTAAAGATCTGAGTTCATCTCTAAAACAATGAACTTACTTTCTTACTTTATTTTAGGTTTATACTTTAATAAAGTACTCAATTACTTCTGATATAACAATCAATTTTTGAAAAATGATAGAGTGGTTTCATATTGAAGTTTTCAATTTTTAAGATGTCTTAATAGGAAATACTTGGAGATTTGCACCCTTCGTAGGTGATATATTGAGGGAAAAGGAGGCATTTGATATATTAAAATTAGGTTATAAGTTTTTTAGGGATTCTTGATTATTTCGAAAGATACTGTGCAGGGTTGAAATCAATAATCAAATACATTTTCTAATAATATGAAGAAAGTCAGCATTTCTTACTTCTACTTAAAAAATTACAGACCATATACAATTCATCGCTAAATCATTACCGAGAATCAATTTTTACATAATAAATTTGCTCAAGAAAGATTAGGATTAGGTTATAGTCAAAATGTATTTTCTAATAGCAAAAAGTAGGTCAGCATAATGAAACTAAAATTTTGCTTAAAGAAACACCATATAAAATAAATAAGAGCATTAGTATAAAAAGCTTAATAAAAATATAAAGTTCTAAGTTCATCTCTAAAACAATTAACTTACTTTCTTGCTTTAATGAGTACTCAATTATCTCTGAGATAATAATCGATTTTTGAAAAGTAATAAAATAGTTTTATATTAAAGTTTTCAATTTTGAAGATGGTCTATAATGCCATCATCATAATAAAATTACCTATCTTATAACCCAGATTTACCTATGTCAGTTCAAATACCTATGTGAAATTCATATATATATATATATATATATATGGCGGGCTTATATGATGTTTAATGTAACCAATTATTTAATTTTTTCATTTAATCAGACTGTAAATTACACCTATATACAGGCGTAATTTACAGTCTGATTAAATGAAAAAATTAAATAATTGGTTACATTAAACATCATATAAGCCCGCCATAGAAGAAATATTGAAAGAAAAAACATATGTGATTTATTAAAATAAGGTTATAAGCTGTTACTATTTAGGGCGAAATTAAATTTGAAATACATTTTATAATGATCAAATGTAGATCAGTTTCTTTTACTGAAACATTTTTAAAAACTTTAAAAGCTCGTTCACCTTTGCTATCCTGCAATTTAGGGTTAATTTCGTGAAAGAACTTGAATATTAAAAAAACATTAATCAATTTTCACTTAAAAATTACAAAGTGGTTTAAAATTACAGACTTAATTTTTTTCATGATGTTACTGTAAAAATTTGTTGCCATCATTAAATTTACTGATCATATAAACTAGTAAAATAAATTTACTGGATTTTGTCTATTGAAATATTCATATAAAATGCAAAAATAAGTGTATTTAATATACAAAATGCTCTTTCAAATATAAATTGCATTCAACGTTTCGAATATAAATTACAGTCTAATTAAATAATTAAATAAATAAATTGAACGATTGGTTATAATTAACATCATTTACAGCTATATAACTATTTAATGTTATAATTTATATTAAGCATTAATGTTGATAAAGGTTTCCTATTCCCAACAGTTAACAAATTTTCTTTACATAATTTTAATACAATTTAATTCAATTATTTTAAAAGCTATAAAACGCAAATTTATATCCCATCAAAATCGACTCGGTTCATCACGTTCATGAATAAATAAAAAATATATAACAAGTTTAAAGTACCGAAAAGTGTTCAATTATTTTCATATATAAAACTGATAGCATTTACAAAATAAACGATCATTTAGAATGTAGGTCACAAAAATTCAGAACTAATTTTAACATTTTTCAAACTTTTTTAATAAATCACTAAAAATTAAGTGTCTTCATTAATAAGCTCTCTAATTTCTATATTATATATATACCTTATCTGCCAATTAGGCTAAAACCTCTAAAAGTATTTCTAAACTTTCGGAAGCTCATTAAACGATGATTATTATCCTGAAACCTAAAACGCTTAAATTTCATGCATAGTGGCATAAAAATTTATACAAAATACGTATTTAAATAATAAAATAAAAAATTAAAATGCTTCATTTTATTATTAGTTATTTATTAAATCAATCATTCTGTCTGCAGAATATGAGCTGATAAATTCATAACAATTTATGTACATAAAAATAAAGCATAAAATAGAACTAAGTAGTCTGTTATAATTAGCATATTTATTTATATATTGATTTTAAAGTTTTAAATATAACAATATGATTGCACAAAATAGATAATTAGACCAAATGTCATGTGCCAGGGAATAAAATAAAAAGATATAATTTAAGCTATGTACCTCAATAGGCGAAATTAATATTTTAGTATTCTAATGATAAAAGAAATTTTTATTCGAATAAATAAATAAAAACATAAATTAGAATTTATTCCAAAGATCATTACTATTATTGTATCATGGCATTAAATAGTAATAAATTATCTACTTTTTTATATTAGCTAGAAACCTAGCATATAATTTATTTTCCAAACTTTTTGAAAATTATAAAAAATATATTCTTGAGAATGATTTGATAGTATGTTTGAGACTTCTATATCAGAACCATTGGCTTCAGCAGCTTACTAATGAAAAAAACATAAAATAGTTACCTGTAAATTGATATTCATTTTTTTTTTAAATATAAAATCTAAATACCAAAAAAAGTTTCATTAAAAAACACATATTGCTCTAAGATTAGAAACTGCAGAGCAAACCTAGAGCCAAAAACGTTTGATTATTTTCTTAAATATTAGATATTCAAATTAACAAGTCTCGAGAAGTAAGAAAAACAATTCATTATGAGTTCGTAAATACACTGTGTTAATTAATCTGCTTAAAAACGAAACCCAATAAATTTCACAAGCAAAATATTTCCACAAGAAAATATAAAATTAAGCAATAGATGATAAATTTAAAGCCACAGAATAATTAACTATTTCTACTATTTCAGGACAATACAAGATTCATGAATTGGATAAAGTAATGATGTCTCTACATAAGGATTTTGGAAATGTGGTCCGTGTTGGTGGATTAGTGGGTCATCCAGACCTCTTATTCGTTTTTGATGGTGAGGAAATTCGACGTGTTTTCAGGAGAGAAGAAACTCTTCCACACAGACCATCTATGCCTTCTTTGCATCACTATAAAGCAGTGCTGCGCAAGGATTTTTTTGGTAAAGACGCTGGTATCATTGGAGTGTAAGTAATAATATTAATTTAAATTATGGACTCATAGTACTTTAGATGTTCAACATCATTATTTAATTAATATTGATTAAAATTATAATTAAATGCAATGCAGGCATGGTGAAAAATGGGACGCATTTAGAGCTCAAGTTCAACAACTAATGTTGCAACCTGCAACTGCAAAACGATTTGTTGGACCTCTGGATGAAATTGCAGGAGATTTTATGCAAAGGTAATAATAGTAGAGAAAAAAAATGATAAAGACTTTTATTAATTGTTCTATATGTAGTTGATCGAAATACCATTATACTTGGAGGTAAAGATTTATTTATATAAATATTTGGGAGAATTTTGCTTTTTAATATTTGAATTTTAATATAAAAAGAATCAAATCAAACTTCTGTATGATTTTTCTAATATATTTAATTAGATGCATAACCTATATATGAAACTAAGTCATTATAAAAATTATGGTATGTAATGTAATAACTTCATTCGAGCAAATACGTTATATATAAAATGAATTTTTAAGGATTCATGAGATGAGAGATGGAAATCAGGAATTACCTGGAAACTTTTTAGGTGAACTATACAAATGGGCTTTAGAATGTGAGTATGAATGCATTAGTTGAATACATTTTAAATTAAAGTTTTCGAGCTTCAACTGAAAGCACGTATAAAGCTCATGGCATATATAATAAAGCTTTTTATAGTAGTCCAGCACAAATTAAAAATGTTAGTTCACGTTAAACAATAGATTATCACGACTGCATTATAAATGGAACTTAATTATGCAAACTAGGTATTGTTCAAAATAATAATTCATTTTTTAATTTAGCAATTGGACGGGTGGCATTAGATACAAGACTAGGATGCTTATCGCGGGATTTGGAACCAAATTCAGAACCACAAAGAATTATAAGCGCTATAAACACATTCTTCTGGAACGTTGCTGAAGTAGAGCTTCGAGTACCTCTTTGGAGAATTTATCCCACGAAGAGTTATAGGAAATATATAGGAGCTTTAGATGAGTTCAGAGAGTAAGTGCTTTAGAATAGATTTTTATATCGGGATTATAGTTATTTTTAACATTTACTTGAATCATACAGTCAATGTATGCTTAACTATAGGACTAGCAGCACATTATATATAATATAATAGAACATTAAGTTCTGTTAACTTGATAGCATAGCATTCCGAATGCATTAAAATCACATTAAGCTATTTGCAAACACTACAGATTGTGCATGAAGTACATATCGATAGCGATGGAAAATATGGACAAATCAAATGCCTCTGGTAATTACTCTATAGTTCAGAAAATCCTAAACGAGACATCAAATCCAAAATTGGCTGCTGTTTTGGCACTTGATCTCCTACTGGTGGGCGTAGATACGGTAAGAAATAATGATGAATCATTTTGTATATACAGAATAGCATTTTAATATATAAACTTTAATTATTTTTGAAAATATATGATTTTATATAAATTACAGTGGCTTATCTCAATTATATTTTCTATGGCCATATGTATTTGGACTTTTAATTCAACACCATGAATTTCCTGTATAAATAAGCAATTGAGGGCTCTGCAAGCAAATACATGTCTCCATAACTAATTTTAACAACCTGCCCTCGAGGTTATTTAACCATGTTATAAATTGATCGTTATTCTATTCATATGTGTTCGCCTTTATATATTAATAACGCTTTCAAATCGAACCCCCGTAAAGCTCGTAAAGTTGCTTCATTATCGTACTTCGTAATTAATTATGAATATTCACGCGAGAAAATCATAGATAAAGTTGTTTCGTTAGTATCGATTTTTGGGGAAATATAATTTGATAATATATTTGTCCGACACGCCTATCTAATGAGTTTGTGTATATAAAGATTTAGTGAATGTCGAACGAGGTGAAAAAAATTCCGTGATATAACTGTTTGTTTATAAAAAAACATTATTTTTCTGCGTTGTAAAAAGAAAAGTAGAAAATTAATTGCAATTAAATCTGTTACAATTAACACTATAGTTGACTAAAAATATTTGCAGTAGCATAATATTGGAAGATTATAAATAGAAAAATTTATGTTCGAATACTATTACTAGTTCAATAGTGTGTCTAATAGATATTTCATCTTTAGACACACTATTAATTTTTTAATTCTTACCAATAAAATAAATAATTAAAAAAAAAATACAATAATTTAACAAGTTAATCGGCGTATTATTAGAAAAAAGTCACATGGGCCATGGTATTTTTTTTAGAAAATTTAGTTTATAATGTATCAAGGAAAGAAAACTTAAGGTATCAAAAAAAATATTTTGTTTTTGCCAAAATTCCTGGAAAAACACTATGTTTTACGTCACACACATTTGGCTGGCATGGCCATATTAAAACGGTTTTTATTTGTCCATCAATTTCGTATGTCAGACATATATATCTGATATGGCTGATGTAGAAATTCTTAGCGTCAGACACATATGACTGACGTGGCAATTAACGTGTTGAAGTTTTTAAGAAACCAAATAAAATGCAATGATCAAAAAATATTTTTGTGTACATTAGGGTGGTCCTTAATATAGACATTTACAAATTTCCTTGCTTTCAAGTGCTCAAATGGTTCCAAATTGATAAAAAACAATTCTCTGAAAGTTTTAGCTCTTAATATTCACTTTTAGATAGTGCGCAATCCAATCAAACTTTGCATGGAAATAGCATAGAAAAAATTTTGAAAATTAAAAAAAAAATTTTAGGTATAACTTAGCGACAAATAAATTAAAAATGAAAATTCGTATTATTTTTCATTGAAAACTCGACGCTCTGCAAAATTTTTAACTTCCCGTAGGGCAAGTTATAGTAATCGCAAAAAAATCGAAAATGAAAATGTTTATATATCTTTACGTTTCAGAGGTTTCTGAACATTTTGGCATACCTTAGAAAAAATGGATGTATGTGTGTGTGTGTGTGTGTGTGTGTGTGTATGTATGTATGTATGTATGTATGTATGTATGTATGTATGTGCGTGTGTGTATGTATGTGCGGATACAAATTTTCGTCGACGATTTCGGGAACACGGATCAACCGATTTGAATAATTCAAAAAACATTCGATTCGTATTAATAAGGAGACGTGCTGATTAGTTTTTGGCGAAAGCAGGTCTAGCCGTTCCAAAGATACGGGGCAAAAAGTGCCGAAAACGGTAACTCAGTTTTTAAGAGAACGGAGCGTCCGATTTGAATATTTCAAAAAACATTTTACTTGTATTGACAAGATAAAGAATTGATCAAATTTTCATGAAGGCAGGTCTAACGGTTTCGGAGATCTGATGAAAAAAGTAAAAAAAAATGCCATTTGGCGGTTTAAAAATGATCATTAGACATATGCACATCAAATTATCAAATATTTTATAGAGATTTTAACAATAAGTATAAATTTTTTTTACATTTCTATGGGTTCCGTACCAATGTTTACGCGTTAGACGGCGACGCGGCGCTTACGGGCTTTGATATTTCGTCTTTATGCAGTTAAAGCAGTACGATTGCTCTGAAAAAAAGTTTAGATCTTCCAAAATATGTCAAAATAAAATAAAACATTTTTTTTAAAAAAAAAAAAATAAAAAAAATTTTTTTTTTTTCAAAAAAAAGTAATTTTTTGTCCAATATCAAAAAATCTCAAAAATCTTATTTTTTCAAAGTAAATTTTTTTCAAAAATCTTAATCGTTTTTAAAAAAAAAATTTTGGTACGGGAAGTTCCAGCAATTTGCCTTAAGGCACGATGCCTTAATTGCCTTAAGACAGAATTCCACTTACAGCTAGTTGAAAAATTTTTCATGCCATTTCCATACAAATTTTTTATTGAATTGCGGTTTATCTAAAAGTTAATATTAAGAGCTAAAACTTTCAAGGAATTGTTTTTTATCAATTTGGAACCATTTGTGCCTTTGGGAGCTAGGAAATTCGAAAATGTCCATTATAAGGACCACCCTAGTGTATATATTTAACAGTTAATGTACCGAATTGAACTATATTTATTTTAAATTTTAGGTGTAGAAAAACGTATGCATCTCCGCATTCAGCTAAAAATATACAATAATGAGTATAAAATTAATAATAACACAATTTATTAATAATAACATTGCAATCAGAAAAAAAACTAATACAATTATATTGAAGAAAAAGCATCTTTAACATCTTAAACATTTAAAGCTTTAAAGCTTTTTCTTCAATACAGTACAATTTTTTCCTGAGCGGTTCTGATTCTGATTAGAATTTTATCATAAATTTATATTTATTGTTGTATAAATTTACCTGAATGATAAGATACATATGGTTCTTGAAACGTACAGCTTAAAATAAATTTTATATTTTATTTCAAAGCATTCGCTATTAATTTATTGGAATCATATATGTTTCAACATGGAATACACACGTGTTCGCACATGGTGTATAAATGTAATGTAACTTAATTTTTTTCACAATATGCAAGATATACTTCTAGTACTTCAGGTTAAAGTCAAAAATACATACAAACGAATACTATCATTTATGTCATCTGATAGAATCATCTGTCTTTAGAATACATAAATACATACAAACGAAAACTATCTTTTATGTCATCCGATACCATGTACGATGTACATAAACTGCTATCATTTATACCAAATGCCATCGACCTTTTTCCAAATTCTCCATCGTCACGAATTTTTCATGTATCATATTATTTCACAAAGTACATATACGTTATCGGTCGATGTTTCAGCCATTAATTCAACCTGGTCTTTTCATATTCAGACATCTGTAGCCATGACTACGACCATATATCAACTATCACAGAACCAGGAGAAGCAAAGGAGACTACGCGATGAATTGAAATCCATATTACCCACACCGGGCACCCCGATCGATGTTCAGGCTTTGGAAAAGATGCAGTATCTGAAAGCCTGCATCAAAGAGGCTTTGAGGTATGTTTAGGGTAGACCAGAGAATATAGAGTCGATGTAAAATTATTTTACATCGAATATAAGCAAAAATTTAAAAAATATAGATAAAAACAAGGAATTAGTTAAAAGACGAATGCACTACTTTTTCACCATGGTCATTTGAGCACATCTACTGTTTTTAGTTGGAAACATTACTCTCGTTCATAATAATCTACTAAGTATAAGATGTTGACCATGCGAAAACGTGTGTTTCGAATTTATGGAAAATGTTTCGTGAAAAGTGAAAAGTTGTTTCATATAATCATGTGTTCTATGATACTCATTAATTGTGCGATACAATTAGATCTAGATCTAGATCTTTTGTATGCATAGGCAAATTATTTAGAAAGTGTAAAATTAATTCGCTAGTTTCGTTAAAGAATTTAACCCTTTTGATTCGGATGCCGCCGTAATGGCGGAAAAATACATTGTATTACTCCAATATACTAATTTTCATGAGTAAGATTACAGATTGTGATACATGTTGATACACCTTATCCTTAGTATTTAATATCCTAAATTTTTATGAATAAGAGTACAGTCAATCAATATGTGACCAATTAATAAATACAGTACATGTAGATACTAAGTATACTTCCACGAAATTTTGACTTATTACTCCACTGGTTTAATTCTTTTAACAAACATATTCAGTTCACTTTCGAAAAAAAACAAAACAACTCCATCAGCTTCTTAGCTGTCAAAATTATTAAAAACATAAACAATCGCATTTTAACAAACTGATACTAAAAACCTACTTGATCAGGTAGGTATCTAAATTTTCACTCCTACCACCCCTCTAGTATGAAAATAGGTACTATCATTAATTGTGCTCTCAAATTACCGTGGTCAAAAAGTTGTTCCAAAAGTTCTTGCCAGATTGAAGCCTGGGACTACAGTCAGAGCAATTTCATAATATAACAATTCAATTCCTATATTTCCAACGGTTACTTTTTCAGATATTTTCTTGACGCGAATCATCAGCAAGTTATGTTGCTATCTTAGTAAGCAAAAAAAGTTTCCCATCCCACGCTAAAATTCATATTTCTTTTTTTGATTAAATAAAATAGTTATCTATTCGATAACTTTTTTCAATAAGAGTCTAAGAAAAATTTATTACAAGTGGTGAATACTAGTAGAAAATATGACAATTCTTTCAAAAATAATTCTATTATAGCTATGATATTGTATTGCATTGTAGAAATAGAACAAAACTTTCATTCCTCATTTTCCTTCAACGTTATTGCATATAGTAAACCTAGTAGGAAAAATGACAATTCACATCAAATATTTTTTTATGTCTCTGAAAATAGAATGAAATTTCCATTTCGCATTTTTCTTCAACATGTGGAAAAATAGAACCCATCCAGTTGCAAAAATAAATTCATGACGCAAAAACTATTTTCTGTCCTATATATAGGACATATATATGTGTAAAATTCTAATGAAATGAAAATTCTGACTTTTGAAAAAAATATTGTCAAATGAAATAACAAACTTTTCATTTCCTAGATTTCTAATATAGAGCAATGTTGAGAATCGATAAAAATGTTCTAAATCTTATGATAAAATAATGGCAAGTACTTGGTTAAAATTTTCATAGACGCTTTCCATATGATTAAACACAAAAACAATTAATTTTTTACCAAACCAGTAAGTAGAACAAACCAGTTTAATATCATTAATTATAAATTTACGTTAAATTTTTAAATGTAATATTTTGAATTAAAATTTGCTCATAAATCTTTAAAAATATATGCTGTTTTAAGATAATATGCAACTGAATATCAAAGAAATTCGGCACAAAAAGCCACATGTAATATTGAAGAATAGATATTTATTTATAGCGTCTCAGTAATGACTTGTAAATGATCCTTTTCGAACTCCTTATCGATATAATGAGATTTTTCCCACCTGAATCGAAGAGTACTTGTATTCCTAATGTACAAGATGCTATCTATAAGTAGAAGGCGAAAAACGAGTGGGATGTATAATATAAGACGTTGGCTGCTATTCTATTTAACTTTTTATCGACTTGTGACGTCTTCTGCAGTCTGGCTTGTTTTAGTATCGTTTTTATAGGATTTTTTGCAACGACATGATAATATAGTGCCTAATGAATAGATAACAATAGACATAAACTTAATTAATGCTACAAAAAAGTATTTAACACAAAAAATTAAATTAAGTTACGGGTGTACTCACAATTAAGTAACAAATTACATTAAAAAAAAGATGACCAGTATCCGCTAACTGAAAAAATAGCACTGACTGAAAGCAATAATGGAAACTTGTTTATACAAGCATACTTCATGTTTCTCTCTTTGGTCCCTATATCAAAATCAGTATAGTTTAACTCTTATGATGACTGTCACTACCGTACTCACTATATAAATATATATATATATATATATATATATATATGTGTTTGTGTGTGTGTGTATGTGAATATATATGAGAATAATTATATTAACATATTATTTGTTTCTATAGAATGAAGCCTGTTATTCTGGGAAATGGCAGAAGCTTGCAGTCAGAAGCAGTCGTAGGCGGATACAAAGTTCCAAAAGGCGTAAGTGATTCTATTTATTCCACCTATATTTTAATTAATTCTCAACTTCACATGCTGCTTAAATATTACAATTATAATAGAAACTCGTTACAACAACAATTACGTTCAGAAATGCTCACGTTAATATTTAATCAAAGGATGAATTTAACATTGTGCTTCAAAATTATTTACCAGAGTAAGAGACTTTGTGTAGCAATTTTCCAATTAGTAAAATAAAGCTGACCGTCGGACTTTCTTAGAAGTCGTTTACAGTAATGGCCATGAGAGTAAATATTAATTCAATTCTGTGCTTAGACAACGAAACGAGAGCTTTCAAGCTAGTAATAATCAGAGAGCTGAAGGAGAAAGCAATCTATATTACTCTGCAGAAATGATATGCATTTTCTAAATTATTATTCACTATCGCTCTTCAAATTTTATATGATATAAGTATACAATTTCAGTAATATCAAATATTAGTACTTGAACCACATGTCTTATAATTCTGTGATACTGCAATAATTTGTGATCAAGTTGATACAAATGCTTCAATAAGCCATTTGATATATACGTAATACTCGAAAAGGGCTTTTAGATGGAACGCAGGTCTTAAAATAAAATGAAGGGGATATTTCTGCCAAAAATACTCTAATGTTATGGCAAGGCTATGTTACACTGCTTTTTTTTTCATATAAAATGGTACTAAAAACTGTCAAAATGCAGATAGGCATTTTAGATATAAAATGCGCATTATCAAAAAATGAATCTCACTTAATTTGAGTGGAGTTTATGTGTAAAACGATTGATGGCATAACAAATACATAGAATTTTGCCAGTTTTTAGTACAATTTTATATAAAACTCGTAGAGTAACATAGCCTTGCCATAACATTGGTCTATTTTAAAACATAATTGGCCCCTAAATTACTTCTTATAATATCCAACATATACAGCAAATTTAGTAATCCTTCTTTCGGAAAACAAATCATTCATTCAACTCAGAAGTAATTTAAGCAAATTTTGGTTGCTTTTTAAAATACCCACCCAAAACACAATCTCGTAAAATGTTTGAACTTCATAAATTAGGAGATATAAATTATAAAAACTCTTGGTTTTAGAAAAATGAGTGATTTTGTGTTATAATGTAAGCTAAACATCCACCAGTGTTTCGTCTATGAATATATACAGGCGCCCATTTAAACTTACCCGTTACGGCAATAAATTATTCAAAGAAAGGCCGTTTTGTGCGGATTGGGTGTTGCTAAAAGGACTGAAGAACTTTTACTTCGGGTTATCTCTGGGCAAATGTGGGCGATTCTATTCGATACGCACACATTACTACTTATTTTCATTTGCGCACACAGCAAGACGCTCAGAATCCGTAGGATAAACAAGTTTGAAATAGACATGTGTTACGTGTTCGGCTTACGGAATATGGAAAATGATATAGAATTATTTTATTTATAGTAAAATTATTCAGAAAAAGCATTTTCAAATTACTTGACATATTGCAGTACAAAATTTTCCTTCGTGATAGAAATAGACAAATAAATGCGAAAACTAATATCTATTCTGGTGAAAGATTTCGATATAGCGAGCAATCATAACAGTTAGAATTTTGTCAAAAAGTTATTACTTCTCTTTATTCGAGAGCTTTGACGTCAACCTTTCACAAACAAGGGCATGAAATAAAGTTGCAAGTTGTATTTCAGATGGAAATATATAAATCTTTTACGTGTACATAATTTTTTAAAAATCCTAACTTGATCGTACATACGAGGTGTGTTCAAAAAGTACCCGGAATTACTAATAATTAAATTTCGCGGGTCTGGAGTGTCTGATTGTCAAATTTTTTTTTATTGTGTTGGTATACATGCCCCTAAAGTATGATGAAATTTTCAGCTATATTCACTGTTTACTTTGTCTGTGGTAGTCGCTAAGGTTCGACGTGTTTTTCTGAGCTCGGCGATTTTTACAATGGAAGAATTGAAAAGTCAAAGAATTTGTATTAAATTTTGCGTAAAAAATGAAATAAAGTGTTGCAAAGTGCAAAAATTCACCAGATATGGCTCCGTGTGACTTTTTCCTATTCCCAAAGTTGAAGAGACCCATGAAAGGACGGCGGTTTTCCTCGATTGAAGAAAATCGCTGAGAGTGCTCAAGGACATATCAAAAAGTGAATATCAAGGGTGCTTCGAAAATTGGAAAAAACGCTGGCATAAGTGTATTATATCTGGGGGGGACTACTTTGAAGGGGACCACATTAATGTAGACGAATAAATAAATATTTTTTTGAAAAAACGAAAATTCCGGGTACTTTTTGAACAGACGTCGTACTTTATGTAGAAGGTTTTCTGAACGTGTAACCAACATAGAATGGAACTTTATTTATAATAATAAAAAATAATTATTTTTGTGACACTACCTAATATATCCTACTTCAGCACACTATACATACTAAAAAAATAATATTATTGGTTACGAGTGTAGCCTATAGACTACACCTAGTAAGTCGAATATTTTGCTTCAGTTTTTATCACTGTGCGAAAGATTATTGAGAATTCTAATCATTATTTAGTGTAATTTTTTAGTTTTGAATACATTTTTATTGATAATTATTAAAAAATCTTAATTGGACGGTTGATATCTCGTACAGCAACGTCACATCTGCAGAAAATACACTCGTAAAGAAAAGTCACTGTCTGAAATAGTGACATGGCTAAATTTTACTGTAGACATCAAATAAATATATAAAAATGTCACAGTTATTAAAGTTTGAGAAATTACATATACATCCATGGGTAATTCGTTTAAGGTTTTGAATAGATATTCCGCTACATAGACATCGCCTTAGAAGAAGTCCAGCAAATTAAATGTTGCATTAATTTTTATCACTCTGCATTAAATCACTAAATAAATTTGTTATTTGGAAGTGTAATTTTTAAGTTATAAACACATTTGAATCATTGATATAAATTAAAAAATCTTAAAATAGCTTATGTAACAAATACTTGGGTAAGTTAATGAAACAATGGCTTATACCATAGCCATTACATATAGGGGGTTGTCCATTAATCACGTGAACGAGTTTTCAAGGATTTTTGGAGCCCCCCTCCCCCTTGGTGATACATTGAGATATTCAAAATTAGCCACCCTCCACCACCAAACATCACGTGTTATTTAGTTAAGTGAAAAAACATTTTTGATTTTTTTTTTGAAAATGTTTGAACTTTTTTTTAAAAAAATTAGTTAAAAAAATACACGTGATATCTTACTATATCCCTCTCCCTTTCCCACGTAATATTTCGTGATTTTTGTTCAAACCCCCCCTCCCCCTAAAAACATCACGTGATTAATGGAAGCCCCCCAAGATGTAAAAATGTTGCAGTTAGTAGAACTTTTAATATTAGATATCGTTCCACAGATAATCCGTTTAAGGGTTTGAATAGGTATTATTTCTAGACCACAATTACAAGTCTTTTTAAATAAAGCGCCTGAAGTGGAAGCAACATATGAGTTATCAATAGATATAAACATAAATCAGTTATTGAATCTAATAAATAACACTTCATTATTGGCACTGGATAGACCCAAAGGAAACAACATTAGTTGAGAATTAATTGAGAATACCATTTAGAACTAAAAGATAGAGCCAAGTAAATTTTTATATTAAGTCTTCCCACGATCCCTCTGACCATAAAACTAAGCATAAATAAGTGTCGAACCACAAAAGCGAATAGAGCCAAAACTGGAACGCATCCTTAGGTCACGCTAAATCATAAATTCTCCTCAGCCTGCTTTTGTAGAAGATAAACTAGCGTTTATTCCATTGTTCGTACGTGCGCGAGCGCTTCATACATAATACTAGTATTGTAGGAAAATCTACTATTCCCGAGGCATATAAAGTTTTGGCCGACTTTTTACAATGAATTACATGTGCACGTATGTTCGGGATGTCCGTAAAAGATTCATATTTTCCATCTGAAATACAACTTGCAACTTTATTTCATGCTATTGTATGTGAAAGTTTGAAATAAAATAGTTGGAAGAGAAAGATTGATGAATTCTGCAAGTTACCTTTCAAGAAAAATTTAAGTTTTACTATGAGGTGTGAAAAGAAAATAATTTTATTGATGGCCATGTGGTAAATGTTGTGAAAATAAATATTTGTAAGAGCGGAGATGTCGGAAACACACGCGCAACGTAAGGAACAATAATAATAGATTGATTTATAAAATGTATCATAAGTAATTGAAGAATAAATATTCTATTTGAAGATTTATAAAGACAATAAATAAGAATAATATGTATATAAATATAGATTAAAAGCAGATTTACTGATCAAAAATGAAAATGCTGATCAACATAGTCATCTTTTTGAGCAAGCTTAAAAAGTCATTATTTATCTCCTTAAAAGTACCATATCTATCAATTAATATCGAATATACCAATTATTAATTATTATATTGGATTAGATTAGCATAGGGAAGGATTTTTTTGCAATATCTAAGAATATTCGTCAAACACAAATGTAGAGATGGCTACATATGTGTTCAATGCTGGTTATTTTGAAATGTCCGGTACTAGGTGCCACTTTGTAAAATCCACCAAAGTTTGATGGATAGTATTAATTATTGTTTAGCAAAGATTGCGTTTTTGTTAATTTAGTTTGATTTCTAACTTTGTTATCTAACATAAATCATAATTTAATAAACATTTCGTAAAATATTTTTTGATTTATTTATAAATAACCTTAGGTGTCCGGCTCTCGGGGACTTCCCTCTACTTATAGTAGGGGTAATTAATTTTTTTTACAAATTATCGGTATTGTTACAAACCACCTGAATTCATAATATTATATTCATTTCAAAAATATCTTGACTATATCTCCTTCCTCCTGTCAAGTAACAATGAACATAAATCTCTTCCCATTAGACCCATGTGATTTTCCCTCACTACGTTGTGAGCAACGAGGAGAGGTATTTCAAAGAACCAGAACAATTTAGGCCCGAACGATGGTTAAAGGCCAGGAATGCATGCCCTCACGCCGACCAGGAGGCCAGGACGGAAGATCAAATACATCCTTTCGTTTCGCTTCCGTTTGGATATGGAAGGAGGACGTGCTTGGGCAGAAGATTTGCGGAAGCGGAATTACAAATATTATTAGCAAAGGTTAGTAAAATAATTAAAATCTCGATTAATTTAATAATTTTTGATTAGTAATAATATACAATTTAGATTAATATTAACACGTTCGCGGACAGTAACAGTTTCGGTAAGGTACAAAAATTGAGTCATTTTATGTTTAAATTGGATGTGATATCCAAAATTTGATTCGTAATCAAGGGTAGTCAGATTAACACATTTTAAACGGTTGTATCTTATACGTTGTATGCTATAGCATTCACGTCAAGTATTACCCTTCTATTTTACGGAACTTGCTTGCCCAAGCTAATTAGTGACTAAAATAATTAAAATCTCGATTAATCTAATAATCTTTAATTAGTAATAATATAAAACTTAGATTCATCTTAACACGTTTGCGGACTGTAAAAGCTTCGGTACAAAAATTGAGTCATTTTATTTTTAAATTGGATGTGATATCCAAATTTAGATTCGAAATCAAGGGTAGTCAGATTAACATATTTTAATCGCTTGTATCTTATACGTTGTATGCTATAGCATTCACGTCAAGTATTACGCATCTATTTTACGGAACTTGGTTGCCTAAGCTAATTAGTGACTACAGAAAAAGACAAGGTAATACGAAAATACTTAAAGAATCATAACCATGAGTCATAACCATGATAATCTATTTTGCATAATTACAAAAACGTAATTTTATTTAAATTAAATTCTAAATAATTGACTTTAAAATTTGAATGCTATAGCATTCATGTCGTTCTACAGCACAATTAAACTGAATGCTATAGTGCAAATAATCTAATGAAGAGGTAAATATTTCAATGATGTTTATATGAAGGATTTTAAAATTTTATAAAATATTAATCAGTTATCGAGAGCAACTGAAAATCAATATTCAGTTCTTACATATTCGTATATAGTTATTATAATAAAATTTTATTTATTAAATAAGGTTTTGGATTATTTATTATCAATATTTGCTCGAAAACTATTGGTATTTGTTAAGTTAAATAACATTATTATTAGATAGTGTAATTGTATGAAAAGCATTCAGAAGTAATCAGTAATATTTTAAAGTTACAAAATCAATCCAAAATTATAAAAATTTGAATCGCTCGATTTGAGAATCCTCATTAAGATAATAGAATAAATAAGCAATAAATCTGTACGACTCTATGTGAAATCTTGCAGAAAATACTACACAAAATCATAATAGCTATCAACATCACTAATTATCATAATAAGCATCAAAAAGTTATTTACTCAATATTCTGTAATAAAATTACACTAATCAATTAACACCTAACTAGAAAAAGCTCGAGCTTTTGAGCTTTCAGCTTTCAGAAATTCATTATGAATATCGAAAAAGAAACGGCAATTTCTATAGCACAAGTGTAGCTCAAAAAGTTATTTACTCAATATTCTATATTAAAATTTAAGTAAACAATTAATGCGTAACTAGAAAGAGCTCGAGCTTTTGAGCTTTCAGCTTTCAGAAATTCATTATGAATATCGAAGAAGAAACGACAATTTCTATAGCACAAATGTAGCTCAAAAAGTTATTTACTCAATATTCTGTATTAAAATTACAGTAATCAATTAATGCTTAACTAGAAAGAGCTCGAGCTTTTGAGCTTTCAGCTTTCAGAAATTCATTATGAATATCGAAGAAGAAACGGCAATTTCTATAGCACAAGTGTAGCTCAAAAAGTTATTTACTCAATATTTTGTATTAAAATTACAGTAATCAATTAATGTGCAACTAGAAAGAGCTCGAGCTTTTGAGCTTTTAGCTTTCAGAAATTCATTATAAATGTCGAAGAAGAAACGGCAAATTATATAGCTCGAGTGTAGCTTTATGAACGTAAATTAGAGCGTAATATATTAAGTTTAAAATGTTTGTTTTTAATTATATAACGTTTTTATTAAAAAGTATTCCATTAAATGAAGGAACGTTGAGGTCATATATGCACTATATTTTAATCGAATTGAAATATCAAAATTACACCCTGCAATATCAATTTGTAGCATTATGTATCACTATATGATTAGTAGTTTCAACATAATATTATATTTTTATACATTTGGTTGTTTCATTTCAGATTTTCCGAAAATATGACGTCCAGTACAACTATGGACAATTAACATACAAAGTATCCCCTACATACATTCCTGTGGAGCCATTGAAATTCAAATTAACTGAATTAAGTTAGAAATTTCGCGCATATTTAATTATTTAATTACATAGAGTGCAATAATTCACTTAGATATTATATATCATGTTAGGTCGTAATTTATTATTATATTTAAAATACATCACACTCATTTTAGAAAAAATATTTGCAAGCATATTGCTTGTATTTATTGTGTAAACATTTTGGATCATTAGAAATGAGAATTATCAAAAATGTAAAATTTAGGTTTATCATGTCAATGATTATTTTAGTGAGAATAGAGGGAAAGTATTTAGATACTGAAAAATTATAGATATTGCCATTAGTCAATAAATTATTCATAAATCATAATTCATCAACATCCAACGCCATTCTATTAGTAATTTACTGTAAATATTGTAAAAAATGTGCAATAAAAATATAATAATAACTTAAAAAAATATGCATCTATTATATAAACTTTTAAGTATTACATACTAAAGTAACATAAAAGCAAATATTATTATATATTTGAAAGTAATTCAGATGCAAAACAAATCAATAGCAAGAAATATTGGTCTACGCAAATGTTTATTAAATAAGGTTTAATACGTAAATTATATAATTAAAGTTTTATATCTTTTTCCGATATAGGTAAATATTAATCTCATATAAGAAAATAAAATGTATGAAAGTTTGAAACAAAATTTCGGAAAAAATGATGTTCTTCTAAATAAATCGAAGGAGCCAAAAGTATAGAGCTGGCAGTGAAAAATTCTGAAATCATAAAATAACTCAAAATCTATTTTTTGTTTGAATTATTATCATCAAAAGTATTTATTAGCTAATATTATACCAAATTCGGATACCCGATAGAAGTTTATTCTATAAAACAATAAAGTTAAATATAACATCTAAAATACGTGATGAAGTCAATCCTTTTACTATAATTCCTAGAATCCTATAAATATTATTATAGAAGAAAAACGATCGTAGAGCACAGCCAGATTCATAAAGCACAAAATCTGTTAAGGTATTTATTTAGAATATAAATATTTAAAATGAAATTCGACGTATCGGTATATTGAAATGTCATAAACAGATATTTGCATTCGAGTTGCTACGGGCAAAATCTACGACTGATGTGCAGCAACCAGTATCTCATATGAGATTAACCCATTGTATTATATACTGACACAAATGTACGTGATATCATACACATATAATATTGTTGTAATAAATATTATACATCAAATTTATTTATGCCTCGATTGTTAGGCATAATTAGCTTTACTATATTGAAAAAAACTAATTTTTCTACGTCAAAAAAGGCACTTTACAATTTATTATTAAAGACAATCAATAGATCTGCTACCCAAAACGATCATATATATCATAATTCTGAATCAAAAAAATGTGCATAGATAAACTTGATGTAAAATATATCACCAAAAATTGAGTAAAACTTTGAACTTAAGATTCAAATATATTTTATAAGATAATAAGATCTGGAACAATTGGATATACATCCAAAAATTGTGTTTTCGTACTTCCTTATTCAAAAATACGGTCCTTGGTACCTTTTCTTATCCTTAAGCGTGAAACACTTACATATTTGTCAAATAATAAACATATAAACATATTTAGAAGTTTCATCATCAATAGTTCATCCAAAGAAATAAATACTCCTGACTATACATTGAAATCGAGCGAAAATACTCGTAGAAAATTTAGACGTTTGTTTAGGAAAATTGCACTTGTTAATAAACAGTAAAATTCAAAATTAATTGTAATAAATAAATTACATATTAATTACGTCAAAATAAACATGTTTATGTTCTAATCATCGACATCGCAAACGTCTAAATAATAATGATAACATTAATTACATAATTTATTAATTTGCATTTGAATTTAATCAAAGTATATCTAGCAATACAGTCTAAATTCGAAATGAATTACTTGTAATAAAGCTATGAGATACCTTTGATAATAAAGCTGTAAGTTTTCTATAAATATAATTGAAATGACATGTTAACTAAAAGTTCCGTTTTAGAGGATGATGATATTATACTTTATAAGCATTTAAATTTAATCAGTATATATTTAGCAATTCTGGCTAAATCGTAAACGAAAGACTTGTTAAATATTGAAGCTATCTATAACTGTTCTAAATGAAATAATCTAAATGAAATTATGGAATTACGCAAAAGTTCAAGATAAAATTTTGTCGATAAAAATATATTAAATATTTCCCAAATTTAAAATTATGAACGAGGTGCACAAAATACTGCCAACGCTCTGATATTTAAAATTTCATAAATTAACTAAAAATTTATCAAGATCATTATTATTAAGATTAACCAAATAATTTATATTTATTGCTACAGAATTCAACAATTGTTGTATATATGAAATTTCAAGACTTATGTATTAAATTGAGCCTTAGTTACTTAGATATTAAAGAAATATTTAAAAATCTGTCAACAGGAAAAATGTATCACGGATTAAATCTAAATCAATCAAAATTTTGTTTTAATGTTATAAGATTATTAATAAGAGTTTTAATGTTATAAGATTATTAATAACACTTCATTTATAATGAATGAAATCTATGCTTGCAAATTTATAAAAAAAAAACAATCAATTTAAGCATATTGTTATGGTATGTGGAATGTTAAAGTAGTTTTTTAACTAAATCCCTAAAAACAGCCCTTTTCTTTTTCACATATAAACGTTTTTTAACTAAACGTAGAATTAATTTGAGCTTTATTGCTATTATATAAAGTTCATATCAAATTACAAGCACTCACTGTATACTCCTCCTAAACGATTATTCGGATTTTGATAAATCTTTCTGAGGTTTGTTAAGGAAATTTTCTAGGATGTATGTGATTATAAAGTACTGCGATGTATGTGCAATATTGTAGAAATAAATGGAAAAAATGCAAAAAACGACATTTCATTGTTTGCATTGAAAATAAATGAAAACTATCATCTTAAGTGACAAATAAAAACTATCAGATTTTAAGTAAAATTAAAATTAAAGTGTTAACTTTGAAGTATTGTATGAGATTTTATTGTTACTCGAACCCAAATAAAACAGTAAATAAAAAAACTCTTCATTTAATATAATTCTTAATTAAATTTTAGTCGGGCCAAAACTTGAATATTAAGTTTACACTTTTATTCAAATATATCATAAGCATGTCCTTCTATTCTCGTTGAACTCTCTATTCAACAGAACCAGAGTAAAATCTTGAATACGTATTTATATTTTTTTGACTTCATGGATCAAGAATAAGAGAAAAAAAATTATCTTTGGGTATCTAATAATGTTTTACTCAATTTTTGACGATAAATATTTTTTATAACAAATAAAAAATAATTCCACTTACTATTTAGCCGAGTCGTTCAATTGGTATTCATTGGACCGTCCAAAGCAATTCTGTACCCCGCTGTCGGACCAAAGTCGCTTCATAGCTGCTAAAAGTTCCTCGGAAAATGCTTCTGTATCCTCCATACGTTGGATTACGTCAAAGACCATTTTGCCGTCCGTCTGTTAACACAACGATAAATTTAAGTGCCGAATAAACATTCGATATTAGTTTAATATCAAAATACAGAAGATACCATGCCAAAATATGCTGGGACAAAACTCCTGCAGATTATTTGGATATGGTAGTAAAGGTCAAGTTTAAAAAAACTGGGGGTACAACATACCACACATCAAAATTCTTACGCAACACTAAATAATGAACAAAATCATATCAAAAATAATAAAATATTGTGTGTAAAAAATATGCAAAAATAGTACTAAAATCAAATCAACAATTTATTAATATTGCGATGTAATAATAATAATTAAATTCAATGCTTTTGGTTTAGTTTCAAACAAACTTTTTAAATAAAACTTTAAACCTTTTATCTACCCCTGCGGGGGCAACTTGACTGCCATAGCGGTCAAATAATTTCTGTAAATAATTATATAAATAAATTAAATCAGTGATAAAAATCATAATTATAATTACATAAATAAACTATAAAAAATTTTCTATACCATTTAGATAAGCGTGCATATTCATTTTTATCACATATTTATGACCATTGGAATAATTAGTATCTATAAATTGCATATATATATACATATATATATATATATATATATATATATATATATGTATATACTAGCAAACCCGGCAAACTCCGTTTCCCACCAGATGGTTTCATTTTATTGAGCATTTCGTTTGATGATTAAAAGATGAAGATTTTTTTGTTTTGTATTTGAAAACAAAAAAAAATATTTCATTTCACAACAGTAATGAATTTATTTCGATTACATAAATGATATATATAAATATATATGCCTTATATGTATTTATATTTAGCGATTTTTATATTTAATTATTGGTGATAATTTTGTAATAATACAATTCCAATATTTATTATTATATATTATTAATTATTATACTCTGAGGAGTATTTCTAGGCTCGTCCGTGGGTTAGTAGAGCTATGGAATTTGAATCAGAGGTTCAGGTTCTATGCCCGCTTTTCGAAGCCTGATGTCAAGCAGTGTGACATGGGCTTTTATTTGGAAATGTAGATAGCAATATGCTTCCAAGAGAAAACCCATAGCCTATATCTGGCATTGCATATATAAAAATTAATATTCATTTAGAAATTGTAATAATTGTATTGTATTTAACACTAAACCTACCAACATTTTATGTATACCTATTCCTACCGGTGGCGGTCAAAAGACCGCTTTTCAAATTTTCATTGCTAGTTAGTTATTAGAAAAGGTTTATTATTTATTTATAAAAAGAATATAAGATTTTTGAACATTATATCATTTCATCATAATAGTTACATATATTGCATGAAAAAAAAAGGAAATTTAACTTCAGTCATTTACCTTTCTAAAATCTCTAAAATAAGAAAGACGTGACAAATAATTATTGTAAAAAGGATAAAACTGTAAATATCTGGGTTAAATGCACAAAATATGTTTGTGGAACATGTTCTCGAAAAACACAAACCATATGCAAAAATGGAACGAACAAGGATGAAAATGACTGAAGTTAATTTTTCTTTTTTTTTCATATTGTTTATTGCAATATATGTAAGTAACTATTTTAACAAAGTGATATAGCGTTCAAAAACCTTATATTCTTTCTATAAATAAACAATAAACCTTTTCTAATAATCAACTAGCAATAAAAATTTGAAAAGCGGTTATTTGACCGCCAACGGTAAGAATACGTGTAGTACATGTCTTATATTGTAATTGTCTTATATTATGGAAAAAGTCATGCCTTAAGTTGAAGAAATATAAAAACCGGGAATTTAATAATTTCGTCTAAAGTTACAAAAGCGGTCATTTGACCGCTCTGGTACGTTTAGTGTTAAAAGGCATTCACAACTTATTGTTAGGTTCCTTAAAGTTCCTAACTGTTTATAGAATTATAAGCCAACGGTGGACTTCTCTATATTTGATATATGTATTTTCATTATTGGAATTTCTCTAACCCTAATGACTTCTAATTTGATGCAGAAATGCCAAGGGCTATTTCCATGTGAAAACATATATCCGTTTTTAAAATACATATGAAAAAATAATATATGTATCGGCTGACTCCTTCTGGCTACTACCTCAAAAATACACCATTATTATCTTATAGAGAAAGTTCGACGTTTATATTATGATTATAAAAGAGGCCATCAAAACAATGTGGAGAAATGTTTTGGTAGCATGAATATGATAATAATGTTATCATAAGATTGCGAATATTATTTACAAGTTAAAACAAAAACATTGTGCAAAATACGCGATAAACATAAACATAATGCCTATCAAACGTCGGACTAATCTTTCAAAAATATTATTAAATATTTTGGATACCAGCAATTTTTTGAATAGCATTTAGTAATTATAATTTCATCAACTAATTTCAAACGCAGTAAAGCCGACTAGACTTGTAACCTAAATATTTAAGCGCAAATATAAATGCCGAAATTGATCCGAAAGGTCAGACAGTCACACATTGTTATATTTATCAGTAAATATGATACACTTATAATTCAAGAGTCAATATTTTTAATAAAGTCTAGGATAAGAATAAATATTATAAAAATTATCTTGAGTAAACTCTTATTTACCTTAAAATTATACAAAGGTGTGAGCTTTTTAGACGGTGCCATAAAACTTATACATGTTATGTGTGTTAAGTATTATGAGTGAAAAGAATTTTTCGAATTTTAAAAATTACCTAATTTATTTATTTTTTTATACATATCAAATATGAGAAGTCGCTATTGGATATTTGGTAAATAAAAGATATTAAAAGTTGCATCAGCGTGACTTATTGTTAAGAATAGTAATATTTGTTAGAAAAAATAAAGAAGATGGTCTCTGGAATATAATATATTTCAAATTTGATGCCGAAAATAAAAAATACTCGTAAATACAATAACAGTACGAAAGCCAGAAACTAAATAATAACTAATAACTTTTCTTGATATACAATAGCTTACATATTTTTATAAGTATTACCTAATTAATTTTTTTCTTACAATTAGTTCTTTTATCGATATCCGTCGTTATTTTGAAAAAAATAAATTACACCACTAAGAGGGATGTCATTCCCCCGGGAAATGGCAAAGGAGTCTAAATTATTTTCACTTTTGAACTTGAGAGTAAGATAAACCTAATTTCAAAATTTCATACGAATTGGCGCACAGTAGAAAAATTCAGACCCAAAACGCTCCATTGACTTGAGTAAATATTCCATATCCGATGGCAAAAATATGAAAATACTAACATTTGTATGTGAAAAAGAAAAGGACTGTTTTTAGGGATTTCCCGGCAATTATTCGATTTTTTCTCGTCGTAAGAATCGTCCTTGGACTTCTACTTTTCGGTTTACCAACGCTCTTGAGCAAAAAAATTGATTTTTATGCAAGAATGCGTGTTTCATTTTTGTTAGAAAATAACGCAGTTTATTAATTGTTTAATTGAAATGTATAGCTCGTTGTTAACATTAATTATTTTTGTTGTAATAACTAGATATAGGGTTATTAAATTTGTTACAGTTACTATATATAAAACTGTAATACACATTTATTCAAATTAATATTTAATTATCTATACGAAAATATCTGTGGAAACGCACGCATCGAAAACACCTTACCTGTAATGCAGGAAAAAAAGTGGCTGACTAAAAGATGAAGCTATTATTACATATAGTCCCATGGAAACATGGTCTCGTGTAATATTCAAGGCGAAGATATTTTCGGGGATATTTATTATACCCGCATACTATAATATGTACCTTGTGAGTATATATTATACGTATCTTGACGTGTGAATAATCAACGCACAATATTCTGGGATGTATATAATATGAACAATGCTAAATGGTTTTTCTATCATTTTTTCATGGAACGAAGACTATATTTAGATTAAATTGAAAACGAAGTGTCATTTTGTTAATGTATTTTTGGTAGGAAATAGGTGAGAAATAGAATAGAATTATAAATAGAAGTAGACATACATAGATATATGTTGTTTAGGAAACAAAAAAAAATTAATAAAAAATCCGAGATACATCATTTATATATTTATTATGTGTCATTTAATAAAAACGGTTTATTTTTAAGTTTGCCATCTGCATAAAGAAAACCGATTTAATTAGATTTTTTTATATTAGTTGTTAGAAATATATAACGGTTGCGACTGTATTTATACATAAAAAAATACTTTAATTATAATCATTTTGAGTTGAAAAATAAATTCTTATATTATTATTAGTTAATATCAATTTTAGTTACATCTGCTAACAAAACATCAAGTTACTATGGATAATTTTGATTAAAAACAATAAAACAAATAGATGATAGTATTTTCATTGAAGCGCTATGGTGACAAGATCCTTATATTATTAAAATATAAATAACTAATATAATTTTTAAATTGTATCGCCAAGAATATCAAAATGTTCAAACTGAATTATTCCAAATTTTATTTCTATGCATTTAACATTTATATATATAATGAGCAGTTCTAGCAATTTCTCTTAAGCATGATGTATTACTAGTTTCCATCAATAACTGTATATTCATTTATACAATCTAGATTGTAGAAAATATATCTAATTGAATTATCTAAAACCAAGTCAATGAAATTGGTACTTTAAAAAATTAAAGAACATGAAGAAAATAATATTATTTAAATAAAACTTTGGACTATTTAGAAATATTACAGAATATATTTGCTAAAATAAACACTTATTGTTCTCACAACTTCTTCTAATTACCCCAGAAGGCATAGAACTTCAAGGTTCTTGAATAAATTGAGTTTCATTCTCTGGAGAAACTACTGAGTTTAATTCTATTTTCATTTAATGGACTGTTTGCATTTTGCTCTACAGCAAAATAGTTTTTACACATATACGAAGAATTAGATTAAATTTGAGAAAGGTTCTCTGACTAAAACACCATTCAATTTCTTCTGCCTGGAGAATATTTTATATTATGAAAAAAACTAAACAATCCAAAGTAAACAATCGAGAAAACCAATAATCAATATAATAATAAGTTGAGTACACAAATTTATATGCCATGGGCGCACAAAACTGTACGAGATAATATTCACTCTATATTTTAAAATAACTATACAAAAGTTAATATTTTGTATTAACTATACAAAATTAAAGAAATAAATTAAAAAAAATATGGTTGGTAGAGAAAACTTGCAATTACAGATCGATAATTAAATTTCAATAAATAATTCTAATAATATGTTAATGTATACATATTTATCATATGCTATTTTAAAGATGACTGTAATCTATTGCTAGTAATATTTGCACAGTCATTTATATTTCTGAGAACTGAGAAATAAATTAAATCTAATTATAAAATAAATAGGTTTGTAATCACTAAAATTAATAATGTTTCTGGTAAAATCATATGATTTTATTTTTCCATATGCAAAAGTCAACGACCATTATAGTTAATAAATAAAAAAAGTGGCAAAGCAAAACATAAAAAAATATTGTAATATAATACAAATAGATTAGTTTTAGATTGCATGGCATTACAAATTATGTATTATTTGATTTATATTAGTCATAATATAAATATATGCCTAATTAGATATCAAATATCTGATAGTTAAATAATTTATATAATATCAGCATTATAAACTGAAAGTTAAGCAACTTTTTTGTACAAATTGTAAAGAGTACTCTGTGGCTTAAGAATTTTTTTGTTACTTTTACACTTATTGTTAAAAAACCATCACCAATTAATATTAATTTCACAAAATTTAAGAACCTTATGTAAGTAGATTTTACAAAACAAAAATTTTTGGACGACACTGCACACTGGGTAATTTTGTGTCACGTGCAGGCTTGTTAAATATTTAAATTTTACTACGAGTAATTTTAATTTTTAATTTTTGCGAAACGTAATACATAATTAAAGTGCCAATGAAGGTGCTTTTTTCAACATTATACAATAAAAGCAGTTTAATATTTCTCGAATTAATGATTTTAATTATATTGTAATTTCTGTGAAGTATATACCATAGAACGACCCGAAAATGAAGGAAAATGTAGATAGGTTTTAATTCTTATTTGATGTCTTAAAAATCCAATATAATTTCCTAAAAAGGAAACAGGTTCTGATAATAGCAGTAAAGATCATTTACAAGAACCGCGAGCGAATATATTAACATAATCACCAAATAAAATCTCAACAGCTACTTATTAGAAAAGTAATTATGATAATATTAAAATTAATTAATATTTTATATACTTTGCATCGACTTTTATTTACTCTCGACCTAAGTAGGAATAAGGATATTTTCGAAAGTTATTTTTAGAAAATTTCGTTAAGCCAATATATATATATAAATACTGTTTCTTGATAAAGCTCGTTACTTGCTGCTTACTTTAAATTAAACAGTCTATTATAAAATTAATAATAAATCGTAATTAAAATAAACTATTGGACTTATTTATTTATTTATTTATTTATTTATCATATAGCCCACAGAGTAGCTCCAGGAGGACTTAAAAATACAATTTTAATATACATATTTTATACTTATAAAACGTTCCTGATTCAATATCCAGTACAGTTAAATAAAATGATGAAAAAGCCTGTGTATGTGTCGAAATTTTGAATAATTTTGAGAATTAATTATTGTCACATATTTATATTTATTATACTAATGGGTAGTATTTTAAAAAACTTATTTAAATAACTAATCACAACAATTACTGAATGCCTTTTCAGGCAGTTGTAGTTTAGATGAAAATTAAAAAAAAATAAAAAAAAAATCAAGCATTAGGTTACCAAATAATTGTAACATGTTAATTAAAGAAGTACAGGTACAATCTTATTGAAATTATTACAACATATGGATGTGATTCCATAATTAAATCAGTCACTAACAGAATAAATATACTACCTAAGAAACACTAAATCGCGTATATGATCACATGTTGCACCACAATAAAGATGATTTTTAATTAATAATTTTTTATAATTCCAAGTTATAATTTGCAAAAGGCACCAAAAATAACTCAAATCGCCAGGGACAAGAAAGTGTTAATGCAATAAAATAATCACTATAAAACTTAAAGCGTTTTATCCTTCCTTTTAAAAAATTTTATTTCAAAAATAGTATATTGAAAACGATATAATACTTTCTTTTCCTTTAAATGGCATAGCTCAAGTTTCTTTGTCTCCAATTAAAAACTTTTTTAAAAGTTCAGACGTGCATGCTCCGTAGAACTTAATTAACTTTGTAGATCAAAGAATTGTTCGAAGCTCTTCCAACTATTTTGCTATTTCAGGATAAATATTACACAACAGAATTTTTCAATTCTGCTTTGAGAAGTATGTGGCATTTTGAGCAAAAATATCAAAGGGTGAAAGAAAAATAAAATAGGGGGTAAATAGTGTGTTAAATTCAGCGTAAACTATTGGTACTAAAATATTGATTCAAATATTGATTTTGTCATTTCCACAAATGTTCAAAATCTATTTGAAAAACGAAACGAATAGTTAAAAAGAAGTGCATAATTTGTTTTTCTCTACTTCATTTTCATGTGCTCGTTACTATTGATTTTGTCTCAAAATATAAAAATGTATTTATAAACAACTGAATGAAAAAACCTGATTATTAATGATTTTATTAATTGTTTGCAAGCTGCAAATATTATTCCCAGATTTTTAAACTGTTTATTAAAATACACAACGATGTAAAAATACAACGATTAAATATCTATTTACTACCACGTTGGATTTTTAAAACTAAAAATATTTTATTATCACTGCCATAAATATATTTATTTCCGCATGCTGCATTAAATAGAATTTTAAATAAAGAATTAATGGTCAATTTAAAATTTATGGTTTATATAATATTGAGTACATATATGTAATTTCTATATTAAATCGTTTATTGCATTTTTATGACTCAGCATGTGAAAAATTTAGTTATCTTATCTATATGAAAGTGTGCTGATATGCTATATATCTAAGTGATGAATAATGAAATGAAATATTTCATATATTTATGTTATTTGGAAAACTAGAAATGATTTTAATGAATTAAAATGTTATATATCATTTTTTATCATACCAGATTAGATGGATGAAACTGGGCATCAATATTTAGAGTTCTAAGTTATAGAAAGTAATACCCTATTATTTATTTATAAAATATTTTTAAAAATTTGTTGGTTTGCTTGTGAATGATTTTCTTTTTCACTTAAAATTTGTTAATTATTTCTATTTAATAGAAAAACAAAAAAAACTTGGCATTATAAGTTACAGACATAGATACTTTACTTTGTTGGATTACATCTTTTTAATTATTAGGCTTGACTTTATTTTCATTATTAATAAATATTAAGCATTTAGTTTACATTTATGATTTTATGAGAAAACGTAATGAAGTACGGAGAATAGAAATATACATAAATATAAATGTATATAAATATAAATAAATTATTACTGTCCTCACCTCTCTTTCATTATTCCCAAAACTAATGCCCAAATTGGGCATGGCCCGCAGTATGGCAACCAGTGATTGAATGGTATTACTGTAAACAACTGGTCGATATTGTTTGAAGTCTTCGCTTGTGAAACCCGACTCATGGATAATTCTGAAAGAAAAGAATAAATTATTGTAATACACTAACAACTTTCACAAGACGCGAATATTTCAAATAAAAATCATTTTCATATAATTAATTTCTTGTGCTTGATACAAAATTAAATCACGACACTAATAACAGGATCCATATGAGATTGGTCTTAAAATCTCTTATATTAATCTAAATATCCCATCGCTGTTAAATGAAAAGTCAAAATCTTCTTTGAGCAAAATGTATGTGCTATCTCCCTGTAATCTCATTTGATTTTTCAAAGTACAGGCAAAAGAAATTTATACGATTCCAGGTAACATAGTAGAAAATATATAAATAATATATTAAACAGTCTCAAGAACTTTTAAAGCGTAATTTGCTCGTCATAAATAATTGAACCTTTTGCGAAAGTAAAGGTAATTAATGAAAGTTTTCCATTATTTATTATACTACGATGTTTACTGGCGTTTTAATGAAATAGAATACCTGTTGAATCGTATAAATGAAACTTTTTGTAAATTATATTATATACACTCACACATATACACACACATATATATATATATATATATAAGTATATATATATATATATATATTAATATTTTTTAGCTCTTAGTATTATATATAACCCAGAATGCATCATGTCATTTATAATACATATATAATATAGTTATTATAAAAAAGTGTTCTTTTTAATAACTAGTTAAATATTTCTTAATAAAGAAAATCATCATATACGAAGTGCTTCAATGATCTATCGAAATCAACAAACTAATAATCAATAATCTTCTTCTTAAGGTATGTTATTTAATTCCCCTGTTTTAAATATAAAACCTGATAGAATTCCACTAAAATCTGGTTTTTAATTTACTTAAAAGATTTGATATCGACACATCAAATATAAAATGAAAACATTAATTTAATTAGAAATTCCTTTCTTTTAGTAAAATAAATGATGATATCAGCTTGGTAATGATTTTATGTTCGCAAGACAGATATATTAATAAATATATCCTCGAGCTTTAATCATGTATTTCTGATTTTTTTATTCAGAGTGAAAAGAATTCTTATAATCTTAAATAAAATTCATATAAATGAAATTCAAGTCTTACAAATGGATTTATATATGAAAATCGCAAGAATATATTGTATACATAAAAGTATTAAAGATAAACTCGATTCAAATCGAAAAAAGTGAAACAGAATTTTATGATTTTAGGTTTTATCAATTCCAGATAATACCTAGACATTTTTAGATAATATTACGACCTTTTGAGATCTATTTTTTAGTAATTATTTAAACTTCTACTAATTATATATTAAAACTTGAAGTAGTCAAATAAAATTAGTCATTTATTTATTATAGATACAGATTATGATTCACTGTTGACCTACAACTTATATTATAATAACCTACAACTTATTTGTGAGTATAACTTTTAATTATTTTATGTACACTAAAAATGCACTTGGTTGATTACGATTCTTTTATATTTCTAAACATATAATATAATTCAGAACAGAGTACCTAAAACCTTTCCAAATTTGTTATATATAAATGCAAAAATTTCTTAATTAGAAAACTGTTTTTCCTACTTTGTGTTATCTGCATCATTTATATCATTTCGAGAAACCTTGACTTTGAATTACGGTGTATATTCAATTAAGAAGTTTTGCGCAGAATTTGGCAAGCTTTATTTAATCTTCCAGATTCAATTTGCGTGAAATAGGAACAGATTCACAGAGATTATTCAAATTAACAGAAAAAACTTCTATATATACACAAGAAAGTTTGTACGAAAATAAATAAAATATAAGATTTACATAAACATATCACATGTACTTTTTTAAACAAATAAAAAAATTACAATCATTTTTTAGTCTTTAGTTTTAGTTGCTGGAGATTATTAGAACTGCAATTCAAATTAAATATATAGCCATTTCGAACTTTCTACATTACTGAAAGACAGACTTAACAAGACTCAGTAAAGTTTATCATCATAATATTCAATGGGAACTGGTGTTTAACAACTTACTAAAACTATATCTATATAGTTATCGATATCAGGTATAATAGACCATTAAATGAAATTGTTCTATCCGTAGTTGAATGTACAAAATCTAATATAATTTTGAATTTCCATAAAGCTTATTTGCTCCAAGAATACTAGATTTAATATAGACTGAACACTAGATAATATTATGGTAAAATTATATACCCTATAAAGAATAAGGGGAGACGTACGAAAGGGTGACATTTACTTCTACAACTTAACCTCATTCTACAATCTAAAAATGTATTCCGTCCTCGAGAACAAATTTTTGTAATTTTACCACCAGTTATAATGATCCAAAAGTTAAATATAATTAAATATTTCGTATCGTTTAGCTTTTGCAAACATCCTGACCAAGCTAGAAGCTTTTTGCTCGTAGTAAAATTCACTCGACATTTCACTTAGAGATGCCGTTCCATCATTCCCGAAGACAATGTGCTAATATTGTTTTTGGGTAAAATAAATATGAGCACCATGTTTGGCATACAATCATTATATATACTCCTCCAAAGAACACTAGAGCCTAAGATTCTATTGGTCTGTTCTCGTTTTCTTCTGAAGATGTTATTGTTAAGTCTGAAGACTGTGTGATACATAAGACTGGGAAATTGTAAACCACTTTTGGGAAAGCTAACGGCAAAATGTATGCTGAATTGGAAGGCTGAGCTGGTGAATTAGTATATTGATGCTACTAATAGAAAAGGTACAATAAAAAAATATGAGTCCAAAATCGTATTCTTATATCAACAAATATAATTGTTTGATAAACTGAATCTAGCAATAATTGTAATTTCTCAGAGCCAATTATAATCCTACAACAATGTAGAGTACTACATTTTAGTGTATTATTTTAGATACAAGAAATTGACTCCAAATATAGGGTAAGAAAATGTTCATACTTAAATCTTTAAAATGTAATTGATGTTTTGAAGTTTTTCAGTAGAATGTATTTTTGAAGTAATTGCTTTAAATGAATATATGTCATTTTGAAGTAATTGCTTTAAATGAATATATGTCAAGTTCACTGTTACTATGCAAGATCATACTGCAAAAATATCAAATATCTTCCAACTATGAAAAACTATGACTATGAACAAAATCCATTTCATTAGGCAGTAATAACATAAGAGATTAAATGCCTGATTTGATTAATTAATTCATTAGCCCGTATTATATTTTGCTACAAACAAATTAATCTTTTATTTGTATCAGAATGAGAATTATAAAATGTACTTATACAAATTTAAAGCTATAATATGCTATGACTTTATCTTTTATTTCAATTAGTATATAATTATAGCATGTACTTAAATAATAAACAAATAAGTTAAATTATTATTAAATGAAATTAATGTTTTTTCATTAACTGATTATTAGCTATGTTTTCCTTTGTTTTCCCAAAAAATCAAAGACTATAGTCCATGGTTTCTCCCCCCAAAAAATTGTTCCCAACAATCAAAGACTATGGTTTTATGATTCCATGGTTTTTTCCCAAGATTGTTTTCCCAAAAAAACAAAGACTGTTGTCCATAGTTTCTCCCCAAACATTTTTTTCCCAAAAAAATCAAATACTATAGTCCATGGTTATTTCCCAAAACTGTTTTCCAAACTATATTTGGGGAAAAAAAATTATTCGAAAACTATTTTATAATAATCAAAATATTATTGAGAAAGAAAAATTGAAGAATCATTTACAATACTTACAGGCGCTTTTTAAAGGCCAAAATAGGTGTTTATATAATTACTACATTATAAAACATCTGTAAACGTTATTTGTAGTTCAAACAGTTTTTTTTTCAAGAGTAAAATCTCTAAATAAACAATAATCAGAATATTTATGACCTATATTTTCTTTTTAATATTTCCCAAGCATATATTCAAATGTTTAAGGAAATATAATTTTATTTTTCTGGAAATGGTTTATTGCAAGCTACTCAAAAGCAGACGAAGCAACAAAGCAAACAAAAATTATTCATCGCGGAAAATAAATATTTCATTCGACGTCGAATTCTTTGTTTTCTCATCCTGCACGAGGACAACTTCCATGGCACACATTTTAGAAAGCATACGAAAGTACATACACGTGCGACAGTGTCTTCTTTTATTCTTATCAATATTCCGATATCGAAACTGCCGGTAGAAAATGATATTACGTGTTATTTTATCAAAGTCTTCTACGCTGCCAGGATAATCTTTCGCGTCTTTTGAATATATTCTTTTTATAGAACTCCGAGGAGCACTCATTCACCCGCGCACTTGACGCCTGATGAAAATATTCGAGTGAGAATAGAGAAAGAAAAATGAGATTTTCCGAAAAAATCTAAAGATATAATCGATATGAAACCTAATATTTCATTAATACATTAATATAATAATAAGAAATATTGAGTTCAATTTAAAATTATAATTTGATACTTCATGAGAGGTTAAGCTAATGCAAATATTCTAACTGTTGAATAAGAGATCAACCACTTCTGCTCCAGATACAAAACTCGGCAAGAAAATTGTAGTAAATTTTTACATGACATTATTTAAAAATTTAATACGAGAATAACAGAATCTTATATCATAGGATAGTTATCCTTCACACCCCATATTTTTAAATTGTCTAAAATCATAGCTACATGTACTTATTGTATAGATAGCTACGAAAAACAATTGTTTTAATTGTTTTAAAACAAAAAAAAATAGAGTTTCAGTACAAAATTATCAATTATTTCGACTAGAATACTCGGAAAAGTCCGCCGAAATGTAAGAAGTGGAAAGGTATAAATATACCTCTATTATTTTTCATAATAGAGTAATCATAATTTTTCAAATTAATTAAACACATTAAATCTATTTTGCCAACACAGCAAATTTTACTCTCAACATTTAAAATCAAATTGCAACCATTACGCTTTTAAATAAAAAGGAAGTATTGCCACTTGCATTTTTAATATAATTATTCAAACTTGATAATAAATTAAGTAAAATTAATGATTACTTGATAAACTGCATATAAAATTATACAACAAAAAAGTATCTACATCATAATGAATTTTCCTTTATTATTGAAATTGCTCCTGATTATGAAATTTAATACCTAATAACTATCTAAGCTTCTATTTCATCCAATTTACTTGTTTTGTTACAAATAGAGAGAATCTTCTAGATCAGGGCTCCTTAAAGTGTAGGTCGCGACCCCCAATGGGGTCGCGGGACTACTAGAGTGGGGTCGCCAAAATCTGATATTTTTCAATCATTGTAAACAAAATTTCAAAATTAGTATTATTAGGCCGATTATTTTCACGATAATTTATGGCTTCTCAAGCTATGCTATTTGGCCGATATTTTTGATAAAATCAATGATATGAATTTATCAATGCTGGGAGTCTGCGTTAATATGTTTATGTTAAAAAACAAACTTGAGGCCTTTGTTAAAATAATTCTTATATGGAAAAAACAGAGTGGAAGGTGGATCGCTCGAAATGTTTCCATTTACTAACGAGTATATAAATAATAACAATATTTCAAAAGAAGATACTCCTACAACAAAAATTATAGTTAATCATTTCCCAATGATATCGATACATAACAATGGATTTGCAATCCATTTTCAATTGAAATGGAAGAAATAAATTTTTTAAACTTAAAAGCACAAGAAGAATTTGCCGAATTAACAAGTGATACTACCTTGCGACTCAGATTTTTTCAAGTGCCTGTGCATGAATTTTAGATAGAAATCAAATCAGAATATCCCCTACTATCGGAAATGGCAATAAACAAATTACTACCATTTTGTGCAACATATTTATGTGAATCAGCCTTTTCCACATTAACTTATATAAAATCAAAACACCGTTCAACTTTAATAAATGTTGAAAATTTATTACGATCTGCACTAACTCAAATTAAGCCTAGATTTAATTATTTGTGTAAAAATAAACAATCACATCCGTCACTTTAATATATTGTTTCATGTTAATAATATGTTTTCATTAAAAAAAATGTTACAAAAGTTTATTTTTTCTATTGTTTATATAGATATAGTTTTATGTTTTCTTATAAAGAAATTGTTCCAAAAGTTTATTTTTTCTGTTGAATATATATATATATATATATATATATATATATATATATAAATAATATATATAGTTTTATGTCATCGTTTCCAATTATATATATATGTGACATGAATAGGTACATATTCTTTAATCCTTATTTTATTTACATCGCAAAATAGTGCGATATTACATCTACATCTACGGATAATATATGAAATGTGGAGTTTCGTAGATTTAAAAATAGTTTCAGTGGGTTTTATACCGAAATTTGATTAAACACTGTTCATAAGGGTAGTCAGATTATAATCTATGCAATGAATTCTATATAAAGGAAAATGAATGCTATAGCGTCCATGAATGTTTTAAACAATTGATCCAAATGAATATCTCTATTCCAAGCTCTTTTCTATTAAAATTGAAGATGAATAAATCACTACAAAAAAATATTAGAATAAGTACCAAAGCTACTCAAACTAATTAAATATATTATACGCTTATCTTCGATCGATCGTTTTCTCATTGCATAAGTCGAATAAACGCAGAATCTTGTAAATCTGATCAAATTCATCACACCCTTATAAACTTATTTCGATTGATAACAATCGCATTTACTATTAAAATTACAGTTTTCTCATTACACAAGTTATTACCCAATTAAAACGAATAACTACAAAATCCTCCAAAACTGGGCAAACAAATCATACACCCCATAAATTCATTTTAATCGAATACATCTGTTTCCAGTTAGTATTAAATTTAGTTTCCACATTACGTCAATTATTACCTTATAAAGTCAAATTTCCTCAAGAACTTCTAAAACATATCACGCACCTTATGAGCTTGGTTAGATCAAATACATCAATTACAATCCGTTTACTATTAAAATTACAGTTTCCTCATTACATAAATTAATACCTAATAAAGTCGAATACCTACAGAAGTTTCTATTAAATTTCCACCCACAGACTTGTTCGCAAAATTTCATTACAATCCGTTAGTATATCTCAAAGCGAAGTTAATAGCATGCAATTGTATATTGTTTCACGGGCGAAGTAATACGAACGGATATTAATTCGAAAACAATTATTGGGAACAAAGCAAAGTGATTAGATGCGACACAAAGCTACGATGCGGTCGCCTCAGGTTTACGAATATTTCCAGTCAGAAGCGTAGTCGGGAGAAATATACTCGGAATATAAATAATTATAATATATATATATATATATATATATATATATATATATATATATATATATATATATAAGCTCCCACAGAAATATGTTGACGAACAACATGAATAATTAAAGCTCACAGTATACCCCGAAACGGTGAATTTGTAAGCGAGGTTGAACGAGGGTCACTAATGGATATAAAGGTGATATATACAATTACAAATAAAAGTTGGAAATTTAAGATTTTAGATTACCTTTAATATAAAATCGCAAATATATATGCAGGTATATTTGTTTGATGATAAACAATTTTCTTGGAAAATACAAAAAAAACTTAAAAACAAAATATTTCCTGAGTTTCGACACTAATAAATAGCCATCACCTAGCAATTCAAATGAATAAAACTCCAAAATACTATAAAACAATCATCAAACCAATCTGGACCTACGGACTTGAGCTCCGGGGTTGTGCTTACAAACCAAATATAGCTATAATGCAGAGGACACAGTCAAAAATTCTACATACAATACAATTCTCCGTGGTACGTGACAAATGAAACTATTCACAGCGACCTTAACATTGGCATTTAGACTTAGTCTTCGATTAGCTCTAATATAATATCATCATATTAATTATTAAACTAAGAAGATCTCATTAGAGTTCTTCTTAGGCATCTCTTTTAAATATTGTCAATTTAGCTCATAAAAATCTTTATGTATTTCTGATAAATAAAACAGAGTTAAAAACAAATATCTTTAATATACTTGGATAATTAAGATAAATCATAATAAATGATAAAGTACGAATTAAATATAATAAAAGTGATTAAAAATATATACAGGAAAACATGTATTTTTTTAGTTATAAACCAATTTTCTTGGAAAACAACAAGAACTTTAAAAAATATATTTCTTAACTACGTTTCGGCAACTAGCCATCACGCTGCATTTTCTTCCAATAAAACCCCAAAGAAATATAGTTTTCGTAGATAATGAACACGAAACATAATAAATAGAAAAGTATGAACTAATGTAATAAAAGCTATTGTAAATATATATGTATTAGTTAGGTATTAAATTAAAAAGATATTAGTTAGGTAATAAACCATTTTCTTAAAAAACAACAAAAACTTAAAAAAAAAACATATCCCTTTACTACGATTCGATACTGAAAAGCCACCACATAGCATTTTAAACCAGTAAAACCCCAATGGAGTATAATTTTCGTAGATAATGAACATAAAACATGGTAAATTGGTAAAGTATAAACTAATATAATGAAAGCTAATGTAAATCTATATATATATAGACAAAGATATTTGTTTAGTAATAAACCATTTTCCTAGAAAACAATAAGCACTTTAAAAATATATTTCTTTACTACGATTCGACAATAAATAGCCGTCATATAGCATTTCAAACCAGTAAAATACCAATGCAGTATAGTTTACTTACAGATAATGAACATAGGACATAATAAATAAAGAAGTACAAATTGAATATAATGAAAGCTACCATAATCTATGATAAATATATACAGGCAAACATATTTGCTCGGTGATGAACCACTTTCTTGAACCAAAAAACTATCAACTAGTAATTTCCAACTATAAAACCCCAAAAAACTATAATTTAGTTAGATGATGAAAATAAACCATAATAAATATTGCAAATTAAATATAATAAGAAGTGTAGCATACGTTTTTAAAATTTCATCCCTTTCAATTGTGTTAATTTTTTTTCTCCATAAATCTGGAGCAACATGTGACAAACAGAAATAATTAAAGAAACTATATTTAAATAATATTTATTTTAAAACCATTCAAACTATTTGCATATATACACGATTACCATCCTGTCTCAATTTATTAGTGCCAATTGCCAACTCAATTAGAAACAATTAACAAGCATAAATGATATATTAATGCTCAATTAACATCAAAAGACTAATATATTAAATTATCAAAGGTTAGTTAGTACACTAATATAATAATTTATTATTATATCTGTTGAATTACAATAGTTTCTATTCTCATAACTTTAATATGATCAAAATGCAATTAATTTAAATGAAAATTGTTATTATTGAGATTTATATGTATAAAATTTTATCAATAGAATTATTAATGTTATTAACAAAATTTAGAATTATAAATTAAACTCAGGTATTGTGTGAAAATATGTTATAAAACTAAAAAATATATGTAATAATGTATAACAAATCACAAATATTGCGAAATTATTAGAATGTCAGACATTGATTTTTTATTTACTTTGTAGATACATTTATCATATCGCTTATATAAATATTAATATTGCATATCACAGGATAAAATTTGTAAATGTTATTTGTTAATATAACATTATCTAACAACCCTAGTTTTATTATGATAATGTAAAATAAGATATCATGTATGTGGTCTTACAAAATAAAAACGTAAAATATAATTCATTGCTGATAACATATTAATTAGAGAGAAATTTTTATCATATCGTTTTATTAGTGAAAATTCTTTTTTTTATCAAGTGCTGATAAATATTTATTAATAAAATTATGATGGGTTATTCAATATGTATAAGGAGATTCTAAATAATAGCATAGAAGGAGTTCCAATAGCAAATACATCAGTTTCTAAGAGAAGTTGATCGCTGATGTAAATTTCATAATATAATAGAAAACGGGTGAAATTATAGCTTTCAGAATAAATTTTATGCTGCACTTTTTCATATAAAATAAACTACAAAACATTTTGTATATCTCAAAACCGTACCTTTATAAGCTAATATTACACATGTATCATTGCAGAGGTTGATTGGATCTTAATAGTAATAGGCACCATGTTGAAATCTTGGTGGCATTATCTTTGAGATAAACAATTTGTCCAAATAGATTTCAAATAAGAATATAGAAAAAAATCCAAAAGCAAACACATCAAATAGATATTTCTATTCCTCATAGAAAAACGTGATCTCCGATACCGTTCAAAATCGTCTTCATAACATTAACTCCCATCACCCCGACTCTACTATATTGTCTTCAAGTTTCTACGAGAGTACCATATGGCCCAACATCGCGATATTATGAATAAGTTATCAAGACTTGTTGCACATCGGAATTGAAACGGATGTGCCCTACATTCATATCCACCCCGCTGCACCCTATGGTGCAACGTGAGGAATTAAAATGGCCCACGTTATTCCAATAGTGAATGGAAGCGAGCTTTTCTTGCAGTATTGTTGCAGAGAGCTTCTGAACTTTTGCCCATCGCGCATGCGAATGGGGTCACGAGAAAGCTTTGGGATTGATACACAGGTTAAGCAATGCTCTTTTGCGGAAACGGGAATAACATTCACTTATGAAAGAAATAATAAATTCTGGGGTTGTCTTTTGAAAACATGATTCGTATACGTTTATTTTTGAAGTATAAAATTTAGACAAACAATCAACTTTTGTTCAACAAAGAATAAATCGAATTTATAAAATCTAACTAATAATATCTAATAAGGTTCTAGTAATAGTTTTAGAACTCAAGTAAATTGGAGCACAGTAAAAACAATTCACAGGGCATACGCTTTTTTCCTCTCCATTTACTGCAATAATTTTGTTGATCGTAAGTTGAATAGAGTACATGTAAACAGGATTTGACAAATTAAATCGTTTCAAATATAAACTTAAGTAATAATGTATATCAAATTATTAGTGAGAAAAATGAAAATTAGATATTAAAATTACTAAAAGCCAGTTAAAATATGGTACGAAATTATAAAAATTATTGGCAACATTATTGAAGCAATTATTTTGGGTAGAAAAATCCAAGGTGATATTTAAGCATTTTTAATATTTACTCTAAAAAAAATAATTTTCATTTATTTATTCAGTTATAATTTTGTACGTGATAAAGAGAGTTTCAAAATATTTTCTAGAAGCATGATTTTTACACTTTTACGAGTATATCATAAAATTTGTATCAGCAACTAACATTCCTCAATAATTGTAATTAGTTCTAGAGTACGCGCATATAATATTTGCTTTGAGAAAAAAATATACTTCGAATTTATTCAAACTGTGGTTTTGTATTTTATTTCTATGATAAAGGTTAGTTTGATTTTTTCTAATAAAACTTGTTTTATTAAAAAAAATATAGTTCGAATATATACAAACTGTGGTTTTTGTAGTTTACTTCTATGGTAAAAATTAGTTTGATTTTTTTCTAATAAAACTTGATTTTTATCTCTTGCTATTAGTTTATGAGTATCGACCCTATTCATGATGCCTAATAGTTAATAAATACAACATTTAAATTCTAGAGAAAAGTGCATAATACTTACTTTTGAAATGAGAAATATAGTTTTGAAATATTGAAATTGTAATTTTGTTGTGAAATTAAAGATTCCTGTAATACTATATAAATTTCCACTTATTCGCTTCTTAACACATGTAAACGTTAAAATTTCGATAAAACTAGTTAATCAGGTTTAAAATTACTCAATAATAAAAAAACACGGTTGAACAATATTTGACATTGTAATCTATATTATAAAACATTACCGAAATGTTAAATTATTTCATATTTCTATTAATTTGAATTACAAACAAATTATATCTACAAAGGATAACATAATAAAAAAAATTGTTATAATTTCTTATGTTGAATTATAGAATTAAATTTATGAATATTATAAGTAAAAATTGGGGCAAAATTTAAAAAAAATAAGGGGCAGGCACCAATCAACACAAAACCTTATCATCATCAATCACTGACTAAAAATATAAGTATGTATTCACGCAAATGGCTGATCAAATAAAAAAGTGAAATTTATATTGTTAAACACCTGATATAACAATATTTTATTACAAGTCATAATAAAATTTCAGAGCATTAGTTAATTTATGCATTGCAATGAAAACTATACATAGCTCTCAAGTTCAAATTGTCATTGAATTCATTAAGATGAAATATGATTGAGAAGATCAAGAGTATTTTTGTTACTATTGAACATAAAAATAAGAAAAATACGAAAAATTGACTTGGCGATCGATAAGGGTACGAATATAAATATAGAAGATAATACATTCAAAGTGAGATTTCAAAATATCTTTCGCCTGCATTCCAGCAAAGCTCGTCATCATCATATTATTATCGTTATCATTACTTTACAACTATAGTATAAAGGTGTGTTTGTCTCAAGTAATAAGCGTTTTAAGCATCGTCCAAAGTATAAACTCGACACACAAAGTGTCATTAATATGCATATTATGTTGCACAGTCCAAGTAAAGTGTAATTAATTCTGGGGCGAAGCACTGGCACCACTAATATTTGATGCGACTCAGAAACGACGCGCAGTTTTCGACTAAAGGGATTATATACACCCTCGGCACGGTGGATGATCGATTAATCCGCCTACTCGGCTAAAAAGCTCTCGAGGAGATGTCGAGCAGCTGGAAGGACATTCGGTTATAAATTATTACTTCATTCGGTGTAAGCTTCATTATTGTCATATTCGATATATTAAATTTCTCAAGGATGTTAGAAGCAGCGCAGTTCAACGTTTTCAGAACGTCAAAAAACAGAAAAATATAAAATATTTATAAATAATAGGAATATTTATAATCATATGTCTAATATCTAGTATAAAAAGTACTTTTCATATTTTTTTTAAACGAATAATTTAATAAGTAAAGGTAAAATATTTGAATTCTTAACTCCATGAGGTTAACGTCATTATTAATTTATAAGCTGAATGCTTAAATTTTAAATCTATCAAAAAAATTAATTGGAGATTTGCTGAAGTACCTATAGACAACATTCTAACATATATCTAAAAAAATATCAATCCAATAAAACTATAATATTTTTAAATATACTTATAATATATTAGGTTGTCAAATATCTCCCTTCCGCTTTTTTGCTCTTGTTTTATAATACAAAAAGGCGGAAGGGAGATATTTGACAACCTAATATTATTAGTAATACTAATTCCTAATATAGTTTGTATATGTGTATCTATGTATTTAACATTCATGGAATTTATTGAAACTCTCCTTCTCCTCTACGCAGTTACATTGAAACTTTACTTTATTTAAACTGATAGTTGTTATATATAGTACATAATTTCAATAAATAAAGTAATAATACAATATATAAAATTAATTTAGAGTTGAATTAAATATAAATAAACTCTGTCTAAAAAAGATCAATTATGTAACTTAATTATGAAATTTAATAAAACTTTCCTTCGATAACTTAGGTTGTTGGGTTATAATTTAACCCTTATAGCTGTGGACTGTATTAAACACTAATTTGTTTGTATATTACGTATTTGTTGCTGTTCTTATTACCATCACTGATTTGTCACTAAGTTAAAATGAAAGAAGATATATTTATTTATTATTTACTATACATGTTGTTTCGGCGACTCTACTTTTAGAAGTGAACAATTAGTTTCATCAAAACACTCCGCTACCCCCTCGACCAGGGGTAGAAACCATTTAATGTAAAATCTCAATGCCATGAAGATTGTCACCTTCATGGCCAACATAATAAAACGAAAATACGTCCGAGCAATATGATAATTTTATATTTTTACTGCTAAAGCTTTTGAAAAAAAAGGAAATTAGGAAAAATTCTGTTATATATTGCAATATACATACGTTAACAAAATAAAAATGAAATTAAAACCAAGAATATCCTATTACCAAAAAGTATCCATTGCACTACTGGCTCATATTAAGTAAATATGTCGTTCAAATTTTATTTTTATTTTTAGAAAATCTATTGTAGCATAACTTTCCTTATAAATTCAAAATGCTTCACCAGTAGAATGATTTTAATTAATAAAAATTGTAACTAATAATATGTAGATACAAAAACTAACTTAGCAGCATAAATTCAGTATTTGATCTCTTCCTTAATAATTTTTATATAACACAATATGAATTACTAAACTATAATTATTAATGTGAATATATTCAAATATATTTCAAGATATATAATTCTATAAGAAAGTGATATGCTAAAATTCATTATATTTTAGTGCAATTGCTCAATCATCTTTTTAAATAAACAAATAATTTGCTATTTAATTTTTTGTAATCAAAGTAGTATTATAAAAAGCACAACCAATTCAAGTTTCAAAGACTTCCAGTTTTATAAATAGATGACTGGAATTATACAAAGAAATATTGCTTCTGTAATATATTTGAAATAATAAAGAAAAAGAATTCAAGAATCATGAAATAAAAATAAATCATCATTACATTTACAATTTATTCAATAGAAAATCCACAACAATAAATATCAAAACCATCGTTTCCAATAGAAAATTTCTCAAGTCTTCTGTTTATATTTTTACCATTATATCTTGTGAATGTAATAAAAGTTCGAACCAGAATGAACAGTATTCAATTTCGCAAAACATTCAACATAATTGATTGTCAATATAGCTTATTTGTATGAAATCAGATGAAAATAGAACTCATCTTTCGATATCCATCAGAAGTACTGCGTATTAGATATACAAATTGATCAAAATACGGACATATTTTTGACGAAAGCAATTTTGAAGATGAAGTAAAAAATAAATTTATGCAGATTATAAAACTCTTGGCCAAAGTTGAATGAAAACTTCGTAAGAAAATACGATTAAATTGTCGTTAAAAGTAGCTCGTCTGGTACGGAAATTGCAGAAGGTAGATAATAAGATGAAAAAGATACACGTATGCATACTCATAAATACAAGTACACCAAAATAAATATACAAGTTATATAATTCAAATTATAAATATTAAATCTTTATTAATATTAATTTCTATTTTTATTATATTATAATATATATATATATATATATATATATATATATTATTTCTGCAAAACATTCCGGTTGATAATATGCATTGAAAATGATAGTTATAAGAAAAAGGTATACTTTTAGTAAAGTTCTGCCTCTTTTCGGACTAATGATTTTTAACTAGCTCGCAAGGGCAAACCGTTCTGGTAAAAATATGGTAATTTAAGCATGTATACCTGCATCTGCATGTTAAATGTAAAACATAATAATATTAAAAAACATTTAGGTATAAGACTAAGTAATAATAATTATATGAACAAAGTACATGAACTGTAAAAAAAAAGGTAAAGCAGTTATCAATAATACACTTTTTGTAATTTAGAAATTACACAAATGATTAGGATAATTGAAATTGTCTCTATAACTTGTATAGATGTATAAACTAATAAAAAAATAACAATCACAATCTTATAAGTAAAATTGAAAAACTCATGTTCTCAAAAACGTCCACAGACTGAAGTTTCTGATTTCATTAATAATCTTACGTACGAAACATATATATTTTTAGAAATGATAGATAATAACGGTGAAATATTAGTATATGAACAAAAACAAGTTCACCAAAATCAAGAGTTTTTAATTATTTCTATTCCCAATACATAAGATTTTTAGGTCAAAAGTATGACATTGGAAATATTTACTAAACCAATATAAATTATATCATAAAATTAGTATTGCTAAACAAGTAGCCCAGTTGGAGTAAATTAATTTATTTCAAATAACATATTAACCAAAATCTTGTGTTTTTACATGAATTAGTACATGTTCATTACAATATATTATCTCCTAAATAATGATTTGCAGATTATAATAATTCTTATATTAAGATTGTTAATACATAAAACTTCGACAGTTAAATAAATGGTATAATAAACGTTTCAGAATTCAATTTATTTACTATAAAAAACCAGATGACGTTCCTTGAGTATTACATCTCAAGTTGATAATTCAGTTCTAATTAATATCGTAATAAGATTTTAATTCTATTAATATCTGGCGGTATTGTTAATTAAAAATGTATTAAAACCTCATTCGCATTATATCTTCGCTTTGCATTTATTACAATCATTATATAAGAATGTAATTATAAATTACGCAAAAGACATTTTATATAAATTAAGCTGTAGGTAAAATTAATATAGAGAAATACTTGTCATAACTGACGTCTAAGATATAACATGAATTATATAATTACAGAGTTATATATAGAAAAATACAAATATTCGTGTAACACGTCTATCTTTTATTTATATTTCATACTCATAAAAATATCAATAAATGTCTAAAAAAATCCAATATTTACCCAAAAAAACATAAAACATACAAGACTGCAATTAAATCTCGTCGCGAGTCCGATTTTACTCAGATTGATCAATAAAAGTTATGAAGCATGTTTGTCAGAAAATGAATTAAATTTTATTTTATTTATTCTTTCGAGTGTAAGAGGATAAAACGGATATTAAATCTCAAAAGGCAATAATAAAACCTAATAATGAGTAAATATTACCTACTTGAAATTATACTTACTCAATCTAAAAAAATCGTTCTTTTTGCAAAAAAAAAATTGAAAATAAGTAAAGTATTATCAAAAACTATAGTTTTATAGTTTTGTATTTTTTTATATGTGATATTTGTAAATTAAAAATATTTTTTTGCAAAATTATAATTCAAAAACGTAGTGTGATGAATTGTAAGCCCGAATTATAGCTTCCCGAACATAAACATTTTAAAAACTAACAGTGAGTAATTTAGAAGCTACAGCAGATACTGAAAATAATATATTAAATTTAAAAAATTAAATATATATATATATATATATATATATATATCGTCCTTCATCTTCTTGTGCATATGCATTTCTTTATGACTAAAATATGCGCATGTAAACGATTTTAACACTCTATTCAGATTCAAGGACTATGTCGTGCTCTTGTCCTCGGCAGTGTTGAATTTTCAAATTAAATTCTTTTCCATGTACAATAGGGGGTCGTATTTTATATTTCAAGGAAAATATCTTATTCATCCTTCAAGAACAACGTGAAATTTTCACACGGATTTTCTTTTAGAATATTTGACTCAGATCACAAAATATGTAACACTAAGGTATGTAAATAATATGTTTATTCCCTTATAACCCCACAAAAACTCAAGAATGTTAAGAAAACATTCGAAAAATCAGGCTCCATACGACCAATGCCAATTTTGATGGATTTCATGGCGTATTATTGTCTATATTTATTGAAAAAAATTTTAGATAATACTATAAAAATTGGATAAATATTAATTCAAACTCGATTGAATTATTTCATATTTATTATAGAAAAAGCTATTTTCCTAATTAGCAATTCGGTTTGGTCTTCGATTTGGTTTTTGATCAAATATTTTTAAGAATATTATAGTATCCTGCTCAAATGCAACACAATCTTCATCATCATATAGTTTTAAACACGATTTCATACTATATTTTATATATTTCATTACCTCATAATGTTCTTATCATTCATATTTCATTCATAAAAACTACGGAATTAAATTCAATACCTTCGGACGCATAGAGCAGTGACTAAATTCAAAGGATTTGCAAAAAGAACTAAAAATTCCGTAATTTAACTATTCATTAAAAATAAGCTTTTTCATACAATTAAATAAAATTAATATTCTTCGTGATATTCTGCAAAGCGTGTTAATGATCACTATACTGTGAATAAATGTTATAAAACGTTAAATAAATAATTGCAGAATAACACAATGGCGGATTAAGGATTTTAATTCGTTGCAGCAGTATCCTGAAAAGCAATTTTCACTTGGAATTATATTTATGTCTATGGTTTTAAGTGCAAAAGAATATTACAACTGAAACCAGGTTGTCAGAGGCAGGAATTATACCTGAAACAGTTGTGAAGGCAAAAGCTCTATTCATTGAGCGACAGAAAGCTCTATTATTGCTAAAGCACTCAATGTTGCTTGATTTTTATTGGCAGTTATAGCAGTAATTCTAATTAAGAATTTGAAAAATTTTATAAAAATTATTTTAGACAAATATTACGTTATGTATAGCAAAACTCAAATGTGTAACCAATTACGATATGAATTACAACTTTCTCAGATTTAACAGCTTCTGCATAATAGATTCGGCGAGTAGATAATTCGTATTCAATGCCTCCTTTCGAGGAACATCAATTATGTAATGACATATTAATAATAATGAAACAATAGCTCATGTCCTGTCAAAATAACATATGGTCCTACATCATTAGAACTGAGCGCTCAACCATATCAATTCGTCACGTTTTGGACATGACAGGGATGTGCAAAAAATCGACGTAATTGGGTCAAAGAGAAAATTTTATACAAATTGGTTATATGTAGAAACTGATAATCAAGAATTTTTTTTATTCAACAATATATTTACAACTGTCCTACATAGACATTCAAGAATCAAAAATATTCAATTATTATATGAAAAATATAAGTAGAACTATATGTCAACTGTGTTGCACTAAAATCAGGGCCGATCCTGGGGCTCTATTTAGTTCACAAAAAATTAGACATGATCTGAAAGCGTATAAAATACATTGATTTTAAATTTGTTTAGAAAATCGTAATCTATTAAGTATTCTAGATTTTATATTTGAAAAAATATATAAATAATATAAATTTCATTTCTGAACCCCCTAAGGCGTGCGCCCGCATTTTTCGCAGGCAAGGTAGGACTCTCATAATAAAACGCAAATAAGCGAATATTAGTGCCAATAAATATATTTCAATATGTTAATTTGTAGCAAATAATCATTGTTCATCTATATCCTCCAAAAAATGCTATTTAATTTATATATTTGAAAGAAATTCGGACAAGCTAAGTCAAAAATAAGTTTAAAAAATGCAAATCAATGGACAAAGTGTAGATTTTCATTACTCATCTTTGTCTACTTGGAAAAATTACACAGACTTCAAATTAGTATTAAACTCTAAATTTTTAAATTAATATAATGTTCAATTCTTGAAAAACAGCTGAAATAATATTGACCTATATCTTAACATATACATAGAATGTGTATATTAATACAATTGATTGAAGTTCTAATTATGTACTTTTTCACTGTGATTTTCTTCATAATTTATAATGTTTTTTTATGATAAGTAGAAGAATTCATTAATCATCGAAAAAGTTTCTGTTTATTTTAAAAAATTCTTACAAAATTATGTATAAAAAAAAATAAATTTTAAAAAATAACGTATAACAAATTCGCTATATGCAGTCCTAAATAATATAAAGATATTTATATATAATAATTTAAGAATTTAATTTTTCTCCACATGCCCAAGTTTCATTTTCCTACAATTTTCATACTATTTCTGAATCCACTGTAGTAATTTTATATTGGCGCTTTTAAAAATTAGTTTATTTGATTCCATCTTGCTTTTGTTGTTGATTTTTGAACAAAATATAAATATTGTTTAAATAATATTTATTATTATTTTGTGTCAAATTGGCATAGTTTCTGATTATAGAGCATAAAAATACATTTACTATAAAAATCATGGCAATCAAAAATGTTTTTGTAAATCACAATGACCACTTTTATTATTATAACAATGTACAAAAATTTGTTGTATGCACTTGTAAGCAAATAAGTATCATTTCGTCGACTCATATCCATCAATCAATCATTAATATTTTCTATTATCGGTACGAAAATCACTAATTCAATAATTAATCTAACAATGAAATCCCAAATATATTTTAAGCCCCACTTTTGGCTCTCATTTGCCGTCAATTGTCATTGCTAAGCAAGCTTCGTGTGACATTGGCCAAAATCAATAATATGTACATTCACGAATTCACATGCACGACAAAAGATTTATATGAAAGTGCTTTCATATCGCCAGCCTGCAATGCGAATGGGAAACTTTATAGCAAATATTTGAATTTGATATATGACACTTATTGAAAACAATGGTACATGAATGGTTGCTGGAACGCTGATAAAAATTGTAAAAGATTAAAAAGGTATGAAGTTAATTTTGGAGGCAAATTGGAAATCTGACGAACGTACAATAATAACATTGAAGCTCTAGGCTTGCAAGGACAGTTGTCTTCACATTTGCTTAAAAAGAAGTAGAAAATTATAAAAAAATACCAAATCATATTCGAAACTATGAATAGAATATAAATTAAAACAGTTATTGAACCTAGTATAAAATGAAAATAAGAATAGTTTCAATCACGATAATTTTTTACCAAAAATCTATTTTTCTACACTATTTATAATCATAATTTATTCTACTAATGAACTACAATGAATAAATCAAAAAATATTGTTTAGATTTTGCTAAAAAATAAAGTCGTAAGATAAAATTGAATAAACAAATTTTTGTGAAGATGAGTATAAAGCAACAACATTGTAGAGAAGCAATATGCAATTTTGCAAGAAAAGTAATAATAGTTTGAATGCTAATTAAAACAAATATTAAAAAAAAATGTGCTGAAAAATATTAAAAACAAAATGTTTAACCAATTAAATTCAAATCTATCAATAACAGTAAGATTAAATGGTTTCGTAATGATTGTTAACTTTGATTATTGATTAACACATTTTATTACAAAAATTGATTGCATATTTGATATTTATAAAGGACATTCAAAAATGACGATTCTGAAAATTATAGTTGAAAACAAATGTTGAATAATAGAAACTTTTAAATTAAAAACATCAATCTATTGCCGTATTTATATTTACACGTTTATATTTTGTTTAATTTGTTATGATGAAATTAATTGAACGGTAAATGATTTGAATAACACAAAACATAACATAATTAATTTTCGCGTTTTTTTTTTAGTGTAAAAAAAAAATTAGTTTTAAAAGATTATGTTTATTCTACATCAGATGCCCTAAACAATATTTAAATATTTGTTTGATTTGTATGATTAAATTAATTGAACAATAAATTATTCGAATAACACAAAACATAACATTATTAATTTTCGCTGTTTTTTTTAAGAGTAGTTTTAAAAGATTATGTTTATTCTTCATCAGATGCCCAAAATAATATTTAAATATTTGTATGATTCAAAAGCTGCAAAACATCAGTAATGTTTGGAAGAATAAAGTTGAAGCTAATTGCTTGCGCTCTCAATTAAGTGAACAATTTATGTAAAAGTCTGGTCTAGAAAAAATAATAATACACAAAGAAATTTATACTAAAATTTATATTTAGAATAAATAAAATAATCTCAAATTAATTGTATATTCATATATAAATTAAGAATTATATAAACTACAGCATATAAGTTGCTTATAATTTTTATTCGCACAAGCGTACATAATTGTCATTAGTAACTAAATATCAGTGGCCTCACCGAGAAATTAGAAATTAAGGTGTTTATATTTCTAATAGTATTATCAAAGTCTGGTTCTCTAAATAGTAAAACAAAGAGATTATCTAATATCCAACATCAACTATTCCATGTTTGCAATCACAATACAATGACCTCCCATTTGGCATATATTCCAAAAATAACCTTCTCAAAAACCATTATGTTCCACTTGAGAAATTCTAATCTTAAACAAAGTATCTATAACCTATAATCAAAATGCTATAATGTGTTAATAGCAATAGCAAAAATAACACATCATAAAATCTCTGAATAATCTCGAAGGCATCACCTTCAGACGTTGCACTTTATCGTAATGACGTGTGAACGCATCGAAGCTTATAAAATGCGGATACAAAACAAATGTGTTATCCATTTCATTGGAATCATGCCCGTTTTCATATCATGAATATTTTATGTGTAAGCATTGGCGAAAAATATCACGATTTTCTTTTTGCTGTGCACGAGAAATAAAATTCTTATTATGGCGCGATGCATTTCTGTTCGAATTGAGGTCCTTCACCAATGCAAAAGAATAGACATTGACCGAAATAATTATGCATTTTGGCTAATTTGCAATAATTTTGAATATTATTTTTAAATGGAAACAAATGTCAGTTTCATAATTCATTTTGGAAACAAAAGTTTAAGTATTTTAAGCTATCAGCATCGATAGCCTAAAAAGAGCTTTAAATATCCTTATATAAACAGAATAATTGAATCATTTATTGAAGTGATTCTCTGAATATGATTGTAATATTAATCCGATAAATTTATATGTGTGTTTGCAAGTGTGTGTGTATGTGTGTGAGTGAATGACATAAGCCAAATAGCTCATAGAATAGTCATGTATTCTGATAGCTATTGAAAATAAAAATTAAAAAAAAAAAAAAAAATATCCTTAAATTAAAAACACACTTACAGCAACCATAACAGCCATCTTTTATTGCAATACAAAAATTTACTTTTTTCATTTCATTTTATGTATAATAAGTATATTCATTTCAGATCAAATTTTGCTCGTTGCCTAATTTTGTTCGTTGATGTCGTTGCCGTTGATCGACGATTTTCTCAACAAAATTTTTCTTAATGCTATTTTTTAATAAACATCATACTGAAGTTCACCTACTGCCTCGATACTGAAATTTGATGCAGCATACAAACAATTACATTTTTTTTAAAATATAATCAAAATCAACCGACACTACTCACCCGCTGATATCAAGCTTCATCGATTTTACCTTCAATTGCTGATTTCCAAAACCCTATAATTATATTTATCGAACAAATCTTTTAAAAATCCTTTAAACCCCATAAATCGGGAATATCGTAATATAACGGCAAATGAATCATTGTTTTTGGTTCATTAAAATATTAATAATACAGAAAGGTTGCATTATTTCGCCTAGCATAAAGCAGTCAAATCCATACCAATAATTTCGCGTACAATTTCCATTTTCCATGGACTTATGAGAACGCATACTTATAGTCCATTACTCGAAACGACTATTATAAAAATAATATAAACATATAAAATGCATATCTAACAATACGTATCGACCGCGTGCGCTCTGGAAACGTCTAAATAAAATTATATGGCCCTGGCAGTAAGCATTCGCTTTATTGTCGAGAATATACAAACACGAGCAAGGATAGAACGATAACTATAAAATTATTCAAAATTATTGTCTGCAAAACACAATTTATTATTTTCAGAGCCACCAACAGATAAGTATCAAAGATACACAAAACAGACAACCATTAGAATCATTAAAAGTGGTGAGAGAAAATATAGAGTATTTTAAATATTTATATAAAACTTCACTAACCTAGGTACTTTAAACTAAAAAGACAACATAAATAAGAAGAATAACATCATGAACACAGATCAAAACTTGAACCTAAAATTCAAAATAGTAAAGATAGTAACAGTCAAAAATAATAGGTAATACTGCCCTAGGGCTCAGATAACTCCAATTCGATTCAGAGAAGAATGTGTGAGAGATTTCTCATCACCATTTCTGGCTATTGGACTAAATGGGCTAGTTTCAATGGGAAACATATTTTTGATCTATGTTTTCAAGTGGAAATGCACATCGCTACTGCATGATGTCAAGTTAGAGAGGGGTTAAAACTAACGACCCCGTCCTCACGAGTGCGTGAGGTTAACTACTGCACTCCTCCAAAAATTAAATAAAATGAAAAAAAAAATTAAGAAAGAAAATCTGTAAGTAATCCATGCCTGTACTATTCCTCAAATAATTTTTTTTACTCGGAAATCTTGTGCATTATTCACATGCTCTCCTACTATGCATTGTACATTGTACATTTTAAATTAAATCCTTTAGAATTATATAGAATATACTTTTTTATGTGACGGACATAGCTTAGACAGTAGCATGCCCGACTCACACGCCGGAGATCGTTGGTTCGATTCCTGGCACATTCTAAAAAAATTGTAATAACGAATTTGTTAACGAAAAATTGTATTGTAATAACGAATTTGTATACGATAATATAATTGTAATTGAATACATTGGTATATAAAGTTTGTAAATATCGAAGAAATATGAAAAAAAAAACAGTATCAAGTAAAAATTTCGACAGAATTAGAAGAGAAATTAATAGTATTACTAGAAGAAAGAAGAAGATGGCTACAGAAAAAAAAGAAATTAGTAAAATTGAAGATAAAAAGTACATAATACAATTTAAAATTTCAAATGTTGAGTTAAAATTAATTAGAATTTGTATTGTTAATTTGAAATGGCATAGAAAGATAAGTAAAAAGTTGAATTTACAAAAAAAATAGTATAGAATAGTAAAAATTAAATGTTGTAGGTGGCTAAATGTTCCAAGTGAGCCAATAAAAATTAAATTTAATTTAATTAAGAATAACACTTTTATATTTATATAGATTGCTGATCAAAAATCGAATTCAAAATTCTTTAGATTTATTTTATATTCTTGCAAATATACATTTAGTAATTAGATAACATAGCCTACAAAAAATTAAATTAAAAAAAGAAATCTTGCATACAAAAGAATAATCTTGAACATTATTCACGAGCTCTCATACTATGTATTGTACATAACAAATTAAATCCTTTAGAATCAGAATTAAGACATAATACAACAAGCGCATTGTAAAATGTATAATTTCATTCCATTGAAGTTCTTCCTCATTAAATTAAATTTTATAATTAGTTTTCCAGGAATAGATAATGGATTAAATGGATTAATCCCGAAGTATATTAGTGTTTCTCATTCCTAATGTTAATTAGATTGCTTCTTTCATAATAAATCTCTCGAGCGTAAACAAAATGACCTATAGACTTTATTTCTTAAAAAATAGATTCCAACTAAATCTAACTAATTGTAAGATGCTGACTTCAATGATTTTTAATTCCAAATTCAAGAAATAAAATTATCGATTTTTAATCACTTTTCTTAAAATATGCAAATTGATCACACGATTACGTGCACAATTTATAATGCAATTTGAATTGCAAAACAGCTGTAAACAGTATTAGGATATAATTATATTCAATTTAATAGAGTATATATTTTTATCCATATCTGACAAATGATCACAACAATAAATATAATTAAAATAACAAATATAATTAAAATTATTTAAATAATTTACATTGCATCCATATTCATAAGCAAGGCGTTTTGAAAATTCTTAAAGTTGATCCATGCGTAATTCCGAGCATAGTATTTACAATTTATATTTAGACTTGGTTTATGTTATAACGGTACTCTGTTTAGTTGTTTAATGTTCTATGGTATTATTTTAGGTCATTGACGTATCGGAGACGATTTTAGACACGACTTTTCCATAATATGACACTAAATCAAACTACATATTGTTTCTGAATTATTCAAATCAAAAGCTCAAATGAACAACGAGCTGCGACATATCCAATGTTGTTTTATTAACACGTGTTGTCTAGGAATATTTTGCTCGAGCTTTTGATATAATTTGGTATAATAACACCGGAAAGTTTTTCAGAAAGCTATTCTCTTAAAAGCAAAAAACATAAGAAAGTTTGAAGATAGAAACTTCACTGGAATATAAGTGTTGGGAATGAATATTAAATGATGGTTTGGAAAGCACTTTGTGTTTTGTTATATAAACCCAACTAATCAATTTTCGGTTGAGCTATTTTCACATTAGTATTGTGGTAAACAATTTCGTGTGCTATCTAAGTCGTTATTCTGTAACATATATGTTTGAGAGGGTAAATTTATGTAGACATATAATATTATGATAGAGTTATATGAAATATGGGTTTTATAATATGATATTGCTAGTCGCGAATTAGCATATCACAGCAGTGCTATAATATAGAATTTGCAATTCTAAGCAGTTCTTCACTTTTTATTTAAATATAATTATAATTATGGTTATAGCTTATTTCTTAAATTTATTACTAATTGGAAGACTTTTTGTTAATACAGAAAATTCACAGTTAATGCATTTACTGTGAACTACGAAGTGTACAATAGATAGAATATAAATCAATCAAGAGAGAAATATATAAATTTATTTATATATTTTATTTTATATAATATATATATATATATATATATATATATATATATTATATATATTATATTTATTTCATATACAAATTTATTTTATAATTACTAAATATTGGTGATAGTTGTTCTTCATTTTAATCTCATGTCTACCCGCGAGGGAATTTGATAAAACTTAGCATAATTATATAGTTATAGTCAAAATTATCTCATAAAAAAATATAGTACTAGAAAAACTGCTTTGAAAAATATATACGAGCAAAACCGTAAATGTTAAGTTGCTTAAGCTTAAAAAATTTCTAACCAGACGATTCTAACAGAGAGAAAACACATATATGCAGGTACACCGCGAATTTTCTAAACTTAAATTAATTATTATAATTAAAACAGTTAGTTTTGACCAACCACATTTTCAGACGAGTGAACAAGATGAAATAATAAATGGCCCATAGTACCAGAATCGAATTATTAACTTCGGCTCCATACAGTTTGTCCCTTCCTGATTTTATATATATATATATATATATATATATTTTATATATATAATATATACATATATACAATCATATAAAAATAATTAAATGACTTAGTAAATTAAATATTCTCTATGGAATATTTAAAGTAATAAAAACCTTGACTGAACCACTCTTTCCAATTCTTTATTATATTTCTTTTATCTATGCATATTTTTGCAAAATCTAAAAATAGCAAATACGTTGTTATCAAAACTTCTACTTATTGATTATTGTACACCACAGGGCTAATTTCATTAATAACCGCAGATGTTAGATAAAAGCTTTTGTTTACTGAACACTTAGAAGCATTTACGCTTTCGATAACGAAATAGTACGAATAAAATATATGCATACATACACGCATATAATATTTAAAATTATAAAATATTTATTATTAATATTATTAATTCATAATTGTTATAACATGAGAAATATGCATAATTGTTTTAATTAGTAAATAGTTAACGCAATGATCATAATGGTGTCGTAGTTTGCATTGGGAAAAGATGGATTAAGCATGAAACATTTTTGGATTCCATAATTTCTTTCTTCCAGCGAAACAAAATTCTAATATTAATTCTCAAAAATTTTAATATTATCATAAATACGTAAACACGTATTAATAATAAAAGTAAATCTGTTAACTTATTAAAAAAATGTTATACGTACATGAAGCAAAATTAGATATTTCATTGATTAGACGTCCTTTTCCCAACAAATATAAATTATAAATAAATATTCATTATCAACTACATATAAATAATTAAACAACCAACAAAATTATCTTATAATATTTAGCAGAAATAAGCTAATCATGTGGCTACGCACGAGCTGTCCAACTTCCAAATATAGCAATGCAAATACCCAAAAGCCATCGAAGCAACGCAGATATTGTTCAAACTTAAGAAATATTAAACAAATAAAATCTTACAATTTTTCGTTATATTAATACATTGCAGATTAGACAAAAGTGTACAATAGTTTCTACAACAAAATTTTCTTTTAAAAAGATATAATAGCACTAATGTTTTTGGCACGTTGTTCTATTAATAGTGCTAAATAAAAAGCTTTTGCAATATATACTATATTATTTTCCTAAATTCTTATTATTAATATCCACATACATTTTTATTAAACTCATTATTATACTCTATCATTATTATTTCATTAATATCATTTATGTTCGCACAGAAGGACCGTCCATAAAAGAATTCTGATGATGGTATTCGATCTTATCATTTAATAAGTTTCATAAATTTCCCCCATATGGAGGATGCAAAAATATAAATACATTTATAGCCAGACAAAATATTTCCTTATACCAGAGATATTCGGATCAAGGACTAAACATAAAAATAGTCATGGGAAAGATGACGGTAAAACATAGCCGAATGGTGATAATAAACAGAAGTATTTGGTTATAAATTTTTGGTATTAAATACAGAAATCCTCTTGGTTATGAAATGTATAGCGAAAATTAAACGGAATCTATACTAAAGATTTAATTTAAACAATTGGTAAATAAAATATAATATTGGAATTTAGAAGCGACTGAATATCATAAAATACTGTAAACAGAATATCATAGCTATATATTATAATTTGTTCGCAAAAAAGTCATTACTAATTGGCTTATCTTTCACTTGCCACTAATTAATTTTGAACAATATCTAAACTCTATATATTAAATTTGGCTCCTCGAGCATATCCTCTAAATACAATTCGCTAAGGTGAAAATGTGATATTACTATGAACAAGGTGTGATTGACGATCATGCTATGAAATTTTTCATTTGAGCTATGAGAACGAATCGATAAATATTTACATATTTATTATTTACACTGTCCTCTAACATATAATTGGCTGTCAAAAATTGCCTATATAATTTGAAGTAATCAAAGTGCAAATTAAATATTTCGAAGCAGACAGTCTAATTGTGCATGACTATTCCGTGCTTCTAGAAAAGTGGACAATCGCTCTATGTATGTAATGAAAGTTTTATGAGCCATATTGTTAAATAGCAAAAGGTAAACTTTTCGTTCTACAGATACTAATTAACCTGAAAAGCCGTATTTTATGACATTTGACCTTTGGTAAGCTGTAATTATCCCTTGTGGAAGTTCAACACCGACGAGAGTTGGTCAAAAGATATTTGCATGACTTGCATAACATTTAGATTTTATATCATTTAAAACTATTTTAACGCTTAGTGAACCATAATATTAATTAATAGCAATGATGATAATTACAATAATTAAAATAAAGTACACGTGAGATGAAATATGTTATTAAACTAATATATATATGAAGTATAATAATACTAATATATAAAGTTTAATAACATATTTAATTTCACGAGTACTTAGTTGAGTAGTACTTAGTTGAATAGTAGTATTCAAAATAAAAGCTGGAATATTTATATTAAATAGTAAGTTGATTTCCTAAATTTATTTATATTAAATAGTAAGTTATCTTAATAAATTTACTTTAATTATTAGAAATTTACTAATTCCTAATTTTAATTTACTTTATTTAATTATTATGCTCACTATATAATCATTTATTATACAAAAAAGAATACAAAAAAGTACGAGATAATTAAATAATACCAGCTGCAGAAAAACATTCTGCTGAAATAAAAATGTCAGAAACAATGAAAAAATGTCAATAACAAACTGGAAAATGGCAGCGGTGCTTTAACACATTACATAACTTTAATTCAATACTAATTAAGTGCATTACATAATAATGCAAATAGCCATTCTGAATGTCACACATGCAATTATTATCTCTACTTTTATTTATTTACTGCCACGTGATCCACGTTCTAATATCAAATCAAAATAAAATAATTGATCGACAAATTGCCAAAAACTCGTCAATTCATTCTTAAAATCATTATTTGTAGTGTCCATTGAGATGTATCTAAAAGCAAGTTTTTTTTAACAATAAAAAACCACATATATAATAGAATGCCAGGAGTCATTAAACGCGATGCGTAGAAGCGCGATAATAAACAACATCATGACAGTTATTGTGCTTTCCCTGGAAAAAGTGAAAATATCGATCGAAGTTCGATAATGATATATAGAACTTATACTGACAAAAATTGTATTGTGTCCTCATAATTAATGATATGTTGTTACATTCAGACATTTTTTCGCTTTCATTACTATAAGTAGGTTTGTATAAAAATTTTCTTTGAGATTCTCTAATATAAAATATATATAAATTATATCGCCTATTTAAGGGGCACAACTAGTGTAACCGCCTAAAAGAGGTGATATTTGGGAATTTATATTAAAAAAAATTACTTTATCAATCATTTCAAACTTTTAGGAATATATTTATATATGTTTTAAGAATACATAGTAAAATTTTGAGGAAAAAAATTAAATATTGTTAAAGTTATCGTCGATCTCCAACGGCTAGACAAAAGAAAGGCCCTTCACTGCTGCAGTGATTCCGGCCTTCTACGTGGATGAAATTTAAAAAAAAAATCTTGTTAAACTAGATAATATTGTCTGTAAAATGAACTACGATGAAGAAAAAAAAAATCAAAAATTGACAAAATGACGGTGTTCTACTATATACTATATATAATATATATTATATACGTTAAACTATATACTATATATACTCTTTAAATGGCTGTAACTCAAAAATTATTTAAGATATCGATTTAACATTTTGGTATGTTATTTTTAAAGGTATAACCTATTGAAATATGAAAAAATTTAAAATTCGATTTTTTTGAAAATTTCACACTAGTTGTGCCCCTTAATAGTAAAAAAATAATCAATTTTATGATAGTACAATTTGCTGAAACTGCTTGAATTGCTTAAAAATGTTTGAGAACTTTAAAAAAATAGATGTTTGAAAATTTCAAATTTATTAAAAAAAATTTACTTTATTGATTTTTTTTTTTTTTGTATTTGTTAAGGATTTTGAAATGTTTTTCAAAGTTATTGCGCTGCGTAACTGTTTTATGTGCATATGCATATGTCTAATGATCATTTTTGACAGCCAAATGGCATTTTTTTACTTTTTTATTAGATCTCCATGACCGATGGACCTACCTTCCTAAAAATTTAATAAGTTTTTCATTTTGTCAATACACATAAAATGTTTTTTAAATCATTCAACTAAATTACCATTTTTCGCACTTTTAGCCCCGAATCTTCGAAACCGCCAGACTTCTTTTGCTAAAAACTAATCAGCACGTCTCCCCATCAATAAGAATCGAATGTTTTTTTTAATTATTCCAATCAGTGTTCACAAAATCGTCGAAGAAAAATTGTATCCCCGCAAATACATACACATACACTCACACACACACATACATCCATTTTTTTCTAAGATATTCCAAAATGTTCATAATCCCTTAAAGCGTAAAGATTAAATATATATAGAAATTTACATTTTCTATTTCTTTGTGATTACTATAACTTACCTTACGGGAAGTTAAAAACCAACTAATTATATGATAGTACAAGAAAATGTACGTACAGATGTAAATATTGTATTAAATTATCTTTTTACTAGGTCGTATAGAATGTAATATCATATCCAAGACCATACTCAACAAATATGCTCAATAACCTAACAAGAGTAAACCAAAAACTAACAAAGAAAACCGTAATTTCTCTATCTTAATCTAGTGTCAAAAGATCCTTGATGTTCTCTACAGCATCGTAACCCCTTATCAACCTAAATGTGTACCATGCTGTGTATTTTGTGTAAACAAAGCAACAAAACAACAATCTAACAAGCAAACATATCGTGGAGATCTCCTATCACTGTGTTCATCTAGTTTTGAAGTCGGTTCTATGACAAACACAGCACGAACGACAAAACGAGCTATAAGGAGTTCTCGCAATACACGTGACTAGTGTTAGAACGAAATATCGAGTACTGAATAAATATCGATACTTTTGGTATCGATTTTTTAGCTCGATCTATTTGCCAATATCGATCTTTTTCGTCGATAGTACTCAAAAAGAATCGACAGCGTAATCTATGAAACCACTCATTATGCCGAATGCAATGCTAGGTGGTCATAACTGTTCAAAGAAGTGCCAAAAAACGATCCCTAAGGGTCATCAGTCTCAAAATTTATTGCTCAAAAACCCAAAATGAATATGATCACACTAATAAATAAAGATGTTTATTTATTACTCTTATGTAAAATTAAACGGCTTTTTAAAGTACCAAAATGTTTTATAAACCTATTCAACAATCGAAGTATGATTATTTCAAATATTAATACTCATCCATTTTAGTATATTAGTATTTTGCGTAAAAAGGAATCGAAATATAATTATTTCAAATAAAAATACTCATCCATTTCAGTATATTAGTATTTTGCGTAAACAAATCGAAATATAATTATTTCAAATTATAATACTCATCGATTTCAATGCGTTATTATTTTTCTTTCTAAAAGTATGTGATTTGTAAGTTGAAGTAAAGTATTTGTAACTTAAAAATTACATAAACAATTGAAAAAAGAACAGAAGAGCAATTTTTTTTGTGAATCTTAACATGTCTCGTCTTCAGTTAGTGCACATTAGGAACATATTTTTGGAATCGGATTTCAACTGACCCTTTCTAAATGAATGACAACAAAACGATAGAATACTTTCTTTAGTATAGTAGGCAAAAAAATTTTAGAAAATAATAAATTAATTCGGTTCTTGTGGCAATTGTACGCAAAATACTAATATATTGAAATGAATGAGTATTATTATTTGAAATAATTATATTTCGATTCTTTTTTACGCAAAATACTAATATACTGAAATGGATGAGTATTTTCATTTAAAATAATTCTATTTCGATTCTTTCTTACACAAAATACTAATATATTGAAAGGGATGAGTATTATTATTCTAAATAATATATTTCGATTCTTTATTACGCAAAATACTAGTATATTGAAATGGATGAGTATTATTATTTGAAATAATTATATTTCGATTCTTTTTTACGCAAAATATTAATATATTGAAATAGATGAGTATTATTATTTGAAATATTTATATTTCGATTCTTTTTTATGAAAAATACTAATATATTGAAATGGATGTGTATTATTATTTGAAATAATAATCTTTCGATTCCTTTTTTACGCAAAATACTCATGTATTGAAATTTTTGGATATCAACATGCAAACATATGGGTTTGAGTTTCTCGGAATCATTTAAACTTTAAATCCCATCGCTCAGAAGGGATGTTTCTCTACGAGTGTCGAAATATTATTTTGACAGTCCTTAAACTGAATGTTTATTGCTTTCCAAAGAGCTTCATATTGCACTTTTATGTAAACATGTAACGGCTTTTTAAAATTGCATGCTCGCTAAAGTTATTCATATAAAAATATTCAACAATTATAAAATATTATTTTACTTAAAAATATTAAAAATATTATTGTACTTAAAAATACTTAAAAAGTATTGCTTTTTGAATATAGTATCAGACTATTATATTGTTTTAATCAAAAATACTCAACTATTATAACTTGTCTTTTTTTAAAAAAAAAATAGAATTTGAAATTAGTATTAAAAATTTTATTAGTATTAAAGATTCTGATTTAACACATCAGATACAAGCAATAGAATAAATTCTAATATTGTGATATGATATTTAATGAGTTTTAGATCTTTCTTGCACTTATGTTTGATTTTTATGAAAAATACTCAAAATTCGATATTGAGTACTATCGATACTTTTGCCACGATATTTTTTTGGCATCGATATTTTGATTAGATACTTTTTAAAGTACTCAATATCGATCTTTTGCCTCGATACTTCTAACACTACACGTGACTGGGCGAGTGCAAACAATAAACTATTATATACTATGGATTAAACCTATAATTTCGAGTATATACAAGTGCAGATGTTTGGTCTCGTAAAATTGGTGTAGAATACAAATTTTTCTTTGTAAAGATATTAACTATTATTCGCCCCGTCCGTGTTGTGTGCGAGCGCCGAAAGGCGGTCTGTGTGTTGGCGCCGTAGCATGGCCGTAGCGTTATCGCTACGAACGCTGGCTGTATCGATCGAGGGCCGAACATGGGCCGAACGCCCGCCCAGCGTACGCGACGCACCACGCTACGCACGCACGTTTACGGTATAAACACGACGGGGTACTGAAATAATGGAGAAAAACCAAAAGAGATTAGACGCGAAAATCAGTAGGTACTATATGTATAATATGTGAGTACGAGTACTTAGTGTGTACATAAAATGATAATCAAATTCAGAATAGGCCGTATCTCACAATATATCAATTCTGATAATGCGTGATATTTGTTGGAAGAGCTATTAGCTTGACTAATTCGTAATTTTAGTTCGTTGACATCTAAAGTAATTATATTGTAATTAACAAAGTAGAAATTTCTAATAATGTAACCTTGTAACGATGTAAAGATGTAACGTTTTTACATCTATTTTCAAAACCGTAGATAATAGAATAGCGAAATTTAATACATATTAGCTTTATTGGCAACAATACTTCTAAAGTTATGTTGATTTATATATGTTTGTGCATATCATTAGCTAATATATAAAATTTTTCCTTCAGTTGCATCTGCCTTTTGGCTTTACGGGTATGCGTGATAAATTTTAAGATTAATTCTTTAACATTTTTTTTATTTTTTTATTATCTCTTTTATTTACAACTGTCCAAAAAAGAACATTCAATAAATTTGATGAATTTACAATAGTCGGCCGAAAAGGGACATTGTATACTACAAGGGCATGTTGGAAAAAACAACTCAGTAGTTGTTTTTCCATTCGATATAAAATTCACAATATTTTATTGATAATTATATAATTTTAACTATTTACTTATTAAATAATTTCTTATAAATAATAATAATATAATAATTCTTATAAATAAATAATGATTAAGTTATTTCCATTTTTTATCAGGAGAGTTAATGGGTTAAATCCAGTGGCGCTTTTCTTTTCAACCTTCTTGGATAGCTCTCTGTTATCAAGGTATTTGCTAATGAATTTGGATGACTGATTAGCTTGTTTCTATACTTGTGTGCTGTTTTTGTTATTACTTCATTTATGGTAAGTATATTCGTGTCGACATGAATTAACCAGCTGGGAACATATTTTGGAGCTCCTAAGGCAATTTTTAAAAATTTGTTTTGAAATTTCTGTATTATTTCTATATTAGTCTTATGACCACTGCCCCACAATTGTATACCATAGCACCAAATTGGTTTTAATAAAAATTTATATAAAAGTAGCTTATTGTATGAGCTTAGTTTGGATTTAGTCCCTAGTAACCAGAAAAGCTTTTTGATTTTTATCTCAAGCTGTTGTCTCTTTTTTTATATGAGTTCACCAATTAAGTTTTCTATCATAATTGATTTATCTGTTTGTGTATGTCATCAGCAAATATATGAAAATAATATATTTAGCAATAACAAATATTCTTATTAATCAGAAGTTATATAGTTATAAAATATAAGTTATATAAGATAACTAAACATATAAAAATCTATGACTTAACAGTGAGCAAACTACTTTTTCATTTAGGCTTATATTCGAAAATAAGTTTATATTTGAAAGTTTTTCAAAATATTAAAAGTTTGTGGCGGGAATAGATCACTCAGTAGCATGCCCGACACACACTCCAGAGATATTCGGTTTGAATTCCTGGCGTTGACAGAATTGTCGTCTAATTTGTTAAATTGAAAAAGAAGAATGAAAAAGTCGTAAAGAAAATTGGATAGTATAGTATAAATAAAAAGATAGTAGTATTTATAAAATGTAAAAAATAGGTATGACTAATGCTTTAAGTAATAAATAAAAGAAAATGAAAGAAAAGGAAATTGGAATAAGTAATAAATAAAAAAATGAAAATTTTAAATGAAAATTATGATTATTTATTAAACCATCTCAATTTATAACAAAATTTAAAAAAAAAATAAAAATTTCAGTGAACGGTTAGTAGAAACAATTACTACCAACTATCAATGTTCTAGCAATAAACTCTAAAAGCTTATAAAAAAGAAAGAGTGGTCTTTTGGTCAATTGACCCGCATTTTTCATTCAAAATTCAAAACGGGTCTTTTGACCTGAATTTGATATGATTAATGTTAAGCCAACAGGTTTGCGAATATAAAATGAATATATTTTTACAAAATAGTATGGCATATGTATTGCAAAGTTAACGTGAGAACAAAAGAAACAAATCTATATTGAACACTATAAATGCTTAACACATTTAAGTAATTTATTGGCAAAATGATAAATTTTACAAATCTAGGCGTATAAGCACTCTTAATAATGTAGAAAAATGTAAAACTCGAGAATCAGGCTCTGGTGAACAATGGAGTAGTGTTTATTTATGACGATAAAACATAAAAGATTCATTGTTTCTATATAAAATTTTATATAAAAGATCATAAAAAATTATATATTCCTACGAGTTATAAGTCCACGTGTTTATAGTCTGCAATATATAACCTCTATTAAACTCATAGAAATGTTTCTGTAAATGCTTCCTAGCACAATTTATTTTCTGCTGAAACAGTCATTTTGGAAATCCGCGTACACAATTATAAGTCGTTAGGGTATAACCCAGGCATGCGCAACGCCTACAGAATCGGGTAGTGTACTACTACGAACGTGGGTCGTGATTTTCAGATTACGTTAGTAGAAAAACATTAAAAAGAAAAAGGATTTACGTTTGTGATAAATAGAGTACATGTCGCATGCAGGTGAGAACGGAAAATAAAATACACAAATAAAAATTTGTATTATGCTGAACGCTGTTGAAAATAATTCTAAACCGGGGGCGTTTGTCTGAACGTACCATTATTCATGTTAGAATGTAAAAAAAAGATCAGCAGTATCAGGTGGAAATCCTACACAGGGTTTGGTATCCATACAAGGCCGATTTGAAAATTAAGAAACGTAAGAATATTCATAAGTAAGATACTGCAAGATTGAGCTAAATTTACAGTTCTTTCCATTAAATTTTAATAAGCTATACTATATTAAAAGAAAATTGTTTATTTGAAAAGCCTTAAAAACTCTTTTGCATGTTGCTTGTAAAAATGTATCATTAACAAAAGCTCCACAATTATTAACATTTCTATAGCTATACAAAACTATACTTACTATTTTATAAAAAAAATAATATAGCGATATTTTCACAATAAATTCAGTTTTCATAATGAATGGTTATATATATTTGTAATTCAAATGTCCCGCCATTACTATTAGTGATTTTGGCAATAGTGTTCCCCTACTATAACTATGTATCCGCCATCTTATATTTTTGTTTATGTTAAAACTATGTAAAATAATTTTCTTGCTGCTGAACTGCGAAACAAGTAACATTTAAAATAAACTGAGTAATTTTAAAAGAAGCATTTTTATTTTACCACATAATATTGATCACTATTTCCCAAACGCTTGGTTCCAGGAATTATTTGAATATACAGTTACTAGGGTAATTATTTGCGGATTATTTGAGCACGATCAATTTTACCAGGATATTAATACAGCGCATAAATTTTCAAATAAGTTGAATTATGAATTCAGTCCATGTAATAATATATTATTAATAGTTCTGAGAATTAATATCAAATATTTTACAGAACAGAAAATTATTTGAATTATGAAATATGAATTTTAAATGAGATTTAAAATTTTAATCTTCCACTGTTAACTAGAACCACTTAAAGACTTATTCGAATAACAAGCAAAAAATATTAGAATAAGATCCGAAATTTCGAGCAGAATTCATAGAATGGATTCTTACACTTTCTTATTGAAAGAGTGCAGAAAAACTAAATATGCAAATTTTATTAAGATTAATAGATTCATTTATGTTTTACTAATATCATTTTGAAATGTGCTCCTTAAGCAAGATGTCGCTATACAAACAATTAAAAAAAATTAATTATAACTGTAATTACTTTATTTATTCAGGTATGTCCTAAATCAGAAATTAATATATGAAGACCCTAGCATGAAAACAGGAGAGAAACAAAATTAATGTCAAAAACCTACGAAAAAAACAATTAATTATCATCCAATTACTTGGCGCAGAGGATATTTTCAGAAACGCATTCAACCCAACTCAAAAGAAAAATTCTTTATGATCTTATCAATAACAATATTCGATTATTTTCAATCTGTATATGTTTTGTTATCAATATTTTTGTTTTTATTATTTCTATTTACAATTCTTCTAAAATTTTAGATATTTTTTCATAGAATTTTTCTAGAAAGTTATCATTTTACTTTAGTTATCATCAAATATTAAGGTGTTCGGTTTGACTATCAACTCTATCACCACGCAAAGTTTCATCAAAATCCCAGAAGAGTTAACTTGAAATTCTCCTTGTAAGGTTAAATAATATGCAATTTCTTTTACTTTAGTATGTATTTTCTCTTATTTTAATTATTAAATATTTTAAAACGCAATTTTTGTAAACGTTGAATATCCATGATAACATTTAGCGTAGTATGTATTTAGAATCGTGACACGTGAAAATGTTCAAGACAGGAAAACCATTAAATTTTCCGTACGCAATGATGCGTAGACGTAAGATGCTACGAAATGCTACGCTTGTTGCCAAACACCAAGGTCAGAAGTATCGAAATACAAAAAGAGGGAACCTTTCTTAGGATTATATATCCCATTTTCACGGGATATTGTCGAGTTCCACAAACAGAACTCAAATATGGGCGGGTTGTTTATTATTTATTTATATTCGCCAGATATTGATTATTGTTATGGCGCAATAACAAAATCATATTGCTGGAAAGAAAATACTCACAATGGTAAAACTCAATATATAGTCTCAAAAGACAAATGCAAAACGTAGGGCAGATACTATGATGGCAATTAGAATTTTCATTATTTCTACAGCAACTTCACAGCCTTCAATAATTGCCTTTTGCTTTACATTATTCATGTCTTTAGTTTTCAGAACTAATTAACTTTTCCTCCTACAATATAATTAATCCCCAGTTTCCTTATCAAAAATAATTTTCTTGTTGCTAGTTTTATTGCAAAACTATCTCCCATTGATAAATTATACTAATACATAGATATAAATAAAAATAAACTAATTTATCTCGCATTGATAAATTTAATTGTTAATTATCACTTCATTATAAGCTTCAAATTTATGCAGCATGTAATTAATAAAATAGGCACATTAGTCAATAAATACAAATTACTAAGTACCTACTGTTAAGCAAAAAATACAAAGTATTCTTCAAGCAAGAACATTTCGAACACTAGCAAGTCAAACTTAAAGAAAATTTATTGATTTAATGAAAATAAATTGAACACGAAATAAAAACAACTGAAACAATTTACTTTCCAAAATTCTTGAACTTCATTCTTGTATTCGTAATGATTGACTTAAATTATAGAACTCAAAAATTTAAATTCATATCCAATAGTTTGAACGGGCATATGAATATATAGAGCAACAAAAGTATTTTGCTTACAAGATTCTTTATAGAACATAAAGTAGCAAGATTTATCCATATCCGAACGAATGCATCCATGTTTCGCTATATTGTGTTCTTTCGACATAAAGTTACTACGTTACGAAATACTTTATAACGATTTTCAAAGAAAAGAAAATGATGTGCGTCTTTTCATTTCATTCAAAGGTCGAGGAAATACTCTACATATATACGAGCAGAACAAACAAATATCGGAGTACATTCCTAATCTTTTGGCGTGAAAATTAAGAGAAACATTATAATAATTTATATGGCAGAACCCGAATAATTTAAGCTTAGCCTACTTAAATAATAAATGTATAAAATAAATCATGAAATCCCTTGTATATCACGTTTCTGGATAGCTCTTGCTAAAGCAGCACGTACCAGCTTTTTGCCATTAAAACGACTGCGTTCGACCCTTTTTCTGTCTGCATTCCGAACGACTTCAGAGAGATTTATAAAACAAGCTGTTAAATAAAGTAAAGCATCTTTGACAAGATCGAGCAAGTTCTACTTTTCTCATACACTCTTAGATAATTTGATAACGAATATTTTTCATTTCAATTGTAACAAATCTAGTGCTATTGATGGCGTCACGTAAATATAAACAGCAATTTAGAAGAGCACAAAAATCGTATTAATTTTGGAATAAAAATAAGTGTTAAAAGAAAAAATCTAGTGCTATTGATGGTGTCATGTAAATATAAACAGCAATTTAGAAGAGCACAAAAATCGTATTTATTTTGGAATAAAAGTAAGTGTTAAAAATATAAATAACTAACTACACACATATTATTTAATTTGATTTTCCATCAACAATTACGTACTCAACATTTTGTCTAGATGATAACAGCACTCAATTGCAAATTGTTCCCAATGTGTTATTTAACAAATAAAAGTGGTTCAATATTATAATTATTAATCGCCGAATCGTAAACACACATTTTATGATCAAATACTAGACACAGCGTCATAAATTTATTTTATTATTTCAAAAACGCTCATAAAAATCGTCTTGCAATATTTATTGGCCCCTTGTAAAAAATGCTTTTAGACAAATCGATACACAATTTCTATGAAAATTTCATTTAAAAAGAAATAACAGTAAAATATTCATTCATGTGTGCTGGGAATAAAAGGTTTAGTATTTACTGAAATAAATGCCTAATGAAAATAATAAAAATTTATGAACGTTATTATTATAAATGCTTTTGCAGTTTAATCGGTAATAAATTATAATAAAGCAAGAGAATATAAATCTTTAGTAATGTTACCCAATTTTTTATATGCGCCGGTGCTGTATCCGGCTTGAAATTTAAATAAAAACGTATTGATATATTATAATAGATAATTATTTCATAGCAGTTTGACTATTATTGAAAGTTAGGCAAATCTCTATAAATTTGTTCTCGCCTAATTTATTTTTCTTATTTTCCGCAGTTTTACTGCCAGATTTACTATATCCATTATCCTCTCGCAGACGAAGGTCACAAAATCACCACCATTAAAACGATTCTACTTTCGCCCTTAGCCTGAAAGTTTGCAAAATATTTCGGGTTGCCTTGGTATCTCTTTGAATAAAACGATATTGTCGCATTAGGCCAAGAATGTGGCTTCAAGTTATATTGGCTGCAGAAAACTATTTTGGGCGATCCCAACGATATGTTATAAATTTGTTGGTTAAAGGACAATAGAAAAGTTTGGTGTAGGAAAATAGTGTAAAAGCTTTCACTTGAAGACTCAAATAGAACAAGACAATAATTAAAATGACTATAATTCCACACCCATTCAAAAAGTCAAGAGATAGTCAAAATGCTGTCTATATATCATTTGCAAAATTATACTAAACAAAGCGTTTGCTTTGAATTTAATCCTCAATCATTTCAAGATTTTTAGCAATAAACTGTTAAATAACATGACGAAGTGCACGTATCTAAGACCTAATTCGATAATTCAGGTTTATAATTTAACCCTTGTAGCCGTGGACTGTATTAAATACTGATTTGTTTGTGTATTATGTATTTGTTGCACTTCTTATTACAATCACTGATTTGTTACTAAGTTACAATGAAAGAGGATATATTTAATCGTTATTTATCATACATTATGTTAAGCGGACTTTACTTTTAGATGTGAACAATTAGTCCCATTAAACTATCCGCTACCCCCTCTACCAGGTGTAGCAACCATCCCGTGTAAAAGCTCATGCCATGAAGATTGTCACCTTCATAATAAAACAAAAATGCGTCCAAACAGTTGCTACTAATTTTATCTCTATTTTGATAAACAGTGAGAATATAAATAATATACTTATAGAATGTTAATAGTTTTTACTGACATGCAGTATAAATAATTTAAATTTTCGAAGCCCAAAGTTCAACAGAAGCCAAAAAATAACATGTGTATGTAACACTATCAATACAATGACCACTTTATATTGATTACATGTAATTCAATTTGAAAAATATTATTAATATGTGACAATGAGATTATTAAAAGCTCATTTCAAACTATGCATATATTTATGATTTATGTACCCCCAGTAATCCAATCAACAAATTGATAACCATTAAACTTCAATCATAATTATAAAATATTCACATCCATCCATTTGAATCAACGCCAGCACAGCAAAACTAACATCGCCCGAATCGATATATTCTGTGTATTCTGTTAGATAGAGTATAACATATTTTTATTACAATTTGTATGTGTCACGAAGTAAAATATGAATTCCGCTCTGAATGTGACGATCAAAGTCGTTTTTTTTAAATTTGCTCTGCGAGTATATAAAAATTCCGATGGACTTTAATAAAGCAAAAATGTCATTCCGCGATGAAACTGTAGCGAACTGTGTCAAAAATAAGATTTATGGAATGTATTTAATAAAAAAAAAATTATATATATATACATAAATAAATTTGCATTATATATATATACTAGCTGTATCCAATCACGCGTTACATGTAGTTATTAAGATGATAAATAGCGCATGTACTTTTGTGGTTGATGGTTGAGTTGTAATAGATGCATCATCGAGTGAAATATCCCATTCAGCATCGCAATATATAAGCTTATAAGCATATCAGTATTTTATGACTTTCAGTAAATATACTGTGAAATTCAAATAATTTACATCACCTCACGTAAGAGGTGAGTTCAAACCTCAACTCGAATTAAAAAAATTTTAGTGTGCGTTTGAATAAACACACACGCACACACAACACAACATACATACATAAATAAATATATATATATATATATGTGTGTGTGTATATATACGTGTGTGTATGTCTGTTTCAAATGCATTTTATGATTCCATATGCTAATCTTCATCCAAAACGATCGCCATCATCCATCCTAAGCAAAAATCTGAATATAGAAAAAGATTTGTTCGGGTTACGATGTTATTCTGTTTCTAAGCATAGACCACGCAAATCTGTCTTTCAATCTGAATTGCCCATGAATAATTCAACGAAGGAACTTAGTGGGTGTAAGAATGTAATGTTTTGCATTTCAAATGCACAATGCATAAGCGACCGCATAGATGCCACATTTAATAATGAAGACTTTTACAAGAGCAGGGCTTTGCGTCATGAATTTATTTTTATTAAATAGTTTGAAGAATAGTTTAATAAATTTTCCATTGCCATTTCACACCGCAGTGCCCAAAATGGGCTTATTTTCAATTGTAAACATATTTTTTATCTATATTTAGCAAGTAAAAATTTTAGCTCAAAAAAATATGTATCAATTTTTGCACTTATTTACCAAAACGTATATATTAAATTTTATTATTATAATATGTATCTAAAATTTGCACGCAAAATATCAACCAAAGAAAGTATTTTAATATAAATGTTTATTTTTTACACAGCTCGATACGGTCAATTCTAGTTTATCTGTTCATCTTCGGTACATTCTGCTTGTCCTTTATTCCATAAAAGCAAGATACTTTTTATATCACTCCTCTGAATTTATATTTGTTAAGTAGTAATATGTGTAATGAAATTTCAAGGCAGTTATATAAAATTCAAATCAAAAGAATTTTTGAAAATCTATACATATAATTTCAATCGAAAGAAAGACCTCAGTAACAATTTACTTCAGATGACCCTTTAATGCAATATATAATTTCACAATATAATATTAATTTTAGTCATTTGTAGTTGTGCTATTTATGCATATTGCATTTGAAATTATACATTGTATTTGTATTTGTATGTATATTACAAATATATTCATACATAAATAGCCATAAATCTAAATTTTGTGAAGTATGAAAAAAAAAACATAAATTCTTTCATTTTGAGCTATTTTGAACTCTAGTGTAACTACCCTTAATATTGATTATATATAAATATATATATCAATTAATTATTATATTTGTATTTATTATTATTTTTTACTCTCTCTTTTATTTACAACTGTCCAGTTAAAAACATTTAATACATTTGTGGAATTTACAATTCTCGGCCGTAAAGGGACATTGTATACTAAAGGGGCATGTTGGAAGAACAACTCAATAGTTGTTTTCCCATTGGATATAATATTCACAATATTTTATTATTATCCATAAATTATTATATACATTGCGTGGCAAAATATTTAAATTTCATTGAGTCTTTGTCAATGCTCTGACAAATGACCCTTTCAAGTAAGAAGCTCTAAAAATGCTCAACTTTAACGAGCTTTTTCAAAAGATTCTACGTCGAATTACTAACATTCTCTCATTTTGAATATAAAAAGTACAACAAAAGCGATTATCTCGATTCCATTAGCATCATTCCTTCTCGTCGTTCGAACTGCTCCCAATGCAACCCTTTCATCAATTCCTCTGTGCCTTTCGGAAACCATCAAGCGCAGAAAATTTCCCAAGGGTATAGGTCGAATACAATACACAACAAAGATGCTCAGAAATAATTCTGAATGTAAATAGAACTAACCGATAGAATATTTTCAATTTCTTTTCTAGCGAATGAGAACTTTTTATTTAAAATTCTTTTTTTTTCAATCCTTTTACTGTCATCATTGCTTTTGCACGATATCTTCATTTTTGTATGACTTTTTGTACTTTCAATATATAACTCGCATGCAATTCTAGGTTTGATCGAAGTTTTCACTATTCTGTCATAGTTTTGAATATTAAATGTAAAACCAATTTAAAAAAGCAGGTCCAATTGAAAACTAGTGGTGCGTGGCATCGCGCCTTAAGGCAAATTGCTGCTACTTTCAGAAATAAATATTCAAGCAAAAAAAAAATTAATAAATATTGATCAATGAAGAATAACAATTATTTTAAATAAAATTCTAAGAGTTAATTACAATCACTATATATGTATTCCTTCATATAATATATAATAACGACCTTATCTCTCAAAACACTTGAAAATGTTTACGTTAAGAAGAGTTGCCGAATGAATCCAACTTAGGATATATTTCTTACGATTACAATAACGCATATGAAGAAATATATGCATTTTTAAACTGAATTGTAAATTTAAAATTTATATTCAAAGTATAAAATTTTGCATATTTTCGAAAATTTTGAAAAAAAAAATCTGAGAATTTTGGAATTTGTTTGAACCCTTTAAGTGAACTATAGAAATTGAAAGACTTGGCACGGAACCCAAAAATTGTAACAAAATTATTATGATTAGTACACATGTTTAAAATCTCTATAAAATATCTCTAAAGTGATCATTTCAGACACGCTAAATATCTTTTTTTTACATTATCTTCTGTATCTCTGAAACCGCTAGACCTGCCTTTACATACATCCATTTTTTCTAAGATATGCCACCATGTTCAGAAACCTTTAAAACGTAAAATTATGCAAAAATTTTAATTTTCGATTGTTGTGCAATTTACATACATCCATTTTTTCTAAGATATGCCACCCTGTTCAGAAACCTTTAAAACGTAAAATTATGCAAAAATTTTAATTTTCGATTGTTGTGCAATTACTATAACTTACCCTAGGGGAGTTAAATATATAAATATATTATATATTTATTATAATATTTTATTTAGATTATATATTTCGTCAAGTATTCTAAATATTTGATTATTGTTTTAAAGTGTCTTAATAAAAAAACGATGTTTGAAAGAAACAATTATCATATTATTTTGTTCTAAGTTAGTGAATAACAGAGAGATTGTTTTAAATATTGTCTTCGCTCATCACATACCAATTTAACTCGAAACCAATTTGTTTTATTTTTCAAATGCGAATGTGGTATGATATTTAAAACTTTTGTTTTATGAATGCAATACTATAAGTTGAATGTTTAATATTATTCGATGCATATTATTCTATCTCACATTTCATATCACAATAAATGTTCTCGTGTATGCAAAATATTTGATTGTAACAAAAGCAAAATATTAAATATTTAAATTCGCCTGAATAGAAATATGAACTTTGGTTATTTGTTGACATTATTGGTAGATAAATTTAAAGATAGTGTTTGGCATTTTAGAAAAAAATAAACTTGAAACTTCACTATTAGACTTGAATGGATGAATTTCAGGGAAAGAAGGCACAAAATTTAAATACAAGATCAATCAATGCAATCATAAGATTAGAGTGGGTTGAAAACCACATAACTCTTTGTTTGTCTGTGCGTGTAATTTTGTAAAATAAAAGTATTTACAAAAAAATTGCGCGACGTATAAAAAATAAAATACGCATAGCATTCTCACCAAATAGGGTATCCCCGATACAGTAAATATAAATCTTCATTTACCATCAAAATTTTCATGTCAAAGCAAAGCTCAATAAACGTCACATAAACAACGATACTTTTAAAACCCCCTGCGTTGGCGCAATGAAAATTTATGAGATTTTTTCCTAAAACAAGGTCCGTTTCACAAATGCCAGCGGGTATTTAACAAAAGTTGCATGCTACGCTTATTATATATGATATGTGATTTTTACCATATGATAATGCAGTGTTCAAACTAATTAAAAGTTGGAAGTTCCTCCGCTGTAATCAAGCAGAGTGGTTCTTCGGATTTCATTAGGCGGCGGGTTTGCGGTCACGTAATGACCGTGCTGCCATTGTATGCATATTAATTAAGAATAAATAGTAAGAGGACTCGTGGAACCATAATTATTACTTATTCAGAAAGAAAACAGAAAACAATCTTTTAGTCCTCGGTTATGTTTCTAAATTGGGCTGAATAATTAACATAGCCTGCTGAAGGAGTAACACCACTGTGAATTTTTCATTAATTAAAATGCTCACCAATCACACAAATCAATATATTTCAAAGCCCTTACGTAATTCTCTAGACACCCTACAAAAAAATTACAAAAAATAAATGTTTCATGCTGTTACCACTTCACCCTTCTCGTCATGAGGCCCAGTAGACCCCAGGAGTGTTTAAACGCTCGCTGTGGACAGACTATTGATTCGATTTTTTTTTTTTTTTAAAAAAGAAAATAAATTTTAAACTATCAGCAATGCGACAGCATAATTTTTGAAGGTAAAATAAAAATTAAAGGTTAGAAAAATGCTCGGAAACTATTGACCTTGTACAATTTTTTTTTTTTTTTTATATATAACTTCGTGTTTTTTCTCCACGAAAATAATAAGCAGATATAGTGTAGAAACATATAGGACAATATTAGGCACGCCAAAGATAGAGTTGGGGTCCAGTAGATTCCAGGTGTACGAAAAGGTTTTTTTTTATTTATTTATTTAATGGCCTTGCTAACGTGAGTATTTAGCTACCTACTACCTTACATCATATTCTATACAATAATTAAATAAATACACTTAAAAACTAATTTTTATTCTTTCACGAAATCACATAGTAAGCTATAACATCTTATGTTCAGCAATACAGTATATAAATTAGAAGTACGAAAAGGGTTAAAAAAGAAATTTTGTGTAAATAACCGATTGGTCCTGAATATTATCATAATTTGGAAAGCATCAGTTCATTTGCATGAAGAACAATTATATAGTTAGTCATTTATCATTTTTCCAAATGTATATTTACGCGTACAGTATCAATCACACGAAGGTTTATCCCATAATAAAAAAGGTTAGTTATTCTATTAATGTTAAAAAAGTTTGTTAAATAACACGGTGAAAATTGTTAAAAATTTATTCCTAGGCCCTAGAAATACTCAAAAAATATATTCATTTTTAACTACTCACTCTATTAGTTTGTACAAATAAAAATCTGCTTTCTTAGGAAAAACGTGAATAAACATGTTACAAAATTATAATTGAGGACTACGAATATAGTATATATCATAGGTATATATTATATACCTCACAAAATACGTTAAATTACATTAAAACACAATAAATTAATTATCTAACAAAAATTCTAACAAGCTATAAAAAAAACTATGAAGAAATTAAAACGCAGACAAAATTATGAATAAAAATATTTTGAGATAAGTATGTATATAACTCATACTTCCGCATTAAGAATGCATTTTTGAAATTATCTCAAATAAATTTCGATGCGTCTATTAACATAGATTTGATAAATCAACAATTAATTATTTCTCGCCTTAGTAGTTATATTGTTAGAAAATTCCTTTACAACTGCAATATTATTTACTAGTATAAAATAAATATCAGCTCTTCGCCTAAAATACACAAGCCGTACGTCATACAGTTCATGAGGCGTGAGTTTTTCGGGAGAAAAATTAAACACCATTTTAAGCGAACAAGCGGTTTCATTGTTAACTAGATCAATAATTAATTTTGGCGTATGTTGTATATTTTACAAGGACCGGACATAAAAGTTGAGTCAAATTACGAAATATTGTTTCGTTGCCAAAATTCAAGAACATATTGATTTTGTATATTTAAATATAAGAAAATAATAGAAAGATAAATATGGTATGAAAAATCACTTACTTCATTTGTTTTACGATAGTACTTTTTCCTGATTCTCCAGCACCTGAAACAATCGAAAATGAAGGTCAATTAAGTAATGAAAAATATCATATTTATTCAAAATTATAGCTATATATACCTATATACCAATATACCCATATATGGATTAATTATCATAACACTGTGGGCTTTCAATACAAAATTATATTTTTTTTCGGTGCTGCTGTATCCTGATGCAAAAGTACAACAATTATAATAAATTTGTCGAATTTGGGAGTTGTAGCCAAAGCTTCAATTGTATCTTACGTGCAATTAAATTTATCTTAAGTTTGAACCATTAATTTATATTAAAGAATTGAATTTATTTATTTCGTCCAATCGTCTAGTATAACAATAAAGCAAGAAAAAGTTCTATTTCCCATTTCGTATACAAAACTCTGAACAATATTTGAAAATTTTGCGCTAAGATTTATTACAAGTCAACAAATCCCAAGAATCTGTACGATTTGTTATTCCACCAGGAAATGGAAAGCCGTAAAATTTTAGAGCTGTAATGAATAATATGAAACTCGTGTTATATTGAGCAATTAAATTTATTGTGCTTGCCTCTTACACAAACACAGTAAACATGATTTGTGCTTATATTAAATGAGAAGTAATCCATTTGACATCGAACACTATAACGATTTACGACAATTAGACAAAGATATTCCATTCATTGACTCAATGAAATTTTAATATCATGCGGATATTAAGTACAATCATTCATGAGTCCAGGAGAAAAGAACAATACTGCAAAAAACTAGTTGCAGAAAAGCTTTTTTGCCAAAGCACTTTATTTTAATTATTAAATCAATAGAACAGAAACTTGTTTCATTTATGTAAATTCCTCTAATGTTAATAAACGTAGTAGCTCGTCTTTTTTTCACACTAATTGAAATTTGATATGATAGATTAAATAAGAGACTTCCAAATCTGATTTATCTCTAGATATTGTACCTTATTTTTTTCAGTTCTTAAGAACTTACGAGAGCTTTTAAACTTTAGCTAGAATTAAAATTGAAATCCGTATTATATTGGATATTCCAACAAAACATTTTTTGGAAATAATAAAAAAAAATCTTTCTACAAAAGCAATCGTTTTGTCAACAAAATCGGATGCTTAGTTCTCTCAAAAACTGAAATTTTTTGCACATTTATCTCCGTATTTCCGAAACGGTTGGACCTGCCTTTGCCAAAATCTAATCACCGCTTCTCCCCATCATTACAAATGAAGTGGAAAGGAAAGAAGGAAATCCAAAATGAAAGCTTTTCGGAACATTAAAATCGGATGCTCCACTCTCTCAAGAACTTAATTTCTATTTTCTGCACTCTGCTTATATCTCCGAAACGGTTGGACCGACTTTTGCCAAAAAATAAATCAGCGCCTCTCCTTATCAATATGAATCTATTACTTTTTGAATCATTCAAATCAGTTGATCCCTGCTCTCAAAAAGATGGGCGAAAAATTGCATCCATACATACGCACACACACAAACACACACACACACATACACACACATATACTCACATACGGATACATCTATTTTTTCTAAGATATGCCAAATGTTCAGAAACGTCTGAAACGTTCAGATGTGCAAAAATTTTCATTTTCGATTTTTGATGATTACAATAATTTACCCTACTGGAAATTAATAATATTTATGTTTTCAATTTTATGTGTTGATTTTATTCCATTGTTACTTATGATTATTATGTATTATGTGAGGAGTTAATATAATAACGCTAAATTAAATTAAAGCTTTTATGCGAATGTAACAAAAACGTAATTGTTTTGGCCTTAAAATATATATTGTTTACTTTCATTGACCATAACATACTGGGCTATAGTTTAACCCTCCGTCGGTCGGATATTTTTTCACCTTCGAACGGTCGGAAAGGTCTGGCTGGACCACCATTCATTTTACATGCATTTAAATGGGATAAATGAGTTTTTGGTGTCTTATGTATTAACGATTATATAAAAAAATCAAGAAATATAAAAAAACGTTGCTTTTTTTGTTAATTTTTCTGTTTTAAATCAATGAAAAACAGTATTTATTCTTTTTGGCGCCTGAATGAATGTGTGTATTACTCATCCGATTTTCAGTGTTTGCGATTACCAATAAGTTTGGTAGATTTTCAAGAAACTCTCGTCATGAAAATACTAACATTCATGTTAGAACACATAGCAAAGAATATAAACAACGCAGTTTGATTAGAAAATACCATGAAAAAGCGTATATTTCATACAAAATGTATGGGTGGTCTAGACAGACCTTTCCGACCGTTCGAAGTATAAAAAAAATTAAATCCTTATAATTATCCTTCTGTACATTTTTTCGTCCTGATTTTCTCATTGATCGACAGCTAATGAAATTTTAGGAAAAGTCAAGAAATTTCAAGTCGATAGGAGTACTAGAAGTATTTTTTTTTTTTCTAATTGAAGTCGAAAAAAGTCTGGCCAGACCAGGCCGACCGACGGAGGGTTAATAAATAAAATGTTTAAAATATAGTTGTAAACAGATTTATTTCGAAGGCTTAATATTTTATTGATGTTCGGGAGAACATTAAAATAATATCAATTTTAATTTGCTCATTTCAGTCCATCCATGCATCACCATATGGAAGTTATAAAGATTTCTTTTACCTTGATTCACTTACTCCGGTGACATAAGTATTAGAATAAAATTAATTTATATAAATAAAAACAATTCCCATGTGAGTAAAAACCAGTTCCTTACTTCCGTTTCATCACTGTCTAATTAAAAATATTAAATTGCATCAAAAGCACTTCGGTTGCTTGGAAATTTATTCAAATCCAGATTACAGTTGTCGACTGCTGACGGATCGTCAAAACACTGGGAACTATTTTTTGCACAATGCGGGTTCAAAGATCACAGACGCTCATTGTTAATGAAGTAGTATAATAAATAATATTATGAGCTTCAAGTTCTTTAATTAGATATTCGAAACGGCCACACATAATGCAGCATCTATATATGGAAGGCATTTCATTAAAATTGTGCATTATTTGCATCAATATAGCAAGTTGGTAATATGCAGATGGTTAATCCCAGAGCTTTATAGCGGTGTAAACTATCAGGATTAAATTTAATCGAGCACAAAGTTGAAATTAATGCTTGAACTATGTTTGAGATTCCAATTAAAAGTTTTGGATTGTAAAGCTACTGGCCAGTTGAATTTGCTCTTGAAGTGGCTATCTAGATTTGTCTAGGAACCACAAAACTGCCAGCAATATAAATGGCTTTGTACAACTTGACCAGTAAAATTTATTTGCATCAGAGTAAATGAGTCTGTAATATATATTTTATATGAAGCAAATATGTATTAATGTATTTTAAATAAAGAATGTACAAGCTAAAAACGATAATTTTGGAGTTTGCTTATAATATTTGCCAAAAGCATAAGGAAAAAGTTGGCCAAAGAAAACTTCTTCTGGATACATTTATTATTCTGTACTCCGTGAGATAAAGTATTTTATTTTAAGAGTACTTCATTTCATTTTAACATCAAATATATTGATTACTATTATTATTGTTGATATAATCAAAATTAAACGTGTAAATAAATTTCTAACTGTGATAAAAATAATTTCTATTAAAAAACCATAACTGGAATACCTTTTAACATGAACTACACTTACTAGATAATGAAAATATACAAAATGAAAATACCCAAAGCTCAATAACAAAAATGTAATTGAATATTTAAATACAATCATTTGCATTTTTTTATCTCAGTATTAAAGATATTTATCCACCAAATATATGGTAGTTATCATTATTATTCTTATTACTGTTAACATTATTATTCTTATTACTGTTAACATTATTATTCTTATTACTGTTAACATTATTATTCTTATTACTGTTATCATTATCGTTGTCATCATAATGTATATTATTATTTCTTTTAATATATTATTTGTTGGTAAATCATAGCAGAATAGCTTATAGAATTATATATAATTTTGATTGCTGTTTATTAATGAATAAAAAAATATATCTTGTTCAACCCTTGTCAGGATGCAAAATCAGTTGAATTGCAAAGAGATAATAGTAAAATTCATATAGTATAAAATACTGAAGCAGTTTACATATTCGCAATTACACTCTTCATTTGAGTTTGTATACAAAAAAAAACATTTTCCTGCAAAATAGAAGTCTTAATAAAACTATAGACTTCACGCTCATGATAAGTGGTAACAAAAGTTTCAACTTCATCGACAAAAAAGTAACAAAAATGAGTGGTATTTGGTTGTAACAATTTATGATATCAATGATTACAACTTAAAATTTTTTAACTTCCCATAGGGTGAGTTATAATAATCGCAAAAAAACGAAAATGAAATTTTTTATAGATCTTTACGTTTGGTATACCTCAGAAATGCGGATACAAATTTTCATCGACATGGATCAACTGATTTGAATAATTCAGAAAAACATTCGCATCCTACTAATAAGGAGACGTGCTGATTAGTTTTTGAATATGCAGGTCTAGCCGTTTCGGAGATACGGGGTTCCATTTGTTTACACGTTAGACAATTACGAGGCGCTTACTCGCTTTGATATTTCGTCTCCAAATCAGCAATTTCTCAAAAAATTAATTTTTTCTAAGTTTTGAAAGTTTTTTTTTATAATTTACTGTTCGGTACGAAAGTTCCAGCAATTTGCCTTAAGGCACGATGCCAGCCACCACTAGTTTTATTATTATTTGCATAAATTTAAACACCGCCTGGAAAAAGCACGAATCAAATATTAAAACTTCTAAGTAACAATACTATAAATATAAAATATTTACAAACACAAAACATTACAATATCGAATACATAATTTGATAAGTTAATTCCGACGTAGAATATTCTAATAATCCGCCCATGCAAATATCGGTTCGGCCAATTAGCCGATAAATCCCGCGGTGAATAATGATGGTCCGATGCTACGCACACGGCGCGAGGAAAATGCACGCGGGTATCACGAACGTCAATTACTGTTGACTTTAAAGGTCAATTAGATTCCAGGGACCGCAGAGCGGCAGATTCTGACAGAGGAGGAGACAAGGAATTATAGAGCTCTATTCACAAGTAAGAGTTATTATTAGTTATTAATAGTTATTGTTATTGGTGCTCTTCCCGAAGGTAAATCCGAGATATGAAAGCAACAAATTCAGTTTAACCCTCTACCACAAGAAATAATAGGTAATATTTATGATGGTAAACACTATATATTGTTATGATTTGCCTTCAACGATGGGGGTAATTTTGGTATTTTAAAACACAACACAAGATTTATAGATTTATTACAGAATACAGATATATACTTCATTAAAGATAATTATTAAGTTAAGTGTTCCTTTTGACGTCCATAGAGAGAGTGTGACCTCGTGATAGACATAGAGGTCCTGTGTCCAGCGGGAAATATATAGTCCATAGAATGAAGAGTAGAACTCGAGAGATGTGGACTCCATAGAGTAATAAATATGATAGTATGCACATAGAGTCATAAATGTGTCTCTAGTTAAATGAGGGTGCCGGCACATAACAATATTACTGAACTTTTATTGATTTATTATTTTATTATTTTTACACTTTAGAATAAAATTTACTCTATTAGATAATAGTCTATAATAGATGTATACATTTGTAAAGAAGCGCGATAAAAACTTGTAACTTTCAATGACTTTGCCGGATCTCAAAAGTGTAAGAATTTTTGAATATATGATAGATCTAGTGACTATAGACATATTTATACACGTACACCAATAGAAAGAATACAGAATACTGTAATCAATTCATTAAGTTTAAGATAACCAGGGTCAAAATCTGGTCCTTTTCCTTTCCTTCTTTTTGTCACACTGTTGTATTACACCTTTTATATTTAAAATAATTATTATTGTATTGATAGAACAGATATGAAGGATGATATACATGTGGGTAGAAATCGGAACAAAATCGAAAGTGTTATGTACAAATTCATAGTTATTGAAATATATGCCTTTATCTTATCTATGGGTCAAAACCTGGACGGTAACTTTTAATTATGCTAATCCAAAACGGAGGGTGGGACTCTAAGCTAGTTTACTTTTATAATTTTTCTTTTTTTTCTTTGAAACTGTTAACGTGAGAGTCTATTTCAACCCGCCTTTGGAAATTTGAAATCTGCAATTTTCTGATTTGTTTGATGTGAGCATACTTGTTGTATATATCATTTTCAGATATTTTATGGGTCGTTATGATTAAATTATCAAGTAATTGTAAAGTGTATTTGAACTTTACACTTATAGAAAACCAGAGACAAAAGTTCTAAATCCGGGACAATTATTACTTTTAGAATAACTCTCTGGACACAAGGTAGAAATCCGGAACTGACCCGTATGGTCTCCTTAGTTAGATGATAAATTGAAATTTATAAATACTAAATTAATTATCTAGTGACAATAATTGCAACAATGACACAAGAAATATATACATGACTCTAAACTCTCTAAACGCTCTTGTAACATAATAAAACATGAACTTCACCATTGCAGGTAGATACGTGTGGATAAAATGGGATCTTCACGAACTTTGGAGGCTAAGCTCGTTTTCCAACACAAAACTAAGTTTACTCATGAATTCATTATTATATAAGTCAGGAAGCAGTCGTTTACGCAAAAGAGAAATAATAAAATACCCACATTCAGAATACGTACGTATTTATATTAATTAAATAGTCAAATTGTAAGAATCAAAATATGTTTTAACGTAGAGTAATATAACGTACGACAAAAATGAGCAAAACAGAAGAAAAAACACTTTAAATGTAGTTCACAACATTAATTCTAATTACCATAACTATATTTGCGTAGGTAAAAGAGGTCAAAATCTAATTAAAAGTATGAAACAACATGACAACTCGAAAAACAAAGCCAGATAACAGATTATGTTAGGCGCAAATTCCAACAAATAACAGAATTCGTAGTAGTAGTTATCGTTGGTTTGAATTGTAATTTTCATTTTATATATTCTACTTTGTATATTTATAGGTATGTGGTTTATATTTGATATTTTTGTTAAAATATTGATTGTTAGCGTATTTTTATTTATGATCATTTGTATGCCTAAAACACTAATAAAAGTCACAGGTATTCAGGCTACAATGTAGAAAAGTTGTGTTTTGCACAACTCTTCGATTGTAACTTTTATTTTAAATTTTCACTTTATTGTATATATCTAAATGAATATTTTCAATATATTATTTGATTGTTAGTGTAATTTAATTTTTAAATATTCGTATGCCTCTTGCGCTGCAAAAGAGTCCAATATCAAAACATCTGCAAAAGGGTGAGCTTTTTCAAGCTCATTCTAATCAAAACGAATGCTTGAAAACATAAATACATATTATATTTATAAAATCGTAAAATGTAACCATCTCAGTGAATATACACCTTCCTAATTAATGAATTTCTCTCGACCAATTTATAATCAATGCCATCTATTGTATTAAGTCAACGGAAAAAATCCCCAAATCGTAATAAATGATTGCACCTCAACCCCTAAATCTAGAATTTTCACGACACGGGGGTACAGTGACGCAAACGGCGTGCGTTGATCTGAATTGTACTGCGTCATTAAACCGAAAACAAACAACCACAACTAAACTTTGATTTGTGAGACACAAATTATTGAAAACAAATCTAAAGATAGCCATAATAAATAGAAAGTCTTTATCTCTAAAAATAATAAATCCGTCTAAAAATAAAAGATGTCTACACTACTTGGACAATGAAACTTCCTATTTTTGTTCTCGGCTAATTACATGGAATAATTTAATTTTTCTTTCTATATCCGCATGCGTTTATATACAAATACATACATATATACATATATATATATATATATATATATATATATATATATATATATACCTTCATAAAAGTTTTTGGTAGAAGTTTTACTAAAGGTATTTTCTCATGGTAACATAGTCGTGCACATCACATTAACCAGATAATTAATTTATATTAATCCTTTTGAGTCGTAGATAAGATTAAGTGTCAAATGTAATACCATGTTTATGAACAGGGATATGTTCAATGATATAACATCTAAATTTAAATTTGCTTTCTGTATTGAAAAACCAATCGTAGTTTCACACCTATTATTTGATACATTTTTTTATTAAAATGCTCCTAAAGGTTGTCTTTTTCTTCTAATTGTTACGAAATATTTGAACTTATTCCAGCAATGCCTATTTTCACTTGAAACTTATGTGATCGATATTTTCAAATAAAATTAGATATCACTGTTGCTTGAATTAAACCCTGCGCCACGATACGAGGTCTGTTCAAAAAGTTTTCGTAATTTTCGTTTTTTCAAAAAAATATTTATTTATTCGTCTACATTAATGTGGTCCCCTTCAAAGTAGTCCCCCCCAGATATAATACACTTATGCCAGCGTTTTTTCCAATTTTCGAAGCACCCTTGATATTCACTTTTTGATATGTCCTGTTCTCTCGGCGATTTTCTTCAATCGAGGAAAACCGCCGTCCTTTCATGGGTCTCTTCAACTTTGGGAATAGGAAAAAGTCACACGGAGCCATATCTGGTGAATTTTTGCACTTTGCAACACTTTATTTCGTTTTTTACGCAAAAATTTAATACAAATTCTTTGACTTTTTCAATTCTTCCATTGTAAAAATCGCCGAGCTCAGAAAAACACGTCGAACCTTAGCGACTACCACAGACAAAGTAAACAGTGAATATAGCTGAAAATTTCATCATACTTTAGGGGCATGTATACCAACACAATAAAAAAAAAATTTGACAATCAGACACTCCAGACCCGCGAAATTTAATTATTAGTAATTCCGGGTACTTTTTGAACAGACCATGTACATCATAATATTTACTGGATTTTATTTATTGTCCAAGACACTTTTTGTCATTACATCATGAATATTATTCATTAGTTAAGTATTAATTATTTATTCATTAGTTTATTAAGCTCAGTCGTGGGTAAGTGGCTAGAACGACTAGAGGTCCCGGGTTCGATCCAGGTTTGAAGAGCCTGATGTCAAGCAGCAATCACATCGCCTTTCCCTTGGAAATAAAGAAAGCAATATGTTTCCAAGAGAAAATAGCCTTCGTCCGGCATTGCTGCATCAAAAAAATACTCGCTCTATTGTAGAGATTGTAATAAATAAAATTCATTACGCAAAGATGAGACAACTGTTTGGGGAGTCATCTGTAAAACCGACGTGGTATCAAGTCAAATTAGCCTAACAGATTATAGCATTTTTAAGTTCTGATTGCTGTTCAAAAACAATAAATAAAATTTAAAAAAAAAACAAAATAGTTTATGAATATATAGTGGACAAGATTAAGTATGTAGTAGTAAGTAACTATAAATAGTTTGTTATATTTATATGACTATTTATTAAGAATGAATATTAAATAAGTAAATATTCAACTTGAAAAAATTCATTACTTATAAAATAGTTTAAAATAGTTTAATACTATAAACTGGAAAAACTAATCTTCTCAACTAATAAAATTACAGTTAACAAAATTCAGAATATAAAAAAAAATTAAAATGATATATTTTATAAGTTGAATAAACAATTCAAAATATTGATTTTACAATTCACTTCGATGAAGTATCAATGGTGTCACTGACTAATACTCTATTTTATTCAATTATTCAATACTACGGTGTCTCGCCGTTGATAAATCAATTTCTCGGGAGTTATTTAAATGTCAATATACAATAATGTATAATTCATTACATCATAACAAAGGTAATAAAAACCTACGATATGAAATACGATTATAAATATCTCAATTGTTTGAATTAAAAAGACAAGCCCATATCGTTAATTTAAGTATCGCTATTATTCTTTGTCAATATATTTGAATAAATCTGCACCTTCAAATATTTTTTTGCTGTTAATTGCACAATGCAATTTGAGAATTGGGACAAAAAATAACTTACTGTTAAAAAAATAGTTAAGAAAGATAGAGCTGATAAATATAGTAAACCAAAGTTTGGTCAAAAGACTATTGATCTAAGCTCAATAGAGTAAAAAAGAATAGGAAAAAATATAGAGGTAGCATAAACTGTTTTCAAAAACGCATCTGCAGTCGACCATAACACTCAGTATTAATATCATAAAAAATAGAAAGGAAAAACCATTGAATCGCCTTCTAATAAAAAATAATATTACATGGCGACACAATTTTTGTACTATTCTATTTTTTATATATATATTTTTATCTTACCATCTTTATTTTATCGTAGTTGAAAAGATTAATCGCAAACATAAATCATCACATCAACTTAGAGTCTATAAAAAATCCACTTACCTAAAAAATACTCATTATCGTTATTAGTACCTAAAATAGCGAGTCAGAAGCATAGGAATTATCCTAATATCAAACAATATATCAGTAATTGTATTATCCCGTCAGTTCATTTACTATATTTTCTTATTAATTAATCCAAGACCAATTCCGAAATTCGTTTCTGCTTCCAATTAACCTAATCATTCCAATAAATTTCAGATTACAATCCCTAATTACAATAGCGTTGAACTTTAATTATGATAGTCACGTCACCAAAATACATGCAAGTTTCGATATTATTACTTTGCCATTCGATTTCGTCCTCTGGCATCTTTAAGAAATATTTTTTCCCTGAAAGTCAAAGGTGAAAATTGAGTGTCCTCTAAGTTTGTCCTCCGAAAAAGCGATTTATGACCGTTTGACATAGCTGTCGAATGTGAACTCGCCCCGTGTCGATTTAATTCAAATGATGGATGTGACGAGGATATTGGAACACATATCCACATCTACGATACCACATAATACATAACACAGTTCTGATTTTGACATATAATCTCAGTTGCCATGCAGAAATTTGGTAAATGGGTTGCATAAGTCATAGTAATGAACTGAAGGAATAGATAGTTGGCTGAATATTTTTACATATAAATCCGTAAAGTGCAAGTGAACTCCCCTGGCAGTACATCCATTTATTTAGAAAGCATCATATTATTAAATTGAAAGAAAAATATTATTGATTGAAGAGACCTATAAGATGTTGGGCTAATTTGACTTAGTATTGCGTTATTTTTACAGATGGCAACCCAAACAGTTGTCTCATCTCTGTGTGATAAATTTGATCATTATAATTTCTGTAATAATTTTATTGATGCAGCAATACCAGATGAGGGCTATTTTCACTTGGAAACATTGCAATGTAATATGTATATTTCCAAGTGAAAACGGATGTTACTACTGCATGACATCAACCTCCTCGAAGCATGTGGCTATTTTGATGTCAAATGTTTAAATTAACAATAAATTTTGCCATTTGTTGATAGTTTACACATATATAAAGAGAATATTTATGAAAATAAATAGTATAATAATTGTAATTTTAATAATTTTTTATATAAACTAAGCAGAAGTCTTGATACGAATTGATTACAAAAATTGATTAAAAGAGTCAAACCAAATGTAGTCATAATAAAATTAGATATCGCAAAACATAATCGGAAAATGCGATAATATGACTTTAAAGATTAAAAAGATGATAGCTTGAAGACAAAATATTTAAATTAATATATAGAGATGTTTGCTTTTGGCTCTCGATAGTAAGCCATTTATTTGAAAAGAAGTTTAATCATAAAATAATTTAGTAGGTATAAGAATTCAAAATCACAATTATTATACCTAAATAATATTTTATATATCTCAAATAATATTTTATGGAAAATAAGTAGAAAATTTTAAAAATAATAGCATTTGATTGTACTATTGCAATGGCCAAACATAATAAATTAATTACGTAATTGTAATATTAAATAAGTAATTTTATCTGTAACTTAGTCGTCAGATACAATTCAGGAACAAGCAATTATTCGATCTCTCCAAAAGCTCGACATAAAATATATATATATATATATATATATATATATATATAATATATATATATATATATATATATATCAATATAAATCCAATTCAGAATAACCAATAAGAGTATACCAGAACTTTTTTGATTTCGAAATTAAAACATTATATATTTTTTCCAAAAGAATGATATAAAACTATATCATTATCATCTATAACTAAGCTATATCATCAAAAACAATATCAGAATTTTAACAAAAAACGATCTTTCATTAATACTACCATTCATTACAAAAGCATTCATCACAAATGATCAATCATTAATACTACTATTCATTCAACAGCAGACACCTTATCACATTTTCCAAAAAGTTTAAAACTCGACTTCAATTCAGTCATTCTCATTAAAAACTCATTAGTAAATAAAAAGTTAAATGATTATAATATTGATTTTCGAGCTAAACTAGAACTACAGAAAAATGCATTGGATGAGCTTTCAGAATTGACTTTTTGTCTATACAGTCGCCCAACCTGTATCCATAAGTATAATGATTTTGATGTGGTGAATTTGAATCTTAGTCTAGTCATTTAAGCTTAAATTAGGTAAGAATCTCGGAATTCAAGATACCCAGCTGTAAGTCTGTAAATAGTTGTATATTGACACCTAAAAACCTACATATGGTTGTCTCAAAACCTACATATGGTAGGATATACGCAACATATGTAGGTTTTGAGACAACTTTTAGGTGTCAGTATACAAGTATTTATAGACTTACAGCTGAGTATCTCAAATTCCGAGGTGAACTTACTATAATGACTCGACTATCTATATAAAATTGTCGAAACCAATATCATGTTTCAGATAATCTCTTTGTTCTTTTCGTAACAAGATTGTGATATAATCATTTGTTTGTGATATAATCAACAAGCACATATCATTTTGAAGCTTATATGTTTAAGCTTTAAATAATCAAGTGATACTGCAGAAATTTCAATATAGTGTATATTAATGTATTTAATGTAGTAATCAAATTTTCAGCAGTAAATAACTGTGTCCTTTCGAACATAGTTGTGACCTAACATTAGAAATTACAATCACAAAAAGTGGCTGTATCGAAATGCTTAAGTTTTTATGTAGGGTAATGAGTACAAGTTTATACACACTGGACAAACAGTTCTGCAACAACTTGAATACATTTGTTAAGATAATTCTCTAAATATTTCCAATCGTTGAATAAAATTGCCGTAATTATCGTCCACGACCCTGGCAATTTGCCAAAAAAATGTTTTCAACTGCTGAATGAAATTAGCGACAATGATCACTGATTAGCAGAGGTCTAGAGTGTAATGAATCAGGGGACCAGATGTCAATTTGATCACGTTTATTGCACTTCGCATATATGTGTCTGACGGTTGTTCACAATTACCAGGAAATTAGGGCGTAGTCAATGCTGCGCGAACATGCAGAATATATGGCTACAACGCAATATAGACTGGACGTCGGTAACATTTTCAAAGAATTAAAAAAAAGTTGAATGAATAATGGCTTTTTCATCAAATAACTCCAGAAAAAATGTAAACAGCAAAGGCAAACCCGTTTTAGTTTTAAAGACTGCCGAAACATTTGAAACAATCTATTTAAAAAAAAAAAACTTATTAATTTATGCCTTACTTATTTTTATTGCCTAATCACAGTTTTCAAAATCAATTAAGTACATTTAGTGCAATGATATTTGAAAACCAGCATAGGGTATTAGAATAAATTAAAAGTATATGAAGACATACTTAAAATCAAATACATTTTTATATTGAATAATATAACCTCCTATAAATTGTTGTAGAAATGCATACATAATGCAATGTATGTAGACAATCGTCAATCACGATGCATCAGATTTTTTTGGCCTTCGAATTTTTTCTTAACAATAAATATAGCATGATTAATACAAAATTATCTAGTAAATGTATCATATAAATTATACAAACCGATTGTGATTCTTATTTTATAAATTTAGTTGAAAACAAAATTCTAACCCTTTGATTGCATACGTATTCAAAACTAAGTTGTAAAATGTCATTAAACCAGTCAATCATATGATTCATTTAATTGCCCATAAAATATTCGCTCTATCAGGCATTGTATACAGATATTAAATCCTATGTATATTTGAATAAAATTACCATTTTAATTGAAGTTTTTGATTTTACAGACAAAACGCTCTATATTAAGATTGATTACAATAGATAAACATACATATATACATAATATACTTACATAATAATGAAATCCTTAATGTTGAATATAATATCCTGTTCTATATTCGGTTTTTCTATTCAATTATATGTGATTTACTTCTCCTTTAAATGAAATTAAAAAATAGTACATTGCATATGGTTTATGTATTTTTATTTAACCCTTTCCACTCGCGAATTGCGAGATTTATATGATTTTTGCCGTCAGAGCGGCGGCATCCGGGTCAACATATCTTTTCTATGTATTTTGAAAGTAAAATTATAAATTTCAGTATTCCTTGTAAAATTCATTATATCAAAAAATAACATTTGTATGACAAGGCTCTAACGTAATCACATAATGCTTTAGGGGGCAATTCTGCGGTAACATAAAAAATTAACAATAACGTTGTTATGGCAACTTATCCTTCTTTCTTGGTACTAAAAACTGTAAAAATTCTATATATTAGGATGACAATCAAATCTAGAAAGAATCTGCATCTGCAAACTGCATCTTTTTGGTGAGCATTTATAACATACAGTTTTATGTAAAAAAGGCCTGATCGCACAGCTGATGGATAACATTTTCATAGTTTTTAGTACTAAGAAAGAAGGATAAGATAGTGCTGCCATAACAACGCTATGTTATCGTCTATGTTACCACAAAATTGGCCCCTTACTCTATTTCTACTTATATTTTATTAAATTATTCACGAATTATTGTGATAAAAAAGCTTTTTGATATACATATATTTTGACAATGATAAAATCGGCCAAAAAATTTAATGCAAAAACTATTGACAAAAAAATCACTACAAATACTTTTGACTCTTTTCAAGCTCTATTTTGGATAATTCAATTTTCGTAGACAAGTCTAAATCAATTAGAGCTATTTAATGTATAAACAATAAGATAATGAAAAAAAACTTATTTATGAAGTTGCACGATTTACGCGAGTATAAAAATAAAGAATACAAGGAAACAAGAGTTTGAGAAGTAAAATCTGATCTATGAGCAAGAGATGAAAACAAGTAAATTATATGTGGTACTTGCACAATACCAACCTGCCTTCGAGCAGGTATAATACAAATGATAACACAAATTACAGGTGTTCCTCGACTTCCGAGTGACCCGACTTAAGAGTGCTTAAGAATACGAGCCGCCAAAAAAGATAATTGTTGGTTCGAAATACGAACAAAATTCGAGATACGAGCTTAGAGCGAGTAAGAGCCTTACAATAAGAGGAGGATATAACTCATATATTTATAAGAGTGACCCGACTTAAGAGTGCTTAAGAATACGAGCCGCCAAAAGAGATAATTGTTGCTTCTACATACGAACAAAATTCGAGATACGAGCTTTGAGCAAGTAAGAGCCTTTCAATAAGAGGAGGATATAACTCCAACTTAGGGCCTTACAATAATTTATAAGCAGCTTTCTGAGCTCTAAAAGATTGTGGATAAAATCGCCCTGAAAAAGTTGCAATAGTTCGAACATATTTATATTCGAACATAGTTGTTCAACGAAACATGTCTAACTCATTAACGCAATATCATGTCTGGATAGGGAAAAACAATTAAATATAAAGTAAATTTATTTTTAATATTCAAAAAACAACAAAAACCACAGCGCTGGAACGAATTCAATGCGTTTCATATGGGCACTTCAATGTGTTTATATGAAAAAAAAAGTGTTTCGAGATACGAGCGATTCGGCGAACGAATTGAACTCGTATATCGAGGTACCACTGTACAATAATAAAGAAATGGATTTCAAAAATACGTTTAGTAACAATAAGACCTTCGTGTAAAAATTCTTAATCTTTAATTATAAATCAATCCTTTACGGTTTTTACTTAATGAAGACGTATTTCCTTTACCACGTTCGTGTTAGATCAGAATCCTTAAAGCGAAATTCTTATCGGCTGTCCGTCTAATTCGTTTCCGTAGAACGCAATACGGAACTGATAGCGCCGGATATGTAAAACGGATTTGACTAATCCTGGCGGTTGGCACGTACACATTACTACAGTTTTTATGTAGGTACAGTGCCATGATACGAAGAAACATTGCGATTAGAATCACAAGGTTAGCAGAAAAAAAACGTTTTTGTATTCGCAGGTGCAAATGTAGAGTCGGCTAGAGCAGACAGCCAATTTAAATTAGATAATGAAGAACTTTTATTATAAGAGGATGTAAATTAAAATTACTTGTAATAGCAAAGTAGGCATCTATTTTATTTTATTGGCCTCCGCTTTACAACATTTTTAGCCACCTACATTATTCATATTATTTTTCATCATGTTCTATGCATTTCTTACATATATATTTCTTATACATTCATCATATATAGGGTCCACCAACTAGCTTTTTTTGAAAAATTCCTTAAAAAATCCACTGAATATTTTGCCAATTTTCTTTTTGTTTGAAAATTCTAAAAAACCACTAAATATTTTCACTTTTTTATTTGAAATTGAAATGTAAAGAGTGCAGAGTACACAGTAGGGTTGCTTAAGTCGTACCCCCTAAAAAAAAAGTTATTTGGCGGACCCTATCTATATACTGTCTCTTCTTATATCCTAAACTTCCATTCAATTTTTTTTCTACTGATTTACATTCTTCTTCTTTTTTCTCAATATGTTCTTCTCATCTTCTAAATTAAACCTCTTTTTTCCTTCTCACTTCTAATACAATTTTTTCTTGTATTCTACAAATTAACAATTCTTAATCTAGTTTAATATTTTATATTTTAATTCTGTAATTGCTGCAAATTCGAACCGAATTTCTTCAGCGTGTGAGTCGAGAACGCTACTGAGTGAGCTACTCCCGCCACCAAAGTAGGTATTATTGGTGTCATCGAATTAACAGATTATATTTGCACCGTTATCTACTGCAAATTATCCCTTTCTAACAAATTCCAGCATCAGCAATATAAGAAGAAATGAAAAAATTGAATATAAAAAGCAACAAACCCATGAGTAAATTTTATAAAAATGAAGATGTTATAGATTACTTAAATTGTTAATAATTTGTATCTATACAAAATGCAAAATGTTCTAAAAAATATTGAGAAAGGCATCTTCACAACTGGGCAAAATAAAGGAAAAAGTAGTACGTGTCGACGAATTCTTAGTATATTACAATAACATACTTGTAACTATATAAATTAAATTAATCAATACATACTGAATATACCAGTGATTATATTTTATGAAATATAATAAAAAAAATGAAATTTAAATTAATTAAATCTACATATAAATAAGTTTCTGCCGGGTAAGTTATTGTAATCGTCCAAAAATCGAAATTGAAAAGTTTTGCATATCTTTACGTTTTGAAGGTTTCTGAACATTTTGGCATACCTTATTTTAAGAGAAAATAGATGCGTGTGTGTGTGTATACGTAGGTATGTATGGATTCAATTTTGCGTCCACGTTTTCTGGGGCACGGATCAACCGATTTGAATGGTTCAAAAAACAAACAGAAAATAGAAATCGAATTTTTGAGAGAACGGAGCATCCGATTTGAATCTAATCAAAAAATCATTCAATTCGTAATGATGGGGAAAAGTGGTGATTAGTTTTTGGCAAAGACAGGTGCAGCCATTCCGGAGATTCTGAGCTAAATGTGCAAAAAATAGCAATTTTTGAGGGAAATAAACATCCAATTTGAATTATTCAAAAAACTTTCTACTTGTGTTGACGAAACGATTGGTTTTGAATTTTAATTTTAAAAATTTTTTTTTTTGTAATATAGAAAATAATTCAGATTTTTTAAATTTAATTCGGTACGGGAAGTTCCAGCAATTTGCGTTAAGGCACGATGCCATACACCACTAGTTTATACTTAAGATTAGTAAAATGCTCACTAAGAGTCTTGAACTAATATCATTTTGTAAAATTTGTAAATGATAAGAATTTCATGGAAATTTTATTCTAGTTATTTAAAATTATAATATGATTATTATGTCATTAAATAACATTCAATGATTTAATTCATTCATTCATTCATCTAATTGCCTATAAAATTTTCGCTGTAGCACGATTTTGAATAAATTTTCCTATGGTTGCAAAAATTTCAAATATAAATTAAATTCTGTGAATTTAATTAAAACCTTTCTGTGACCAGATTATAGTTTTTACATTACTGTATTTTTAAATTAAATGCAAATTTTGATGATAAACAAAGCAGCAAAGTTAATTATATAATAATTGGATTGGATGATCATTAATTTTTTTTTAATATTATCTACTGTTCTATAATATTTTGTTCTATATTCGTTGGATTTATATTTTTCACATACTAGACATTAAAAAAATGCCTTGTGAAACTAGTAAATAGAACGGATTTTAATATAATTTTGAAATCTTGAGATTATTTATTAATTATTAGTATGTAATGATATTGTTGGATTTGTGCAAACTAGATTCATATAAATAAATTATATCAAATAAATTATAAAGTCAAGTAAAAAAAATATCACAAGAATTTTTGATGTCATTCCAAGACTGCAATTTTACATAAAAAAACTTGGTTCTCTATAATTATTAGAATTTTTTATTTTAATTATTTTTGCTCATTTTAACAATCAGATTACAATATAATCTATAAGTTATAAGTAATGGTACTGAAAATCAAAATCAAGAAGAAAAAAAATAGAAAAAAAATAGAATAAATAAATGAATAAATAATAATTAAAATAATAGTAATTATTAGAATAAAACAAATATTGTTCTGATGAACGGATGGCATTTATTAAAAGTACGAAACAGCAAAAATTTTCCCTTGTCACCAATATACATACATAGTTTTCAACAAAAATAGTTTTCTTCTATAATATACGAGAAGTAATAGAATTCCATGAAATGAAATTGAAATTTTATACCTCAACGATATTTTTACTGTGGAAACTATGTTATCACTATGCTCCCGATTTTCTCGTATATTTCATCCTTTTATGGGTTTCCTTTGTAATCAAATGACAAAGTATCTATCGGTATACGCCATCTGGTACATTCGCATAATATTTCAAACTGTAAAAGCTACAGATTTTTTTCTGGTCATTCCAAATAGCACGAATGGAACAAAAGTGCGCAGTGCTCTGCGTAAATGTAGATATATATCATTTTGTCTGACCTTTCCGGCAAAAATAACCAATTGGTCTGTCATCAACTTTTCAGCTTTTCAACACGAACCGAATGAATATGGAACAGGGGTTTTCAAAACTAAATTCAGATATCTTAATAGAAAAAATAAAATTGGAAGAATATCAATATTTTTGTATATAGTTTGTATATTACCTATTATAGGTAATTAATAAGTTGATAAAAATAAAATAAATTGGTTTTAGTTTTGTTAATTTTACTAAAATAATGTTCAAGGATGTTCAAACATCCTGGGAAAACGCAAAAACGTACAATAATATACTTGTAGACATAATAAATTAAAGTAATAATAAAATTAAGATTTCAAATATTATTAATTTGAAAGAGGTAAATAAATAAAATAAGCACAAAATCATAAAATATATACGGCCGATATTTTATTTTAATTCAGAAATTTAATCTGCTGTTCGAGTAGCATTTAGTATACTATATGTATAAATTTATTAATCAAGTTAATTATATTACAAAATTCCATTCCAAATCAGTCTTAAACTAACTTGAATTTCACTTTAATAATTACATTTTCAAAATATCACTTCGGTATATTGCTTTAATATATTATTCATTTCATATTTTATCTACTATTTATTAAATGTTATAATTTATCAAAATAATTTTGAAAAAATTCGTTGTTTATTTTAAATGATCAGATGCATACATTCAGAATTTTTTTTTTGTGTTTAAAAATGAATCAGAACTTAATAGTTCTGTGATAATAATACATCCTAACTAGATGACTTTTTTAAGAGGCAACCCAATGGTCTATCTATATTTGATATACATCTATCTATATTTGATATACATCTTTAATTCAATACGCATGCTAGTGTTATTTGTAAACATATTTTCGCCTACATTTTCAAGTAAAGATGTATATCACCACTGCTTGATATCAGGTTAGAAAACGTTTGAACTAGATCTTCGTAACTACGAAGACGGGCACATCAGAGTTCAGAAGGAAGGAAAGAATTTCAGCGGTTTTCAACCTGCGGGCACGTCTTCTTAGAAGGGCAGAAATACTATTTTCGAAAATAATACAACATTTTTGCAATGATATTCAAAAATATACAAGAAATAATCAGTTTTTATTCATATTTTTACATAATAATGCATGTTTATATGTAGCCTGATAATATTAGTTGAGTATTTATAAAATTAAATTATTAAAAAATTAAGGGGAGCGTAACATTTTTTTTATTAGAGCAGGAAGGCGCGGTGCAAAAAAGGTTGGATACCACAGCATTAAATATAAGCAAAAGAAAGAAGAAATGTACTTACTAATGATTTAAATATGTATTTCATCTTCTGTTCGGACGTCTTTTCGTTTTATTATATTGGCCATGAAGGTGACAAACTTCAGGGCATTAAGCTTTACACGGAATGATTGCTACCCCTGGTAGAGGGGGTAGCGGAGCGTTTTAATTGAACTAGTTGTTCACTTCAAAAAGTAAAGTGCGCTTAACAACATATAAATAACCAATAAAAATAAATATATCTTCTTTTATTATAACTTAGTAACAAATCAGTGATTGTAATTAGAACTGAAACAAATATACGAACAAATCAGTGTTTAATACAGTCCGCAGCTACAAGGGTTAAATATAACCCAACAACCTGAATTATCGAAAGAAAATTTTAATAAATATTATAACTACGTAACAAAAAATACATCTTCAATGTTATCATATAATTAGCAGATAAACCGCGATGATGACTGTTACCAAAAATCGTGTTTACCATATCTGCCACCTTTGGGGTATAAAAAATTTACCTTCAATTATTTTTCAGAGTAATTTTGTGTTATATCGTATATTATACGATTTTAAACATATTTTCACCTACATTTTCAAGTAAAAATGCATATCACCACTGATTGATATCAGGTTGGCCAAAAAACGCTTACCACAGCGCTATGAATCTCCTAATACAGAAAATATAACGAAAAATTGTAAAAATATATTGTACAACCAAAATAAACTCTTATTTTAGCAGTGTACTTTATGGCTTAAATATGTATTTCATCTTCAATGTTATCATATAATTAGCAGACAAACCGCGATGATAACTGTTACCAAAAGTCGTGTTTACTATATCTGCCGCCTTTGGGGTATAAAAATATTTACGTTCAATTTTTATTTTTCTGGGTAAATTCTGTGTTATATCGTATATTAAATGAAACTTTTCTGGTATATTTCCTATGTCCTCTAAAACGTCGTCAACACCCTTAACAATGTTTAATGTGCGATGTTTACGCATCGCATGGAATATTTACAAGACGGCGATCATATACACGCGGAGGATATCCCTTAACAACCCCATTTGACAACAGCCCTGGTATTTATGCGCCATATGCGTTCAATTTACATAGAAACAGTTCTGGCTACCAAATACAAATACTTCTCACGTCTGCCTTCTGTTTTTGTTCATTGCTGTTCAAGAATCGTCTATTTTTATAACTGATATGTATATACATAAGCAAGCTTTAAGGATTTCCGAAGTTTATTTCCACGGATACATAGTAAACGCTCTTTGCAGCGAATTGGAATAGATTACTTTGTTTTAACTGCACTTGCGAGAAATAAATGTGGAAAAGAATTCGGTATTTGTGTTTGTTGGCAAAATAATGGAAATATAGCTAACTGATGATGTTAGTTGTGGGTTAAACTGCAATATAGATCACTCCCAAATCATTAATAAAAATGACCTAGTATTTTTTGCAAATTAATGTGACATCAACCAACTTTTTTTCCCTCAGAAAGCAATATATTTTTTTCTAAAGATAATGAATGGTTGATAATAAATTTAATTATATAATCATCAAAATTGTATGTACCAAATTCTGATAAAATATAAATTATTTGAAAAAATGTGTTTATATTTCACTACTATCTATTAAATATTATAATTTATCAAAATAATTTTGATAAAATGCGTTGTTCATGATCAAATGCATACATTCAGAATTTTTTTTTTTGTGTTTAAGGGGCACAACTAGTGTAACCGCCTAAAAAAAGGTAATTTTTGGGCATTTATATTAAAAAAAACTTTATCAATCATTTCAAAATTTTAAGAATATATTTACACATGTTTTAAGAACACATAGTAAAATTTTTGAAAAAAAAATTAAATATTTTTAAATATGTTTCTACATACACATTTTTTACTGAAATGTACAAATATAATTTTGTACAAATGAAGCAGAAACAAGATTCGGGATTACAATTATACCGTGTAGGGTGAGGTACAAAGGTCCAATTTGAGCAATTATATTGTGAAAACCAAACCAATCATATCACAACAAATAAGACATAGCAACCAAACAACTATCTGACTATGTTCAGTAAAACTCCCAGAGCTAATTCATCATTGTAGAAAGGTGTTTTATTGCTGATTTTTTTTTCAAAAATTTGTCATCTGGTCTTTTTTACCCCATAGACGGGGTAAAATGGGATGACCAAAGGGCACTAGGTCCAATGACTTATTTTTAATTTTAAAGAGGTTTTACGAAATAATAGTTACATTAGTCACCCAATGCAAAATATAACTTTTATTCGTATATTTTTGCAGAGATAACACAGTATATAACCTTGACCTAGTATTTGTGGAAAATATTCATCAGTATTTTTTAATGTTTACACCTTTACCAGGGTGAATTTTCATTCGATCCTCTTTACCCAACCCAAATGTAAGCTTTCATAGAATAAGTTATATTAAAAAAACACTTATTGCGAACATAAATTATACAATCTGAATGATCCATTCGATTCAAATTCGAAATTATACTCAATGCAATTAATATAATTAGGGGGCGTTCATTAATCACGTGAGATTTTCAGAGGGAGGGGGTTTGACAAAAATCACAAAATATCACGTGAGGGAGGGAGGGGTAAGATAGCACGTATAATTAATTTTTACCTGATTTTTCTTTTAAATCCAAACATTTTAAAAAAAATCAAAATTGTACAATTTTTTTATAACAAAAATACACGTGATGTTGGTAAGAAGGGGGAGTAATTTTGAATATCACCACGTATCACCAAGAGGGAAGGGGGTCCAAAAATCCTTAAAAAATCGATCACGTGATTAATAGACGCCCCTTTAAGTTATCAATATGTTGTATATTGTTTTGTTATCAATATCTTGTTATATGCCCTCCCAGATTTGTTATAAATTTATATATAGAATTCTCAAAATTCATCAATATTACATTTATTCATTTATCTATGTTTTGTTCAGTTACATCCACAGAACTAAGTGTGGTTTCGAAAAACTATTTTGTCCTCTTGTAAACATACAATTTCGCATGATTTGTATTTTCTGGGCATTTCTAACATATTTAATCAATAAGTGAATAAGTCTCAACAAATAATTTTCAGGAATAACAAGAAAATACTATATCAATTTCAATTTGTTATTGTTCAATTTAGAATCAGACTCTACATAAGTTATTTACAATAAATCAGTTAGTCATTTTGAAGGTCACGAATGCGGTGTTCAAAAATATCTACAAGTTTACATATTTATTGATGTAAAACTGAGTTAAAATAATCAAGAGATGTATTACCAGGATACGATTCAATTTAATGTTTTTGTCGTACTGAGTCTCGACTAAATATTTACATTATAATCAACTGTAAAACAAACATAGAGCGAACATGTTCAAGAAAGGGTGGTGTTCGTCATTTCTATTACTCACGATATTGCAGCCAGGATAATAAATTTTCTATGGGTTCTTTAAGAGAATGTCTATAAACCCATGCATTATGATAGGTTATTTAAACATAACCCACGTGCAATTGTGGGTTGAAGACGTGCCCAGAGTCATGACTTATTTTTTCATTGCAATACTGAAGAGACATAAAATTTAATTGATATTTTCGAACGAGATCTCTTATGGAAGTAATTTCATCACTCAAATGCTATGTGAAAGATTTATTACGATGAAATATTATTTTGGTTATAACCATAGCTCGAAAACGTTGCACCTAAATAAATTAATCTTCAACTTGTCTCTTTTATATTACATTTCAGACACAAATGATATTAGTTCAATATTACTTTTCATCACAAATGTGAAAATATAAGTGGAAGTTTAGTTAATTATTTTCTATTTATCAATGTATTATAGCCAACAAGATTTTATTTAGAGATCCATTACAAACAAAATGTCATTTGAGAGATAAAGTTTTTTTTTGAAGTAAAACTTCTTTAGGCGCGACTAGGGTGTAAATCCGTACAAATGCAACGGACATGCGTTACGGCAGATTAGATAAGATAAGAGTCGAGTGCCAATGATTCGTCATTCGCTCTCGATGATACCATTTCTATACGGGTCGATTGTGATTAGTCGTCGTGTATGTGAATAAAGATCTGTCGTTGTATGCGTACCGATAACAACAAGTAAATCGGCATAGATAAATAAACATTTTAAAGTTACATCTTAGTACTAATCTTGATTTAAACAAAAATGCCTGAATCATAAGAATACTTTACCCTGTTCCTTGAGAATAATAAAACAAATTAAACATTGTTCCGTGAACTAAACATAGGTTTATTGATTAGAAATTATTTCTATATTATTCATAGTTTCTATAAATCTTTGAAGTTATTAAAATGGAAAATATTTTTAGGCAAGACAGGTATTACAGCTGTTCAAAGAATGAGATTATAATTATCGCCAGCGAAAAAGTAGAAGAAATACGAGCAGTCAATGAATGTATGTTAATTTTAATTACATGAAGTTCTTCAAACGCAATTACATGATGAGTGAAGTTGCAAAAGCAATATTTGTTTTGGCATTGTTTAACATAATCCTCTGTGTGAACAAATATTAAAGAATTTATTAATCAGCAATTACTTCATTTCTCTAATGAAGGTTTATTTCTAAATGCTTATTACAATGACAAACCGATCATGTCACATTTGAAGTATGACTTTAATTACATTATTGCTTTTAAATATTATACATATTTTTAATGCTATTATAAATATATAATTTAAAATTTATCACTATATGAATGTGTATAACGGTTAACACTAATAAATGTGTGCATCACGAGTGTTACCATATTACTAATAAGCATTATTCAAAATTGTTTTATGATGTATTTATTTTTACTTAATTTAAATTTGCTAATATGTACAGTAGCAAATAAGTTTTACTTCAATCGCGTGTGATCCTTACGCGCACCCTTTTTTATTTTTCATGGTATTATGATTTTCAGAGAAATTTATGATTTTGTTTGAATCAAAATTATTTTAATAATTATTTAAGAATTTTTATAAGGATCCTCCCATCTTAAAAGTAATTTGTTCCTTGTTTTTCGAAATTTTTGTTGAAATTTATTGATAACTTTAATGTTTTTTTGTCACATATGTTGCAATATCATTTTAATTTATCACAAAATATGTATATACACACAGACACAAACCTAAAATAAATATTTATTATTATAATTTATATTAGCAAAAGTGACAAAAAACAGGAAACATTTTCCAATCAAAGCAATCTAATCACAATCCGTCATTTGTAACAACTTTTTTAAATATTTAAATTATAATTACGTTTTGTTATTATTGTTTGCGCGTATCATCATTGTAAAACTGATGTATCGTTTATTTTTTTAAAAGCTTTTATTTCCACATTTTATATGCCATCGGTTTTAACATCGAACAAATTAAAGTGATGTGTCATTTCAAACGAGGTAATAATTTATTCATTTCACTTTTTAAATCATCATGTAATAAACTCTACTTAAAAAAGGTATTCGAATAAGGTTCCCAAAATTATGATCAATTGGATGCAACACTTTATCTGATAATGCATTTAAATATTTTTAATCCATCAAAATTTACTATTCCTTTATTACTCATCATATTGCAACACTGAAAATTCCCATTGCACGGTTAATCTTATCAGTGAAATGTCTCGCTATAATTAGATTAGAAACACAAATGAAATATTTATTAATTATAGTACAATTAATTCAACTTA
>NW_020536999.1:47442179-47469999 GCF_003426905.1 Ctenocephalides felis | reverse complement strand
TAGGGTAAGTTATTGTAATCGTCCAAAAATCTAAAATGAACATTTTTACACATCTTAACGTTTCAGAGGTTTCTGAACATTTGGCATATCTTACAATTGTGTGTGTGCGTATGTATGAATAAAATTTTTCGTCCACGTTTTCGAGAGCACGGATCAACTGATTTGAATGATTCAAAAAGCAATCGATTCCTATTGATAAAGAGAGTGCCGATTCATTTTTTGGCGAAAGTCGTAGACGTTTCAGAGATATGAACCAAAAAGTGCAGAAAATAAAAGTTGAGTTTTTGAGAGAACGGGGCATCCGATTCAAATGATCCAAAAAGCTTTCAATTTGTAATGATGGGGAGAAGTCGGGATAAGGCAGGTCCAACCGTTTAGGAAATATGGAGTTAAATGTGCAAAAAATGGCTGTTTTTGAGAGAACTTAAGCATCCGATTTGATGAACGATTCAAAAAACTTTCTGCTTGTGTTGACAAAACAATTGCTTTTGGGGATCTTTTTTATTATTTCAATTTCAATATTTTTTTGGAATATCGAATATAATATGAATTTCAATTTTAATTATAGCTAAAGTTTTAAAGCTCTCATAAGTTCTAAAGAACTGACAAAATGATGTACAATATTTAGAGATAAATTAGATCTGCAAGTCTCTTCGTAATCTAATGTGAAAAAATAAAAAAGAGGAGTAACTAACGTTTATTAACACTAGATGAATTTACATAAATAAAACAAGTTTCTGCTTTATTGATTTATTAATTGAAATGAAGTGCATTAGCAAAAAAGCTTTTCTGCAACTACTTTTTTGCAGTGTTGTTCTTTTCCCCTGGACTCATGAATGATTGTACTTCATATCCGCATGATATTAAAATTTCATTGAGTCAATGAATGGAATATCTTTGTCTAATTGTCGTAAATCGTTATAGTGTTCGATGTCAAATGGATTACTTCTCATTTAATATAAGCACAAATCATGTTTACTGTGTTTGTGTAAGAGGCAAGCACAATAAATTTAATTGCTCAATATAACACGAGTTTCATATTATTCATTACAGCTCTAAAATTTTACGGCTTTCCATTTCCTGGTGGAATAACAAATCGTACAGATTCTTGGGATTTGTTGACTTGTAATAAATCTTTGTGCTAAATTTTCAAATATTGTTCAGAGTTTTGTATACGAAATGGTGAACAGAACTTTTTATTACTTTATTGTTATACTAGACGATTGGACGCAATAAATAAATTCAATTCTTTAATATAAATTAATGGTACAAACTTAAGATAAATTTAATTGCACGTAAGATACAATTGAAGCTTTGGCTACAACTGCCAAAATCGACAAATTTATTATAATTGTTGTACTTTTGCATCAGGATATAGCAGCACCGAAAAGAAGTATAATTTTATATTGAAAGTCCACAGTGTTATGATATTAGTCCATATATGGGTATATTGGTATATATAGCTATAATTTTAAATAAATGTAATATTTTTTATTACTTAATTGACCTTCATTTTCGATTGTTTCAGGTGCTGGAGAATCAGGAAAAAGTACTATCGTAAAACAAATGAAGTAAGTGATTTTTCATACCATATTTATCTTTCTATTATTTTCTTATAGCTAAATATACAAAATCAATATGTTCTTCAATTTTGGCAACGAAATAATATTTCGTATTTTGACTCAACTTTTATGTCCGGTCCTTGTTAAATGTACAACATACGCCAAAATTAATTATTGATCTAGTTAACAATGAAACCGCTTGTTCGCTTAAAATGGTGTTTAATTTTTCTCCCGAAAAACTCACGCCTCATAAACTGTATGACGTACGGCTTGTGTATTTTAGGCGAAGAGCTGATATTTATTTTATACTAGTAAATAATATTACAGTTGTAAAGTCAATTTCTAACAATATAACTACTATGACGATAATTAATTAATTGTTGATTTATCAAATCTGTGTTAATAGACGCGTTGAAATTTATTTAAGCTAAATGCAAAAATGCATTTAATGCAGAAGTTTAAGTTATATACATACTTATCTCAAAGTATTCTTATTCATAATTTTGTCTGCGTTTTAATTTTTTGATTAATAGTTTTTTATAGCTTGTTAGAATTTTTGTTTGATAATTAATTTATTGTGTTTGAATCTAATTTAACGTATTTTGGTATATAACGTAGTTCTCAAGTATAATTTTGTAACATGTTTATTCACGTTTTTCTTAAGAAAGCTGGTTTTTATTTTTATAAACTAATGAGTGAGTAGTTAAAATTAAATTTTAACTACTTTAAATTAGTATTTCTAGGGTCTAGGAATAAATTATTAATACTTTTTATCGTATCATTTAACAAGCTTTTTTATCATTAATAGAATAATTAACCTTTTTATTATGGGATTTCGTTTCCCTTTGTTTGATTGATACTTTGGACACTGTACGCGTAAATATATGCATTTGGAAAAATGATAAATGACTAACTGTATTATTGTTTTTACGCAAATGAACTGATGCTTTCCAAATTATGATAATATTCAAGACCAGCAGGTTATTTACACAAAATTTCTTTTTTAACCCTTCTCGTACACCTGGGGGGTCTACTGGCTACCTACCTTTAGAGTGCCTAATACTGTCCTATTTGTTTCCGAAAAATACCATATCTGCTTATTATTTTCGTGGAAGAAACACTTAGTTATCGAAAAATTTACGAAGGTATATATATATAGTTATATATATATATATATATATATATATATATATATATATATATATATATATTAAAAGACATTTTTGCACAAGCTCTATAGTTTCCGAGCATTTTCCGAACCTTTACATTTTTTTACCTTCAAAAATTCATGCCGTCGCATTGCAGATTTTATTCAAATTTTATTTTCGTTTTTTTAAAAATTTTTTTTCGTTTAAACATTGCTGGGGTCTGCTGGACCTCGTGAGGTGTGTACGAGAAGGGCGAAGGGATAACAGCATAAAACACGTGTTTTTGTAATTGTTTTGTAGGTAGTTATTGAGTGTCTATAGAATTACGTAAGGACATTGAAATATATTGATTTGTGTGATTGGTGAGCATTTTAATTAACGAAAAATTCACAGTAATGTTACGCCCTCAGCAGCAATGATCTGTTATGTCAATTATTCAGCCCAATTTAGAAACATAACCGAGGACTAAAATATTGTTTTCTGTTTTTTTTCTGAATAAGTAATAATTATGGTTCCACGAGTCCTCTTACTATTTATTCTTAATTAATATGCATACAATGGCAGCACGGTCATTACGTGACCGCAAACCCGCCGCCTAATGAAATCCGAAGAACCACTCTGCTTGATTACAGCGGAGGAACTTCCAACTTTTAATTAGTTTGAACACTGCATTATCATATGGTAAAAATCACATATCATATATAATAAGCGTAGCATGCAACTTTTGTTAAATACCCGCTGGCATTTGTGAAACGGACCTTGTTTTAGAAAAAAATCTCATAAATTTTCATTGCGCCAACGCAGGGGGTTTTAAAAGTATCGTTGTTTATGTGACGTTTATTGAGCTTTGCTTTGACATGAAAATTTTGATGGAAAATGAAGATTTATATTTACTGTATCGGCGATACCCTATTTGGTGAGAATGCTATGCGTATTTTATTTTTTATACGTCGAGCAACTTTTTTGTAAATACTTTTATTTTACAAAATTACACGCACAGACAAACAAAGACTTTTCAGTTATACGATTTTCAACCCACTCTAATCCTTTGATTGCATTGATTGACCTTGTATTTAAATTTTGCTCTTTTTCTTTTCTTGAAATTCATCCAGTCAAGTCTAATAGTGAAGTTTTAAGTTTATTTTCTTCTAAAATGCCAAACACTACCTCTAAATTTATCTACCAATAATGTCAACAAATAACCAAAATTTATATTTCTATGCAGGCGAATTTAAATATTTAATATTTTGCTTTTGTTACAATCAAATATATTGCATACACGAGAACATTTATTGTGATATGAAATGTGAGAGACAATAATATGCATCGAATAATATTAAACATTCAACTTATAGTATTGCATTTATAAAACAAAAGTTTAAAATATCATACCACATTCGTGTTTGAAAAATAAAACAAATTGGTTTCGAGTTATCATCACCTATAATAATAATAAGAAGAATAATTGGAAACATGCATATAAATTGGTATGTGATGAGCGAAGACAATATTTGAAAGAATCTCTCTTGTATACACTAATTTAGAAATATGATAATTGTTTCTTTCAGACATCGGTTTTTTATTAAAACACTTCAACACAATAATCAAATATTTAGCATACTTGACGAAATATATAACAATAAATATTTTTATATATTCAACTTCCCGTGGGGTAAGTTATAGTAATCGCAAAACAATCGAAAATAAATTTTTTTGCATATATTTACGTTTCAAAGGTTTCTGAACATGTTGGCATACCTTATAAAAAATTGATGTATGTAAAGGCAGGTCTAGCGGTTTCAGAGATACAAAAGATAATGTAAAAAAAAAGATATTTATAGTGTCTAAAATGATCATTTTAGAGATATTTTATAGAGATTTTAAACAAGTGTACTAAGTTTGTTACAATTTTTTGGGTTCCGTACCAAGTTTTTTAATTTCCAAAGTTCACTTATAGGGTTCAAACAAATTCCGAAATTCTCATAATTTTTTTTTCTAAATTTTCAAAAATATGCAAAATTTTATACTTTAAATATAATTTTTAAGTTTACAATTTAGTTTAAAAGTGCATATATTTCACATGCGTTATTGTAATCGTAAGAAATATATCCTAAGTTGGATTCATTCGGCAACTCTTCTTAAGGGATCGTTCAAGTATTACGTAAGCAGATTTAGCACAATTATTGACCCCCTCATCCCCAAGGTCGTCATTATGGGCTCGCCCGTAGGTAAGCGGTTAAGAGCGACGGGACCTGAATTAGAGGTGCCGGGTTCGATACCCACTTCGAGCAGCCTGTTGACAACGATTTTCACTTGGAAATATAGATAGCAATACGTTTCCAAGTGAAAATAGCCTTTGCCCGGCATTGCTGCACCAATAAAAAAAAAGTCAGCCCTATTAGATTAATTCTAATAACAAAAATCATCAAATATGGATGGATTAACCATTGGGTCACTATCTAAAAAATATGAAGTAAGGAGAAGTTTCAGGCCAACAGCTCATAGGACGTAAGGTTCTAATTGCTGTTAAAAATATAATAATAAAAACAAGGTCGTCACTATATATTATATGAACGAATACATATATAGTAATTATAATTAACTATTAGCATTTTTTTTAAATAATTGTTATTCATCATTGATCAATATTTATTCATTATTAATTTTTTTTGCTCGAATATTTAATTCTGATACGGGGAGTTCCAGCCTTAAGGCACGATGCCATGCCCCACTAGTTTCATTCGGACTTACTTCTTTAAATTGGCTTTACATTTAATATTCAAAACTATGACATAACGGTGAATACAGGTAGATGATAAAAACTTCGATCAAACCTAAAATTGCATGCGAGTTATATATTGAAAGTACAAAAAGTCATACAAAAATGAAGATATCGTGCAAAAGCAATGATGACAGTAAAAGGATTGAAAAAAAAAAAGAATTTTAAATAAAAAGTTCTCATTCGCTAGAAAAGAAATTGAAAATATTCTATCGGTTAGTTCTATTTACATTCAGAATTATTTCTGAGCATCTTTGTTGTGTATTGTATTCGACCTATACCCTTGGGAAATTTTCTGCGCTTGATGGTTTCCGAAAGGCACAGAGGAATTGATGAAAGGGTTGCATTGGGAGCAGTTCGAACGACGAGAAGGAATGATGCTAATGGAATCGAGATAATCGCTTTTGTTGTACTTTTTATAATCAAAATGAGAGAATGTTAGTAATTCGACGTAGAATCTTTTGGAAAAACTCGTTGAAGTTGAGCACTTTTAGAGCTTCTTACTTGAAAGGGTCATTTGTCAGAGCATTGACAAAGTCTCATGAAATTTAAATATTTTGGCACGTAATGTATATGATAATGTATGATTATGTATACACACAATAATAATCAAATGATATATATGTATATTAGGGTGGTCCTTAATATGGTAATTTTCGAATTTTTTGCTCAAACAATTCTCTAAAATTCTCTTAATATTGACTTTTAGATAGTGCGCAATTCACTCAAACTTTGTATGGAAATAACATGGAAAAAAATTTGAGAATTAAAAAAAAATTTTTTTATGTATAGCGACAAATGAATTAAAAGTGAAAAATCGTGTCACTTTTTAATGAAAATTCGACGCTTTACAAAACAGGTTTTTTATAATTTGTTTTGTGGAGCGTTGAATTTTGGATAAAACTCATTCGTTTGCTAAATTAATCTAAAAAAACAATTTTAATTTTTTTTTCAATTTTTCCATGATATTTCCATACAAAACTTTGATTAAATTGCGCACTATCTAAAAGACAATATTAAGAGCTAAAACTTTCAGAGAATTGTTTTTTATCAATTTGGAACCATTTGAGCCCTTGGGAGCAAGGAAATTCGAAAAAGTTCATATTAAGGACCAGTCTAATGTATATGTAATAAAACTTTAGGGCAGTTAATCATAATGCAAAGTATTAAAATCAAATAATTTATGTTTTTTTTGCCATACGTTACGAAATTTAAATTTATGTCTATGTATGTATGTATAATTTCAAGTGTAATATCTATAAATAGCGCAACTATAAATGACTAAATTTGTCACTTACAATTACAGTAAATTAATATTGTATTGTGAAATTATATATTGCATTAAAGGGTCATTTGAAGTAAATTGTTACTGAGGTCTTTTTTTTGATTGAAATTATATGTATAGATTTTCAACAATTCTTTTGATTTGTATTTGATATAACTGCCTTGAAATTTCATTACACCTTTTTCTACTTAACAAATATAAATTCAGAGGAGTGATATAAAAAGTATGTATATTGTTTTTTATTTTTATTTTTGGGAAAAGGACAATCGCAGTCAATCGAAGATGAATTAGAATTTATCTCATCGAAACATTTAAAAAATAATATACAAAAAATAACATTTTATATTATAATATTTTTTAGTTGATGTGTGAACTTAATATACATGTGATGAATATGAATATTTTTTTATTAATTTTAATCTTCTTCATGTAATAAATATAAGACATTCAGTAATTTTGATGATATATGAGTAATAATAAAATTTAAAGCGTTATTTTTTATAAATAATATAAATAATGGGTTCATTGATAGATCTCACATAGAAATTGTTTGCATTATATATATTATATTATATTATAATAAATAAATTCATGACGCAAAGCCCTGCTCTTGTAAAAGTCTCCATTATTAAATGTGGCATCTATGCGGTCGCTTATGCATTGTGCATTTGAAATGCAAAACATTATATTCTTACACCCACTAAGTTCCTTCGTTGAATTATTCATGGGCAATTCAGATTGAAAGACAGATTTGCGTGGTCTATGCTTAGAAACAGAATAACATCGTAACCCGAACAAATCTTTTTCTATATTCAGATTTTTGCTTAGGATAGATGATGGTGATCGTTTTGGAAGAAGATTAGCATATGGAATCATAAAATGCATTTGGAACAGACATACATACACACACACACACACACATATATATATATATATATATATATATATGTATGTATGTTGTGTTGTGTGTGCGTGTGTGTTTATTCAAACGCACACTAAATTTTTTTTAATTCGAGTTGAAATTTGACCTCATCTCTTACGCGAGGTGATGTAAATTATTTGAATTTCACAGTATGTTTACTGAAAGTCATAAAATACTGATATGCTTATAAGCTTATACATTGCGATGCTGAATGGGATATTTCACTCGATGATGCATCTATTACAACTCAACCATCAACCACAAAAGTACATGCGCTATTTATCATCTTAATAACTACATGTAACGCGTGATTGGATACAGCTAGTATATATATATAATGCAAATTTATTTATGTATATATATATAATTTTTTTTTTATTAAATACATTCCATAAATCTTATTTTTGACACAGTTCGCTACAGTTTCATCGCGGAATGACATTTTTGCTTTATTAAAGTCCATCGGAATTTTTATATACTCGCAGAGCAAATTTAAAAAAAACGACTTTGATCGTCACATTCAGAGCGGAATTCATATTTTACTTCGTGACACATACAAATTGTAATAAAAATATGTTATACTCTATCTAACAGAATACACAGAATATATCGATTCGGCGATGTTAGTTTTGCTGTGCTGGCGTTGATTCAAATGGATGGATGTGAATATTTATAATTATGATTGAAGTTTAATGGTTATCAATTTGTTGATTGGATTACTGGGGGTACATAAATCATAAATATATGCATAGTTTGAAATGAGCTTTTAATAATCTCATTGTCACATATTAATAATATTTTTCAAATTGAATTACATGTAATCAATATAAAGTGGTCATTGTATTGATAGTGTTACATACACATGTTATTTTTTGGCTTCTGTTGAACTTTGGGCTTCGAAAATTTAAATTATTTATACTGCATGTCAGTAAAAACTATTAACATTCTATAAGTATATTATTTATATTCTCACTGTTTATCAAAATAGAGATAAAATTAGTAGCAACTGTTTGGACGCATTTTTGTTTTATTATGAAGGTGACAATCTTCATGGCATGAGCTTTTACACGGGATGGTTGCTACACCTGGTAGAGGGGGTAGCGGATAGTTTAATGGGACTAATTGTTCACATCTAAAAGTAAAGTCCGCTTAACATAATGTATGATAAATAACGATTAAATATATCCTCTTTCATTGTAACTTAGTAACAAATCAGTGATTGTAATAAGAAGTGCAACAAATACATAATACACAAACAAATCAGTATTTAATACAGTCCACGGCTACAAGGGTTAAATTATAAACCTGAATTATCGAATTAAGTCTTAGATACGTGCACTTCGTCATGTTATTTAACAGTTTATTGCTAAAAATCTTGAAATGATTGAGGATTAAATTCAAAGCAAACGCTTTGTTTAGTATAATTTTGCAAATGATATATAGACAGCATTTTGACTATCTCTTGACTTTTTGAATGGGTGTGGAATTATAGTCATTTTAATTATTGTCTTGTTCTATTTGAGTCTTCAAGTGAAAGCTTTTACACTATTTTCCTACACCAAACTTTTCTATTGTCCTTTAACCAACAAATTTATAACATATCGTTGGGATCGCCCAAAATAGTTTTCTGCAGCCAATATAACTTGAAGCCACATTCTTGGCCTAATGCGACAAGATCGTTTTATTCAAAGAGATACCAAGGCAACCCGAAATATTTTGCAAACTTTCAGGCTAAGGGCGAAAGTAGAATCGTTTTAATGGTGGTGATTTTGTGACCTTCGTCTGCGAGAGGATAATGGATATAGTAAATCTGGCAGTAAAACTGCGGAAAATAAGAAAAATAAATTAGGCGAGAACAAATTTATAGAGATTTGCCTAACTTTCAATAATAGTCAAACTGCTATGAAATAATTATCTATTATAATATATCAATACGTTTTTATTTAAATTTCAAGCCGGATACAGCACCGGCGCGTATAAAAAATTGAGTAACATTACTAAAGATTTATATTTTCTTGCTTTATTATAATTTATTACCGATTAAACTGCAAAAGCATTTATAATAATAACGTTCATAAATTTTTATTATTTTCATTAGGCATTTATTTCAGTAAATACTAAACCTTTTATTCCCAGCACACATGAATGAATATTTTACTGTTATTTCTTTTTAAATGAAATTTTCATAGAAATTGTGTATCGATTTGTCTAAAAGCATTTTTTACAAGGGGCCAATAAATATTGCAAGACGATTTTTATGAGCGTTTTTGAAATAATAAAATAAATTTATGACGCTGTGTCTAGTATTTGATCATAAAATGTGTGTTTACGATTCGGCGATTAATAATTATAATATTGAACCACTTTTATTTGTTAAATAACACATTGGGAACAATTTGCAATTGATTGCTGTTATCAGGTAGACAAAATGTTGGGGACATAATTCACGAAAAATTAAATTAAATATTATGTGTATAGGTAGTTTTCGTTTCAAAATTAATACGAATTATGTTCTTTTCTATACTGCTATTTATATTCACATGACACCATTAATGTCGCTAGATATCTTAAGGATTTGTTGCAATTTAAATAGAAAATTTCCGTTATCAAATTATCTAAAAGTGTATGAGAAAAGTAGGACTTGCTCGATTTTGTCAAAGATGCTTTACTTTATTTAACAGCTTGTTTTATAAATCTCTCTGAAGTCGTTCGGAATGCAGACAGAAAAAGGGTCGAACGCAGTTGTTTTAATGGCAAAAAGCTGGTACGTGCTGCTTTAGCAAAAGCTATCTAGAAACGTGATATACAAGGGATTTCATGATTTATTTTATACATTTATTATTTAAGTAGGCTAAGCTTAAATTATTCGGGTTCTGCCATATAAATTATTATAATGTTTCTCTTAATTTTCACCCCAAAAGATTAGGAATGTACTCCGATATTTGTTTGTTCTGCTCGTATATATGTAGAGTATTTCCTCGATCTTTGAATGAAATGAAAAGACGCACATCATTTTCTTTTCTTTGAAAATCGTTATAAAGTATTTCGTAACGTAGTAACTTTATGTCGAAATAACACAATATAGCGAAACATGGATGCATTCGTTCGGATATGGATAAATCTTGCTACTTTATGTTCTATAAAGAATCTTGTAAGCAAAATACTTTTGTTGCTCTATATATTCATATGCCCGTTCAAACTATTGGATATGAATTTAAATTTTTGAGTTCTATAATTTAAGTCAATCATTACGAATACAAGAATGAAGTTCAAGAATTTTGGAAAGTAAATTGTTTCAGTTGTTTTTATTTCGTGTTCAATTTATTTTCATTAAATCAATAAATTTTCTTTAAGTTTGACTTGCTAGTGTTCGAAATGTTCTTGCTTGAAGAATACTTTGTATTTTTTGCTTAACAGTAGGTACTTAGTAATTTGTATTTATTGACTAATGTGCCTATTCTATTAATTACATGCTGCATAAATTTGAAGCTTATAATGAAGTGATAATTAACAATTAAATTTATCAATGCGAGATAAATTAGTTTATTTTTATTTATATCTATGTATTAGTATAATTTATCAATGGGAGATAGTTTTGCAATAAAACTAGCAACAAGAAAATTATTTTTGATAAGGAAACTGGGGATTAATTATATTGTAGGAGGAAAAGTTAATTAGTTCTGAAAACTAAAGACATGAATAATGTAAAGCAAAAGGCAATTATTGAAGGCTGTGAAGTTGCTGTAGAAATAATGAAAATTCTAATTGCCATCATAGTATCTGCCCTACGTTTTGCATTTGTCTTTTGAGACTATATATTGAGTTTTACCATTGTGAGTATTTTCTTTCCAGCAATATGATTTTGTTATTGCGTCATAACAATAATCAATATCTGGCGAATGTAAATAAATAATAAACAACCCGCCCATATTTCAGTTCTGTTTGTGGAACTCGACAATATCCCGTGAAAATGGGATATATAATCCTAAGAAAGGTTCCCTCTTTTTGTATTTCGATACTTCTGACCTTGGTGTTTGGCAACAAGCGTAGCATTTCGTAGCATCTTACGTCTACGCATCATTGCGTACGGAAAATTTAATGGTTTTCCTGTCTTGAACATTTTCACGTGTAACGATTTTTAATACATGATACGCTAAATGTTATCATGTATATTCAACGTTTACAAAAATTACGTTGTAAGATACTTAATAGTTAAAATAAAAGAAAATACGCACTAAAGTGAAAGAAACTACATATTCTTCAAACTAACAAGGAGAATTTTGAGTTTATTTTTCTGGGATTTTGATGAAACTTTGCATGGTAGAGTTGATAGTCGAACACCTCAAAATTTGATGATAATTAAAGTAAAATGATATCTTTCTAGAAAAATTCTATGAAAAAAAATATCTAAAATTTTAGAAGAATTGTAAAGAGAAATAATAAAAACAAAAATAATGATAGCAAAACATATAAAAATTGAAAATAATCGGGTATTGTTATTGATAAGATCATAAAGATTTTTTTTTGAGTAGGATTGAATGCGTTTCTGAAAAAATTGTCAGCACCAAGTTATCGGGATGATAATTAATTCCATTTTTGTAGGTTTTTTAAATTGATTTTGTTTCTTTTCTGTTTTCCTACTAGGGTCTTATATTAATTGCTGATTTGGAACATACTTGAATAAATAAAGTAATTATAGCAATAATAAGTTCATTTTTTAATTGTTTGTATAGCGACAACTCTTTTAAGTAAGTAATTAGTAAAACACAAAATATGAATCGATTAATGTAAACACAATTTGAAAATTTGTTTTATTATTTATTATTTTCTTTTTTTTTTGAAACTTTTTTATTGAAAATGTAAAAATGCATTTCACATCTTGTACCAATATTTTTTTTCGATTTTTTGCTTGTTATTCGAATTAGTCTTTAAGTGGTTCTAGGTAACATTGGCAGATTAAAATTATGAATCTCATTTAAAATCCATATTTTGTAATTCATATGATTTTCTGTTCTGTAAAATATTTGATATTAATTCTCAGAACTGTTAATAATATATTATTACATGGACTGAATGCATAATTCAACTTGGTAAAATTGATCGTGCTCGAATAATCCGCAAATAATTACCCTAGTAACTGTATATTAAAATAATTCCTGGAACCAAGCATTTGGGGAATAGTTAAATGATCAATATTATGAAAACTGTACATGTATATAAAATATTGTAAAAATATTATACTATATTATTTTTTACATAATATAGTAAGCATAGTTTTGTAGATCTAGAGAAGTGTTAATAATTGTGGTGTTTTTGTAAATGATACATTTTTCAAAGCAACATGCAGAAGGGTTTTAAAGGCTTTTCAAATAAACTTGTCTTTCTTTTAATATCGTATAGCTTATTAAAATTTAAAGAAAAGAACTTTAAATTCAGCTCAATTTATAAATTGACATTGTATAACAACCCCGCAAATAACTACCCTAGCGTTTGGGAAATAGTTGAATGATCAATATTGTGAAAACTGAGTTTATTGTAAAAATATTTTACTATATTATTTTTTTCATAAAATGTAAAAAATAGTTTTGTATAGCTATAAAAATGTTAATAATTGTGGAGTTTTTGTAAATGATACATTTTTCCAAGCAACATGCAAAAGAGTTTTGAAGACTTTCCAAATAAACAATTTTCTTTTAATATAGTATAACTTATTAAAATTTAATGCAAAGAACTGTAAATTCAGCTCAATCTTGTAGTATCTTATTTATGAATATACTTACTTTACTTAATTTTAAAATCGGCCTTGTATGGATACCAACCCCTGTGTAGGATTTCCACCTGATTCTGCTGAATTTTTCTTTTACATGTTACGTTCAGACAAACGCCCCCGGTTTAGAATTATTTTCAACAGCGTTCAGCATAATACAAATTTTTATTTGTGTATTTTATTTTCCGTTCTCACCTGCATGCGACATGTACTCTAGTTTATCACAAACGTAAATCGTTTTTCTTTTTAATGTTTTTCTACAAACGTAATCTGAAAATCTCGACCCACGTTCATAGTAGTTTACTACCCGATTCTGTAGGCGTTGCGCATGCCTGGGTTATACCCTAACGACTTATAATTGTGTACGCGGATTTCCAAAATGACTGTTTCAGCAGAAAATAAATTGTGCTAGGAAGCATTTACAGAAACATTTCTATGAGTTTAATAGAGGTTATATATTGCAGACTATAAACACGTGGACTTATAACTCGTAGGAATATATAATTTTTGATGAGCTTTTATATAAAATTTTATATAGAAACAATGAATCTTTTATGTTTTATCGTCATAAATAAACACTACTCCATTGTTCACCAGAGCCTGATTCTCGAGTTTTACATTTTTCTACATTATTAAGAGTGCTTTTACGCCTAGATTTGTGAAATTTATCATTTTGCCAATAAATAACTTAGATGTGTTAAGCATTTATAGTGTTCAATATAGATTTGTTTCTTTTGTTCTCACGTTAACTTTGCAATACATATGCCATACTATTTTGTAAAAATATATTCATTTTATATTCGCAAACCTGTTGGCTTAACATTAATCATATCAAATTCAGGTCAAAAGACCCGTTTTGAATTTTGAATGAAAAATGCGGGTCAATTGACCAAAAGACCACTCTTTCTTTTTTATAAGCTTTTAGAGTTTATTGCTAGAACATTGATAGTTGGTAGTAATTGTTTCTACTAACCGTTCACTGAAATTTTTATTTTTTTTTTAAATTTTGTTATAAATTGAGATGGTTTAATAAATAATCATAATTTTCATTTAAAATTTTCATTTTTTTATTTATTACTTATTCCAATTTCCTTTTCTTTCATTTTCTTTTATTTATTACTTAAAGCATTAGTCATACCTATTTTTTACATTTTATAAATACTACTATCTTTTTATTTATACTATACTATCCAATTTTCTTTACAACTGACTTTTCCAATCTAACAAATTAGACGACAATTTTGTTAATGCCAGGAATTCAAACCGAATATCTCTGGAGTGTTTGTCGGGCATGCTACTGAGTGATATATTTCCGCCACAAACTTTTAATATTTTGAAAAACTTTCGAATTAATTTTCACGAATATAAGCCTAAATGAAACTGTTGTTTACTCACTGTTAAATGTCATAGATTTTTATATGCTTAGTTATCCTATATAACTTCTAATTCATAACTATATAGCTTCTGATTAATAAGAATATTTATTATTGCTAAATATATTATTTTCATATATTGATGATGATATATACAGACAAATAAATCAATTCTGAGGTGTTCGATAGAAAACTTATTTGGCGAACTCATATAGAAAAAGAGACAACAGCTTGAGATAAAAATCAAAAAGCTTTACTGGTTACTAGGGACTAAATCCAAACTAAGCTCATACAATAAGCTACTTTTATATAAATCTTTATTCAAACCAATTTGGTGCTATGGTATACAATTGTGGGGCAGTGCTCATAAGACTAATATAAAAAAAATACAGAAATTTCAAAACAAATTTTTGAAAATTGCCTTAGGAGCTCCAAAATATGTTCCCAACTGGTTGATTCATGTCGACACGAATACACCTACCATAAATGAAGTATAGAAACAAGCTAATCAGTCATCCAAATTCATTAGCAAATTCCTTGATAACAGAGATAACACTATCCAAGAAGATTGAAAAGAAAAGCGCCACTGGATTTAACCCATTAACTCTCCTGATAAAAAATGGAAATAACTTAATCATTATTTATTTATAAGAATTATTATATTATTATTATTTATAAGAAATTATTTAATAAGTAAATAGTTAAAATTATATAATTATCAATAAAATATTGTGAATTTTATATCGAATGGAAAAACAACAACTGAGTTGTTTTTTCCAACATGCCCTTGTAGTATACAATGTCCCTTTTCGGCCGACTATTGTAAATTCATCAAATTTATTGAATGTCCTTTACTGGACAGTTGTAAATAGTACACATCAAAAAAAATTTTTTTATGTGTACTGCATAACTTTAGAAATATTGTTGCCAATAAAGCTAATACATAAGCTAATATCATAATAGGTGTAAAAACGTTACATCAGAAATTACTACTTTGTTAATTACAATATAATTACTTTAGATGTCAATGAACTAAAATTACGAGTTAGTCAAGTTAATAGGGCTTAGAACAAATATCACGCATTATCATAATTGTGATATTGTGAGATACGGCCTATTCTGAATTTGATTATCATTTTATGTACACACTAAGTACTCGTACTCACATATTATACATATAGTACCTACTGATTTTCGCGTCTAATCTCTTTTGGTTTTTCTCCATTATTTCAGTACCCCGTCGTGTTTATACCGTAAACGTGCGTGCGTAGCGTGGTGCGTCGCGTACGCTGGGCGGGTGTTCGGCCCATGTTCGGCCCTCGATCGATACAGCCAGCGTTCGTAGCGATAACGCTACGGCCATGCTACGGCGCCAACACACAGCCCGCCTTTCGGCGCTCGCACACAACACGGACGAGGCGAATAATAGTTAATATCTTCACAAAGAAAAATTCTACTTCACACCAATTTTACGAGACCAAACATCTGCACTTGTATATACTCAAAATTATAGGTTAAATCCATAGTATTACAATTTATTGTTTGCACTCGCCAAGTCACGTGTAGTGTTTGAAGTATCGAGACAAAAGATCGATATTGAATACTTTAAAAAGTATCTAATCAAAATATCGATGCCAAAAAATATCGTGGCAAAAGTATCGATAGTACTCAATATCGAATTTTGAGTATTTTTCATAAAAATCAAACATAAGTGCAAGAAAGATCTAAAACTCATTAAATATCATATCACAATATTAGAATTTATTCTATTGCTTGTATCTGATGTGTTAAATCAGAATCTTTAATACTAATAAAATTTTTAATACTAATTTCAAATTCTATAATTTTTCAAAAAAAGACAAGTTATAATAGTTGAGTATTTTTGATTAAAACAATATAATAGTCTGATACTATATTCAAAAAGCAATACTTTTTGAAGTATTTTTAAGTACAATAATATTTTTAAGTAAAATAATATTTTATAATTGTTGAATATTTTTATATAAATAATTTTAGCGAGGATGCAACTTTAAAAAGCCGTTACATGTTTACATAAAAGTGCAATATGAAGCTCTTTGGAAAGCAATAAACATTCAGTTTAATGACTGTCAAAATAATATTTCGACACTCGTAGAGAAACATCCCTTCTGAGCGATGGGATTTAAAGTTTAAATGATTCCGAGAAACTCAAACCCATATGTTTGCATGTTGCTATTCAAAAATTTCAATACATGAGTATTTTGCGTAAAAAAGGAATTGAAACATAATTATTTCAAATAATAATACTCATCCATTTCAATATATTAGTATTTTGCATAAAAAAGAATCGAAATATAATTATTTCAAATAATAATACTCATCCATTTCAATATATTAGTATTTTTCATAAAAAAGAATCGAAATATAATTATTTCAAATAATAATACTCATCCATTTCAATATATTAATATTTTGCGTAAAAAAGAATCGAATTATAATTATTTCAAATAATAATACTCATCCATTTCAATATATTAGTATTTTGCGTAATAAAGAATCGAAATATATTATTTAGAATAATAATACTCATCCCTTTCAATATATTAGTAATTTGCGTAAGAAAGAATCGAAATAGAATTATTTTAAATGAAAATACTCATCCATTTCAGTATATTAGTATTTTGCGTAAAAAAGAATCGAAATATAATTATTTCAAGTAATAATACTCATCCATTTCAATATATTAATATTTTGCGTAAAAAAGAATCGAAATATAATTATTTCAAGTAATAATACTCATCCATCCATATGGGTTTGAGTTTCTCGGAACCATTTAAACTTTAAATCCCATTGCTCCGAAGGGATGTTTCTCTACAAGTGTCGAAATATTATCTTGACGTCATTAAAATGAATGTTTATTGCTTTCCAAAGAGCTTCTTATTGCAGTTTTATGTAAACTGTAACGGTTTTTTTTAAGTTGCTAAAATTATTCATATAAAAATATTCAACAATTATAAAATATTATTTTACTTAAAAATATTAAAAATATTATTGTACTTAAAAATACTTAAAAAGTATTGCTTTTTGAATATAGTATCAGACTATTATATTGTTTTAATCAAAAATACTCAACTATTATAACTTGTTTTTTTTTTAGAAAAATTATAAAATTTGAAATTAGTATTAAAAAATTACTGTTAAAATTTTACAATATTGAAAATTATTCTGATTTAACACATCAGATACAAGCAATAGAATTGATATTTAATGAGTTTTAGATCTTTGTTGCACTTATGTTTGATTTTTATGAAAAGAACTCAAAATTCGATATTGAGGATTATCGATATCTTTCGCCACGATATTTTTTTGGCATCAATATTTTGATTTGATACTTTTTAAAGTACTCAATATCGATCTTTTACCTCACTAGTCACGTGTAATGCGAGAACTCCTTATAGCTCGTTTTGTCGTTCGTGCTGTGTTTGTCATAGAACCGACTTCAAAACTAGATGAACACAGTGATAGGAGATCTCCACGATATGTTTGCTTGTTAGATTGTTGTTTTGTTGCTTTGTTTGTATAGTTAACATTACCCAGTATGAAATACACAGCATGGTACAAATTTAGGTTGATAAGGGGTTACGATGCTGTAGAGAACATCAAGGATCATTTGACACTAGATTAAGATAGAGAAATTACGGTTTTCTTTGTTAGTTTTTGGTTCACTCTTGTTAGGTTATTGAGCATGTTTGTTGAGTATGGTCTACGATATGATATTACATTCTATACGACCTAGTAAAAAGATAATTTAATACAATATTTACATCTAAACGTTTATTTTTTCGTACTATCATATAATTACTTGATTTTTAACTTCCGTAAGGTAAGTTATAGTAATCACAAGAAAATCGAAAATGAATATTTTTATATATCTTCACGTTTCAAAGGTTTATGAACATTTTGGAATACCTTAGAAAAAAACGATGTAAGTGTATGTGTGTGTGAGTGTATGTGTGTGTACGTGTGCGGATACAATTTTTCTTCGACGACTTTGTGAACACGGATTGGAATAATTAAAAAACATTCGATTCTTATTGATGGGGAGACGTGCTGATTAGTTTTTAGCAAAAACTGGTCAATCGCCAATGTTCAGCAGTTTCTAAGATATGGCGCAAAAAGTGCCAAAAATGGTAATTTAGTTTGAAATAACGGAGCGTCTGATTTGAATGATTTAAAAAATATGTTATTTGTATTGACAAAATAAAGAACTTATTAAATTTTTGGGAAGGCATGTCTAACGATTCTGGAGATTCAATAAAAAAGTAAAAAAATGCCATTTGGCTGTCAAAAATGATTATTAGACATATGCACATAAAACAGTTATTCAGCGCAATAATTTTGAAAAGCAGTTCAAAATCTTTAATACATTTAAAAATATATAAAAAAATAAAAAAAGTCGAAATTTTCAAAAATCTTTTTTTTTATAAATTCTCATAAAATTTTAAAGCAATTCAAGCAGTTTCAGCAATTTGCCTTAAGTCACGATGCCATGCACCAGTAGTTACATAATTCAGAAAATTTATTCATTTTCCAAATTTTCATGAAATTTTAAAGCAATTCAAGCAGTTTCAGCAATTTGCCTTAAGTCAGGATGCCTTGCACCAATAGTTGCATTTTTTAGCCTATTTATCCATTTTCTTGTACTATCGTATAATTGTTTTTTTTTACCATTAAATAGGCGATATAATTTATAGATATTTTACATCAGAGTATCTCAAAGAAAATTTTTATACAAACCTACTTATAGTAATGAAAGCGAAAAAATGTCTGAATGTAACAACATATCATTAATTATGTAGGACACAATACAATTTTTGTCAGTACGAGTTCTATATATCATTATCGAACTTCGATCGATATTTTCACTTTTTCCAGGGAAAGCACAATAACTGTCATGATGTTGTTTATTATCGCGCTTCTACGCATCGCGTTTAATGACTCCTGGCATTCTATTATATATGTGGTTTTTATTGTTAAAAAAAACTTGCTTTTAGATACATCTCAATGGACACTACAACTAATGGTTTTAAGAATGAATTAACGAGTTTTTGGCAATTTGTCGATCATTTATTTTATTTTGATTTGATATTAGAACGTGGATCACGTGGCAGTAAATAAATAAAAGTAGAGATAATAATTGCATATGTGACATTCAGAATGGCTATTTGCATTATTATGTAATGCACTTAATTAGTATTGAATTAAAGTTATGTAATGTGTTAAAGCACCGCTGCCATTTTCCAGTTTGTTATTGACATTTTTTCATTGTTTCTGACATTTTTATTTCAGCAGAATGTTTTTCTGCAGCTGGTATTATTTAATTATCTCGTACTTTTTTGTATTCTTTTTTGTATAATAAATGATTATATAGTGAGCATAATAATTAAATAAAGTAAATTAAAATTAGGAATTAGTAAATTTCTAATAATTAAAGTAAATTTATTAAGATAACTTACTATTTAATATAAATAAATTTAGGAAATCAACTTACTATTTAATATAAATATTCCAGCTTTTATTTTGAATACTACTATTCAACTAAGTACTCGTGAGATTAAATATGTTATTAAACTTATATATTAGTATTATTATACTTCATATATATATTAGTTTAATAACATATTTCATCTCACGTGTACTTTATTTTAATTATTGTAATTATCATCATTGCTATTAATTAATATTATGGTTCACTAAGCGTTAAAATAGTTTTAAATGATATAAAATCTAAATGTTATGCAAGTCATGCAAATATCTTTTGACCAACTCTCGTCGGTGTTGAACTTCCACAAGGGATAATTACAGCTTACCAAAGGTCAAATGTCATAAAATACGGCTTTTCAGGTTAATTAGTATCTGTAGAACGAAAAGTTTACCTTTTGCTATTTAACAATATGGCTCATAAAACTTTCATTACATACATAGAGCGATTGTCCACTTTTCTAGAAGCACGGAATAGTCATGCACAATTAGACTGTCTGCTTCGAAATATTTAATTTGCACTTTGATTACTTCAAATTATATAGGCAATTTTTGACAGCCAATTATATGTTAGAGGACAGTGTAAATAATAAATATGTAAATATTTATCGATTCGTTCTCATAGCTCAAATGAAAAATTTCATAGCATGATCGTCAATCACACCTTGTTCATAGTAATATCACATTTTCACCTTAGCGAATTGTATTTAGAGGATATGCTCGAGGAGCCAAATTTAATATATAGAGTTTAGATATTGTTCAAAATTAATTAGTGGCAAGTGAAAGATAAGCCAATTAGTAATGACTTTTTTGCGAACAAATTATAATATATAGCTATGATATTCTGTTTACAGTATTTTATGATATTCAGTCGCTTCTAAATTCCAATATTATATTTTATTTACCAATTGTTTAAATTAAATCTTTAGTATAGATTCCGTTTAATTTTCGCTATACATTTCATAACCAAGAGGATTTCTGTATTTAATACCAAAAATTTATAACCAAATACTTCTGTTTATTATCACCATTCGGCTATGTTTTACCGTCATCTTTCCCATGACTATTTTTATGTTTAGTCCTTGATCCGAATATCTCTGGTATAAGGAAATATATTGTCTGGCTATAAATGTATTTATATTTTTGCATCCTCCATATGGGGGAAATTTATGAAACTTATTAAATGATAAGATCGAATACCATCATCAGAATTCTTTTATGGACGGTCCTTCTGTGCGAACATAAATGATATTAATGAAATAATAATGATAGAGTATAATAATGAGTTTAATAAAAATGTATGTGGATATTAATAATAAGAATTTAGGAAAATAATATAGTATATATTGCAAAAGCTTTTTATTTAGCACTATTAATAGAACAACGTGCCAAAAACATTAGTGCTATTATATCTTTTTAAAAAGAAAATTTTGTTGTAGAAACTATTGTACACTTTTGTCTAATCTGCAATGTATTAATATAACGAAAAATTGTAAGATTTTATTTGTTTAATATTTCTTAAGTTTGAACAATATCTGCGTTGCTTCGATGGCTTTTTGGGTATTTGCATTGCTATATTTGGAAGTTGGACAGCTCGTGCGTAGCCACATGATTAGCTTATTTCTGCTAAATATTATAAGATAATTTTGTTGGTTGTTTAATTATTTATATGTAGTTGATAATGAATATTTATTTATAATTTATATTTGTTGGGAAAAGGACGTCTAATCAATGAAATATCTAATTTTGCTTCATGTACGTATAACATTTTTTTAATAAGTTAACAGATTTACTTTTATTATTAATACGTGTTTACGTATTTATGATAATATTAAAATTTTTGAGAATTAATATTAGAATTTTGTTTCGCTGGAAGAAAGAAATTATGGAATCCAAAAATGTTTCATGCTTAATCCATCTTTTCCCAATGCAAACTACGACACCATTATGATCATTGCGTTAACTATTTACTAATTAAAACAATTATGCATATTTCTCATGTTATAACAATTATGAATTAATAATATTAATAATAAATATTTTATAATTTTAAATATTATATGCGTGTATGTATGCATATATTTTATTCGTACTATTTCGTTATCGAAAGCGTAAATGCTTCTAAGTGTTCAGTAAACAAAAGCTTTTATCTAACATCTGCGGTTATTAATGAAATTAGCCCTGTGGTGTACAATAATCAATAAGTAGAAGTTTTGATAACAACGTATTTGCTATTTTTAGATTTTGCAAAAATATGCATAGATAAAAGAAATATAATAAAGAATTGGAAAGAGTGGTTCAGTCAAGGTTTTTATTACTTTAAATATTCCATAGAGAATATTTAATTTACTAAGTCATTTAATTATTTTTATATGATTGTATATATGTATATATTATATATATATAAATATATATATATATATATATATATATAAAATCAGGAAGGGACAAACTGTATGGAGCCGAAGTTAATAATTCGATTCTGGTACTATGGGCCATTTATTATTTCATCTTGTTCACTCGTCTGAAAATGTGGTTGGTCAAAACTAACTGTTTTAATTATAATAATTAATTTAAGTTTAGAAAATTCGCGGTGTACCTGCATATATGTGTTTTCTCTCTGTTAGAATCGTCTGGTTAGAATTTTTTAAGCTTAAGCAACTTAACATTTACGGTTTTGCTCGTATATATTTTTCAAAGCAGTTTTTCTAGTACTATATTTTTTTATGAGATAATTTTGACTATAACTATATAATTATGCTAAGTTTTATCAAATTCCCTCGCGGGTAGACATGAGATTAAAATGAAGAACAACTATCACCAATATTTAGTAATTATAAAATAAATTTGTATATGAAATAAATATAATATATATAATATATATATATATATATATATATATATATATATATTATATAAAATAAAATATATAAATAAATTTATATATTTCTCTCTTGATTGATTTATATTCTATCTATTGTACACTTCGTAGTTCACAGTAAATGCATTAACTGTGAATTTTCTGTATTAACAAAAAGTCTTCCAATTAGTAATAAATTTAAGAAATAAGCTATAACCATAATTATAATTATATTAAATAAAAAGTGAAGAACTGCTTAGAATTGCAAATTCTATATTATAGCACTGCTGTGATATGCTAATTCGCGACTAGCAATATCATATTATAAAACCCATATTTCATATAACTCTATCATAATATTATATGTCTACATAAATTTACCCTCTCAAACATATATGTTACAGAATAACGACTTAGATAGCACACGAAATTGTTTACCACAATACTAATGTGAAAATAGCTCAACCGAAAATTGATTAGTTGGGTTTATATAACAAAACACAAAGTGCTTTCCAAACCATCATTAATATTCATTCCCAACACTTATATTCCAGTGAAGTTTCTATCTTCAAACTTTCTTATGTTTTTTGCTTTTAAGAGAATAGCTTTCTGAAAAACTTTCCGGTGTTATTATACCAAATTATATCAAAAGCTCGAGCAAAATATTCCTAGACAACACGTGTTAATAAAACAACATTGGATATGTCGCAGCTCGTTGTTCATTTGAGCTTTTGATTTGAATAATTCAGAAACAATATGTAGTTTGATTTAGTGTCATATTATGGAAAAGTCGTGTCTAAAATCGTCTCCGATACGTCAATGACCTAAAATAATACCATAGAACATTAAACAACTAAACAGAGTACCGTTATAACATAAACCAAGTCTAAATATAAATTGTAAATACTATGCTCGGAATTACGCATGGATCAACTTTAGAATTTTCAAAACGCCTTGCTTATGAATATGGATGCAATGTAAATTATTTAAATAATTTTAATTATATTTGTTATTTTAATTATATTTATTGTTGTGATCATTTGTCAGATATGGATAAAATATATACTCTATTAAATTGAATATAATTATATCCTAATACTGTTTACAGCTGTTTTGCAATTCAAATTGCATTATAAATTGTGCACGTAATCGTGTGATCAATTTGCATATTTTAAGAAAAGTGATTAAAAATCGATAATTTTATTTCTTGAATTTGGAATTAAAAATCATTGAAGTCAGCATCTTACAATTAGTTAGATTTAGTTGGAATCTATTTTTAAGAAATAAAGTCTATAGGTCATTTTGTTTACGCTCGAGAGATTTATTATGAAAGAAGCAATCTAATTAACATTAGGAATGAGAAACACTAATATACTTCGGGATTAATCCATTTAATCCATTATCTATTCCTGGAAAACTAATTATAAAATTTAATTTAATGAGGAAGAACTTCAATGGAATGAAATTATACATTTTACAATGCGCTTGTTGTATTATGTCTTAATTCTGATTCTAAAGGATTTAATTTGTTATGTACAATACATAGTATGAGAGCTCGTGAATAATGTTCAAGATTATTCTTTTGTATGCAAGATTTCTTTTTTTAATTTAATTTTTTGTAGGCTATGTTATCTAATTACTAAATGTATATTTGCAAGAATATAAAATAAATCTAAAGAATTTTGAATTCGATTTTTGATCAGCAATCTATATAAATATAAAAGTTATTCTTAATTAAATTAAATTTAATTTTTATTGGCTCACTTGGAACATTTAGCCACCTACAACATTTAATTTTTACTATTCTATACTATTTTTTTTGTAAATTCAACTTTTTACTTATCTTTCTATGCCATTTCAAATTAACAATACAAATTCTAATTAATTTTAACTCAACATTTGAAATTTTAAATTGTATTATGTACTTTTTATCTTCAATTTTACTAATTTCTTTTTTTTCTGTAGCCATCTTCTTCTTTCTTCTAGTAATACTATTAATTTCTCTTCTAATTCTGTCGAAATTTTTACTTGATACTGTTTTTTTTTCATATTTCTTCGATATTTACAAACTTTATATACCAATGTATTCAATTACAATTATATTATCGTATACAAATTCGTTATTACAATACAATTTTTCGTTAACAAATTCGTTATTACAATTTTTTTAGAATGTGCCAGGAATCGAACCAACGATCTCCGGCGTGTGAGTCGGGCATGCTACTGTCTAAGCTATGTCCGTCACATAAAAAAGTATATTCTATATAATTCTAAAGGATTTAATTTAAAATGTACAATGTACAATGCATAGTAGGAGAGCATGTGAATAATGCACAAGATTTCCGAGTAAAAAAAATTATTTGAGGAATAGTACAGGCATGGATTACTTATAGATTTTCTTTCTTAATTTTTTTTTTCATTTTATTTAATTTTTGGAGGAGTGCAGTAGTTAACCTCACGCACTCGTGAGGACGGGGTCGTTAGTTTTAACCCCTCTCTAGACAACTTGACATCATGCAGTAGCGATGTGCATTTCCACTTGAAAACATAGATCAAAAATATGTTTCCCATTGAAACTAGCCCATTTAGTCCAATAGCCAGAAATGGTGATGAGAAATCTCTCACACATTCTTCTCTGAATCGAATTGGAGTTATCTGAGCCCTAGGGCAGTATTACCTATTATTTTTGACTGTTACTATCTTTACTATTTTGAATTTTAGGTTCAAGTTTTGATCTGTGTTCATGATGTTATTCTTCTTATTTATGTTGTCTTTTTAGTTTAAAGTACCTAGGTTAGTGAAGTTTTATATAAATATTTAAAATACTCTATATTTTCTCTCACCACTTTTAATGATTCTAATGGTTGTCTGTTTTGTGTATCTTTGATACTTATCTGTTGGTGGCTCTGAAAATAATAAATTGTGTTTTGCAGACAATAATTTTGAATAATTTTATAGTTATCGTTCTATCCTTGCTCGTGTTTGTATATTCTCGACAATAAAGCGAATGCTTACTGCCAGGGCCATATAATTTTATTTAGACGTTTCCAGAGCGCACGCGGTCGATACGTATTGTTAGATATGCATTTATATGTTTATATTATTTTTATAATAGTCGTTTCGAGTAATGGACTATAAGTATGCGTTCTCATAAGTCCATGGAAAATGGAAATTGTACGCGAAATTATTGGTATGGATTTGACTGCTTTATGCTAGGCGAAATAATGCAACTTTTCTGTATTATTAATATTTTAATGAAAACCAAAAACAATGATTCATTTGCCGTTATATTACGATATTCCCGATTTATGGGGTTTAAAGGATTTTTAAAAGATTTGTTCGATAAATATAATTAGGGTTTTGGAAATCAGCAATTGAAGGTAAAATCGATGAAGCTTGATATCAGCGGGTGAGTAGTGTCGGTTGATTTTGATTATATTTTAAAAAAAATGTAATTGTTTGTATGCTGCATCAAATTTCAGTATCGAGGCAGTAGGTGAACTTCAGTATGATGTTTATTAAAAATAGCATTAAGAAAAATTTTGTTGAGAAAATCGTCGATCAACGGCAACGACATCAACGAACAAAATTAGGCAACGAGCAAAATTTGATCTGAAATGAATATACTTATTATACATAAAATGAAATGAAAAAAGTAAATTTTTGTATTGCAATAAAAGATGGCTGTTATGGTTGCTGTAAGTGTGTTTTTAATTTAAGGATATTTTTTTTTTTTTTTTAATTTTTATTTTCAATAGCTATCAGAATACATGACTATTCTATGAGCTATTTGGCTTATGTCATTCACTCACACACATACACACACACTTGCAAACACACATATAAATTTATCGGATTAATATTACAATCATATTCAGAGAATCACTTCAATAAATGATTCAATTATTCTGTTTATATAAGGATATTTAAAGCTCTTTTTAGGCTATCGATGCTGATAGCTTAAAATACTTAAACTTTTGTTTCCAAAATGAATTATGAAACTGACATTTGTTTCCATTTAAAAATAATATTCAAAATTATTGCAAATTAGCCAAAATGCATAATTATTTCGGTCAATGTCTATTCTTTTGCATTGGTGAAGGACCTCAATTCGAACAGAAATGCATCGCGCCATAATAAGAATTTTATTTCTCGTGCACAGCAAAAAGAAAATCGTGATATTTTTCGCCAATGCTTACACATAAAATATTCATGATATGAAAACGGGCATGATTCCAATGAAATGGATAACACATTTGTTTTGTATCCGCATTTTATAAGCTTCGATGCGTTCACACGTCATTACGATAAAGTGCAACGTCTGAAGGTGATGCCTTCGAGATTATTCAGAGATTTTATGATGTGTTATTTTTGCTATTGCTATTAACACATTATAGCATTTTGATTATAGGTTATAGATACTTTGTTTAAGATTAGAATTTCTCAAGTGGAACATAATGGTTTTTGAGAAGGTTATTTTTGGAATATATGCCAAATGGGAGGTCATTGTATTGTGATTGCAAACATGGAATAGTTGATGTTTGATATTAGATAATCTCTTTGTTTTACTATTTAGAGAACCAGACTTTGATAATACTATTAGA
>NW_020536999.1:47418838-47441179 GCF_003426905.1 Ctenocephalides felis | reverse complement strand
ATTAAACTAGTGGGTGGGTGGCATCGTGCCTTAAGGCAAATTGCTGGAACTTCCCGTACCGTACGAAATGTTCGAGAATACTGAATGTTTTCAAATAGATTATTATAAATATTGTACATTGTCTAATATTTATAAGAATTATAAACTGAATTGCAAAGTTGAAATTATTTGTTTCAACAAAAAAAACTAAAAAAAAAAAAAAATGGAACAAAAATTTTTTTTCCAAAATCAATTATTTTGTTAAGACAAGCAGAAAGTTTTTTGAATCATTCAAATCGGACGCTTAGTTCTCTCAAAAACTGCCATTTTTTACATATTTAGCTCCGTATCTTCGAAATGGCTGGGCCTGCCTTTGCCAAAAACTAATAAACACTTCTCCCAATCATTACTAATTGAATGTTTTTTAGATCATTCAAATCGGATACTCCGTTCTTCTCAAAAATTCGATTTTTATTTTCCGCACTCTTTGCTCCGTATCTCCGAAACGGCTGGACCTGCCTTTGCCAAAAACTAATCAGCTCTTTTCCCTATCAATAGGAATCGAATTTTTTGAACCATTCAAATCGGTTGATCCGTGCGCCCTAAAACGTGACTGGAAATTTGTATCCACACATACATACACACACACACACATACACACACACACACACACACACACATCCATTTTTTCTGAGGTATGCCAAAATGTTCAGAAACCTTCAAAACGTCGAGAAATGTAAAATTTTCAATTCCGATTTTCGGCCCATTACAATAACTTACCCTACGGGAAGTTAATAAGTAATTTTATCTGTAACTTAGTCGTCAGATACAATCCAGGAACTCAGAATAACCAATAAGAGTATACGGTAACTTTTTAACTTCCCGTAGGGTAAGTTATTGTAATGGGCCGAAAATCGGAATTGAAAATTTTTACATTTCTCGACGTTTTGAAGGTTTCTGAACGTTTTGGCATACCTCAGAAAAAATGGATGTGTGTGTGTGTGTGTGTGTGTGTGTGTATGTATGTGTGGATACAAATTTCCAGTCACGTTTTAGGGCGCACGGATCAACCGATTTGAATGGTTCAAAAAACATTCGATTCCTATTGATTGGGAAAAGAGCTGATTAGTTTTTGGCAAAGGCAGGTTCAGCCGTTTCGGAGATACGGAGCAAAGAGTGCAGAAAATAGAAATCGAATTTTTGAGCGAACGGAGTATCCGATTTGAATGATCTAAAAAACATTGAATTAGTAATGATTGGGAGAAGTGTTTTTATCAGTTTTTGCAAAGGCAGGCCCAGCCATTTCGAAGATACGGAGCTAATTATGTAAAAAATGGCAGTTTTTGAGAGAACTAAGCGTCCGATTTAAATGATTCAAAGAACTTTCTGCTTGTCTTAAAAAATATTGATTTTGGATTTTTTTTTTTTTTTTTTTTTTTTTTTTAGTATTTTGTATATCGAAAATATTTCAGATTTTATTTTTAATTCTGACTATAGTTCTAATATACTTTAGAAATAATTTCAACTCTGCAATTCGGTTTATATAATTCTTATAAATATTAGACAATGTTACAATATTTATAATAATATATTTGAAAACATTCAATATTCCTCGAACATTTCGTTACGGTGCGGGAAGTTCCAGCAATTTGCCTCAAGGCACGATGCCATAATTGCCTCAAGACAGAATTCCACTTACAGCTAGTTTGATTTCGAAATTAAAACATTATATATCGTATCCAAAAGTATGATATAAAACTATATCATTATCATCTATAACTAAACTATATCATCAAACAATATCAGGGTTTTAACAGAAGATAATCTATCATTAACACTACCATTCATTTCAAAAACATCCATCACAAATGATCAATCATTAATAGTACTATTCATTCAACAGCAGACATCTTATCACATTTTCCAAAAAGTTTAAAACTCGATTTCAATTCAGTCATTCTCATTAAAAACTCATTAGTAGATAAAAGGTTAAATGATTCTAATATTGATTTTCGAGCATAAACGTTTAAATAGAACTTCAACATTAAAAAAAAAAATAAATGCATTGGATGGGCTTTTAGAATTCAATTTTTATCTTAAAAAATATATAATCGAAACGTCGAACATGAACCTGTATAAAATTCAGATGAACGCAAATTTCACACCTATATTTTCTAAACAGGTACATATTTGCAAACATAATGATTTTGGTTTCCCTAACTTGAATTTACAGAAAATATGTCGAAACCAATATCATCTTTTAGATAAGCTCTACGGAATTAGTTTCGGAGGAACAAGAGATGTGATATAATCATATGTTTAGGATATGATCACAATCAACAATCCTATATTATTTTGAAGCTCATATGTTTAAACTTTAGAAAACTATCAAGTCTTACTGCTTGTGTTGGAACAATCAAAACTTCCAATATAGTGTTTATTTATTAATATATTTAATGCAATAATCAAATTTTCTTACTAGCAGCAAACAAACAGTAAATAAATATGTACTTTCGAACATAGTTGTGACCCAACATTAGAAATTACAATCATAGAAAGTGTCTGTATCGAAATACTTTTTATATAGGGTAATGAGTACAAGTTTATCAACAAACAGTTCTCCAATAACTTCAATAAGTTTATTAAGATAATTATTTCGAATCGTTGAATAAAATTAGCGTCATTATCGTCCACGAATCTGGCAATTTGCCAAAAAAAATGTTTTCAACTGCTGAATGAAATTAGCGACAATGATCACTGATTAGCAGAGGTCTAGAGTGTAATGAATCAGGGGACCAGATGTCAATTTGATCACGTTTATTGCACTTCGCATATATGTGTCTGACGGTTGTTCACAATTACCAGGAAATTAGGGCGTAGCCAATGCTGCGCGAACATGCAGAATATATGGCTACAACGCAATATAGACTGGACGTCGGTAACATTAAAAAAAAATAATAATAATCATTTTAAACAATAGATTTTTCATCATTTCCAAGAAAAATGTAAACAGCATAGATACACCTCATTTTTTTAAAGACTGCCGAAACATGCCGAACAATTTATTTTCAAAACTTATTAATTTATATTGCCAAATCACAATATTCAAAATCAAGTAAGTACATTTAGTTCAATGATATTTGAAAACCAGCATACTCTCAAAAAAGAATTGAAAGTTTATGAAGACTATATAATTGCTTTATACAGATACTCAATATTGAACATACTTAAAATCAAATAAATTTTTACATTGAATAATATAAATTTTTTATGAATTGTTGGGGAAATGCTTACATAATGTAATGTATGTAGATAATATGCAGTCAATTACGATAATCAGATTTTTTTGGCCTTCGAATATTTTCTAAACAATAAATAGCATAATTTATATAAAATTAACTGTGAATACAAAATTATCAAATCAATTTAGATTTAAATTATATAAACCAATTGTAATTCTTATTTAACCTGTTAACAGGACAGGACCCATGAATACGTCCTCGAAAATTAACTAAGGACGAGGCGTAAATTTTTGATCGACTTTTAAAATGATATTTGTTTTGTGTTTAAAATGATGTTTCTTTTGTACATCAAAAATATTAATAAACAATATATATATATCAAAGTTTTTCATTCAATTTGCATCAATAACAATATGAAATTATACAGGCAATACACGCCCGGTTAATATGTTAGTAAATCTAGTTGAGTAATAAAATTCTAACCCTTTGATTGCATATGTATTCAAAACTATGTTGTAAAATGTCATTAAACCAGTCAATCATATGATTCATTTAATTGCCCATAAAATATTCGCTCTATCAGGCATTGTATACAGATATTAAATCCTGTGTATATTTGAATAAAATTACTATTTTAATTGAAGTTTTTGACTCAACAGACAAAACGCTCTTTATTAAGATTGATTATAATAGATAAACATACATAATGAAATCCTTAATGTTAAATATTATATTCTATTCTATAATATTCTATATTCGACTTCTCTATAAAATTATATTTGTGATTGAAAAATAAATTCTCCTTTAAATGCAATTAAAAAAAAATAGTACATTGCATACGGTTTATGTATTTTTATTTAAACTCAATATATATTTTCTATGTATTTTGAAAGTAAAATTTTTAATTTCAGTGTATAACCTAAAACTAAAAATGTAAAAAATGTAAAACCTGTTAAATTGTTATCTATTATCTGTATGATCAAAACTATTTTATATATAAACAAACCTAGAAACAATGGTATAACTGCATCTTTGTGATGCGCATTTATATCATAAGATTTCATGTAAAAAAACAACTAATCGCACAGCTAAAAAATTCCATTTTCGCAGTTTTTAGTACCAAGAAAGTAAGATAAGTAAGTGTTGGCATCAAGGCTATGTTATCGTCCATGTTACCACAGAATTAGCCCCTTACGCTATTTCTACTTATATTTTATTAAATTATTCACGGATTATTTTGATAAAAATGCTTTTCAATATACAAATATTTTAAACATGATAAAATCGGCCAAAAATAGGTAATGCAAAAACTATTATCAAAAAAAACACTACTACTACTTTTGATACTTTTAAAGCGCTATTTTGTATAATTCAATTTCTTTAGACAAGTCCAAATGAATTAGATCTGTTGTAAAGTATAAACAATTAGGTAATGATAAAAATTGTTTATTTATGAAGTTGCACGATTTACTCGAGCATAAAAATATAGAATACAAAAAAACAGGAGTTTGAAAGTAAAATTTGATCTATGAGCAAGAGATGAAAACAAGTAAATTTTATGTGTTACTTGCCAATACCAACCTGCCTTCGAGCAGGTATAATACAAATGGTAATACAAATTACAGGTGTTCCTCGACTTCCGAGTGACCCGACTTAAGAGTGCTTAAGAATACGAGCCGCCAAAAGAGATAATTGTTGCTTCGAAATACGAACAAAATTCGAGATACGAGCTTTGAGCAAGTAAGAGCCTTACAATAAGAGGAGGATATAACTCATATATTTATAAGAGTGACCCGACTTAAGAGTGCTTAAGAATACGAGCCGCCAAAAGAGATAATTGTTGCTTCTAAATACGAACAAAATTCGAGATACGAGCTTTGAGCAAGTAAGAGCCTTTCAATAAGAGGAGGATATAACTCCAACTTAGGGCCTTACAATAATTTATAAGCAGCTTTCTGAGCTCTAAAAGATTGTGGATAAAATCGCCCTGAAAAAGTTGCAATAGTTCGAACATATTTATATTCGAACATAGTTGTTCAACGAAACATGTCTAACTCATTAACGCAATATCATGTCTGGATAGGGAAAAACAATTAAATATAAAGTAAATTTATTTTTAATATTCAAAAAACAACAAAAACCACAGCGCTGGAACGAATTCAATGCGTTTCATATGGGCACTTCAATGTGTTTATATGAAAAAAAAGTGTTTCGAGATACGAGCGATTCGGCGAACGAATTGAACTCGTATATCGAGGTACCACTGTACAATAATAAAGAAATGGATTTCAAAAATACGTTTAGTAACAATAAGACCTTCGTGTAAAAATTCTTAATCTTTAATTATAAATCAATCCTTTACGGTTTTTACTTAATGAAGACATATTTCCTTTACCACGTTCGTGTTAGATCAGAATCCTTAATAATAAAGCGAAATTCTTATCGGCTGTCCGTCTAATTCGTTTCCGTAGAACGCAATACGGAACTGATAGCGCCGGATATGTAAAACGGATTTGACTAATCCTGGCGGTTGGCACGTACACATTACTACAGTTTTTATGTAGGTACAGTGCCATGATACGAAGAAACTTTGCGATTAAAATCACAAGGTTAGCAGAAAAAAAAACGTTTTTGTATTCGCAGGTGCAAATGCAGAGTCGGCTAGAGCAGACAGCCAATTTAAATTAGATAATGAAGAACTTTTTTTTCACGAGAATGTAAATTAAAATTACTTGTAATAGCAAGGTAGGTATTTATTTTATTTTATTGGCCTCTGCATTTTAAGCCACCTACATTATTCATATTATTTTTCATCATGTTCTATACAATTCTTACATATATATTCCTTATACATTCATCATATATATACTGTCTCTTCTTATATCTTAAACTTTCTTCCAATTTTCTTTCTACTGATTTTCATTCTTCTTCTTGTTTCTCAATATGTTTTTCTCATCTTCTAAATTAAACCTCTTTTTTTCTTCTCCCTTTTAATACAATTTTTCTTGTATTCTACAAATTAACAATTCTTAATCTAGTTTAATATTTTATATTTTCTAGTATTACTGCAGATTCGAACCGAATCCCTCCAGCGTGCGAGTCGAGAACCCTACTGAGTGAGCTATTCCCGCCATCAAATTAGGTATTATTGGCGTCATCTAATTAACAGATTATATTTGCACCGTTATCTACTGCAATTTATCCCTTTCTAACAAATTCCAGCATCAGCAATATAAGAAGAAATGAAAAAATTGAATATAAAAAGCAACAAACCCATGAGTAAATTTTATAAAAATGAAGATGTTATAGATTACTTAAATTGTTAATAATTTGTATCTATACAAAATGCAAAATGCTCTAAAAAATATTAAGAAAGGCATTTTTCTGCACAACTTGGCAAAATAAAGAAAGAAGTAGCCACGTGTCGACGAGTTCTTCAGAATACACTTTTGTAATTTTAACACAATGTAATTTTAACTACACAAATTGAATTAATCAATACATACTGAATACATCTACTAGTGATTGTACTTTATAAAATATCTTAAAAACAATTAAATTTAAATTAATTAAAAATCTACATATAATTGATTTCCCGTATGGAAAGTTATTGTAATCGTCCAAAAATCGAAATTGAAAATTTTTTGAAAGTTTCTGAACATTCTGGCATTCCTTAGAGAAAATGGATGTGTGTGTATGTATGTATATATGTATAATTATATTAATTTAGAAATATGAACAAACAACACTCTTTTTTGCACAAATTTATTAAATAATAATTTTACAAACGTTTCGAGACTAGGTTTGTCTCATCATCAGTGTGTTACAATTTAAAATCTAAAATATGGAAACCTAAATTAGCATTATGCGTTATCCGTTACAAGTCGTTCATTATACTGCCCCACCAACGATCGTCGGAGTCTGAATTCTCTATCAAGGTCAATTAGGTAAGTCACGCAATATCAAATAGGAAAGAGAAGGAATAGTATAATTATATGTATAAGTATGTATAATTTTCAAAAAGGATTTTCAAAATTTAATTCAGTACGGGAAGTTTCAGCAATTTGCCTTAAGGCACGATACCATACACCACTACTTTATACTTAAGATTAGTAAAATGTTCACTAAGGGTCATAAACTAATATCATTTTGTAAATTTTATACATAAGAATTTAATATATTTTTGTTCTAGTTATTTAAAATTATAATATGTCATTAAATAACATTCAAACATTTAATTCAATAATTCATTCATTTAATTGTCTATAAAATTTTTGCTTTAGTACGCTTTGAATATGTATATAATTTCCTATGTTTGCAAAAATTTCAGATATAAATTAAGTTACTATGAATTTAATTGAAACCTTTCTGTGACCAGTTTTTGCATTTCTGTATTTTTAAATTAAATGCAGGTTGTCCTGACAAACACAGAAGCAAAGTAAATAATATAATGATTGGATTGGATAATCATTGCATTTTTTTTAAATTATATTCTGTTCTATATTCATTGGATTTTTTTGTTTTTGTTTTTCACATACTAAACATTAAAAAAGTGCCTTGTGAAACTAATAAATAGAATGGATTTTAATATCATTTTCTTTAAGATTATTTACTAATTAGTATTTTGTAATTATATTGTTGGATTTCTACAAACTAGATTCCTATAAATAAATTTTGTGTCAAGTAAAAATAATTATCACAAGAATTTTTGATGTCCTTCTAAGACTGCAATTTTACACGAAAAAACTTGGTACTCTATAATTATTAGATCAGAACAAATATTGTTCTTATACGCGGATAACATTTATTAAAAGTACGAAACAGCAAAAATGTTCCCTTGTCACCAATATACATACATAGTATTCAACAAAAATAGTTATCTTCTGTAATATACGAGAAGTAATAGAATTCCATGAAATGAAATTGAAATTTTATACCTCAACGATATTTTTACTGTGGAAACTATGTTATCACTATGCTCCCGATTTTCTCGTATATTTCATCCTTTTATGGGTTTCCTTTGTAATCAAATGACAAAGTATCTATCGGTGTATGCCATCTGGTACATTCGCATAATATTTCAAACTGTAAAAGCTGCAGATTTTTTTCTGGTCATTCCAAATAGTACGAATGGAACAAAAGTGCGCAGTGCTCTGCGTAAATGTAGATATATATCATTTTGTCTGACCTTTCCGGCAAAAATAACCAATTGGTCTGTCATCAACTTTTCAGCTTTTCAACACGAACCGAATGAATATAGAACAGGGGTTTTCAAAACTAAGTTCAGATATTTTAATAGCAGAAATAAAATTGAAAAAATATCAATATATCTCTATCTGTCATCTGTATGTTAACAATTTTCATTATCATTATAGAACAATAGATTAATGAAAACTAGTGGTGTGTATGGCATCGTGCCTTAAGGCAAATTGCTGGAACTTTCCGTAACGAAATGTTCGAGGAAGATTAAATGTTTTCAAATAGATTTTTATAAATAAATACTGTAACATTGTCTAATATTTATAAGAATTATATAAACTGAATTGCAAAGTTGAAAATATTTGTTTGAAGTATATTAGAACTTACGTCAGAATTACATTTAAAATCTGAATTATTTTCGATATACAAAAAAAAATATTTTTTGAAAAAAAAAACTGCCATTTTTTGCATATTTAGCTCTGTATCTCCGAAACCGCTGAACGTGCCTTTGCCAAAAACTATTTACCACTTCTCCCCATCATTACGAATTGAATGTTTTTAGATCATTTAAATCCGATGCTCCCATCTCTCAAAAACTCGATTTCTATTTTCTGCATTCTTTGCTCCGTATCTCCGAAACGGCTGGACCTGCCTTTGCCAAAATTCACCATATCTCTCTATCAATAGGAATCGAATGCTTTTTGAAACATTCAAATCGATTGATCCGTGCACCCGAAAACGTGAACGAAAAATTGTATCCATACATACATACACACACACACCAACAAAAAATCAATAACATTTAGAATTCAAAATTATTTATTTTGAATAAAAGAGGCAAACAGTATAAGTGTAAAAAACGTAAAATAATATATTTGGAGATATAAGAAACTAAAAAAATAACATATTGATAAAATGTTATTAATTTTAAATGGAGTAGGTAAATAACATAAGTTAATTAATTCACCGTCAATTTTAGCCTGCCTTTCAATTAGTATACTTTAGTATAATTTAGGATTTTAACTATAAATTTATTAATTAAATTAATTATATTACAAAATTTAATTTCAAATTAGTCTTGAACTAACAGTTTCACTTTAATAATTACATTTTCAAAATATCAATTTGGAATTATGTTTTAATATATTATTCATTTTATATTCGACAATACTATTTATTAAATGTTATAATAAATTTATTAATTAAATTAATTATATCACAAAATCCCATTCCAATTTCTTGAACTAATAATTTGAATTTAATAATTACATTTTCAAAGTATCAATTTGGAATATTGTTTTAATATATTATTCATTTTATATTCGACACTACTATTTTTGTTATAATTTATCGGAACAATTTTGATAAAAATCCGACTTTTATTTAAAATAATCAGAGACGCAAGTCGATTGAAATTATTCAGGACAAACACATTTTCTTTTATTTATTTTTTAATCAAGACTTTATGTGTGTTGTTATAATGATTCTTCCTTTTTTATCGTTTTTGATTGTTAGGTAACCCAATGATTTTTTATCTATATATCTGATATATTTTATTAGAATTTTTCTAATAGTATTTTTCTAACTTAATGCAGATGCTGTTTTTATATAAAACATATGTGAACATATTTTCACCTACATTTTCAAGAAAAAAATGCATATCACTACCGCTTGATATGAGGTTGGCCAAAAAAGGCTTACCACAGGGCTTTGAATCTCCTAATACAGAAAATATAACGAAAAATTGTAAAAATATATTGTACAACCAAAATAAACTCTTATTTTGGAAGAGTACTTACAAATGGTTTAGAGATTTGTTTCATCTTCAATGTTATCATATAATTAGCAGACAAACCGCGATGATAGCTGTTACCAAAAGTCGTGTTTACCATATCTGCCGGCTTTGGGGTATAAAAATATTTACCTTGAATTTTTATTTTTCTGGGTAAATTCTGTGTTATATCGTATATTAAATGAAACTTTTCTGGTATATTTCCTATGTCCTCTAAAACGTCGTCAACACCCTTAACAATGTTTAATGTGCGATGTTTACGCATCGCATGGAATATTTACAAGACGGCGATCATATACACGAGGAGGATATCCCTTAACAACCCCATTTGACAACAGCCCTGGTATTTATGCGCCATATGCGTTCAATTTACATAGAAACAGTTCTGGCTACCAAATACAAATACTTCTCACGTCTGCCTTCTGTTTTTGTTCATTGCTGTTCAAGAATCGTCTATTTTTATAACTGATATGTATATACATAAGCAAGCTTTAAGGATTTCCGAAGTTTATTTCCACGGATACATAGTAAACGCTCTTTGCAGCGAATTCGAATAGATTACTTTGTTTTAACTGCACTTGCGAGAAATAAATGTGGAAAAGAATTCGGTATTTGTGTTTGTTGGCAAAATAATGGAAATATAGCTAACTGATGATGTTAGTTGTGGGCTAAGCTGCAATATAGATCACTTCCAAATCATTAATTTGACCTAATCATTAAAAATGACCTAGTATTTTTTGCAAATTAATGTGACATCAACCAACTTTTTTCCCTCAGAAAGCAATATATTTTTTCTAAAGATAATGAATGGTTGATAATAAATTTAATTATATAATCATCAAAATTGTATGTACCAATTCTGATAAAATATAAATTATTTGAAAAAATGTGTTTATATTTCACTACTATCTATTAAATATTATAATTTATCAAAATAATTTTGATAAAATGCGTTGTTCATGATCAAATGCATACATTCAGAATTTTTTTTTTGTGTTTAAGGGGCACAACTAGTGTAACCGCCTAAAAAAAGGTAATTTTTGGGCATTTATATTAAAAAAAACTTTATCAATCATTTCAAAATTTTAAGAATATATTTACACATGTTTTAAGAACACATAGTAAAATTTTTGAAAAAAAAATTAAATATTTTTAAATATGTTTCTACATACACATTTTTTACTGAAATGTACAAATATAATTTTGTACAAACTGAAGCAGAAACAAGATTCGGGATTACAATTATACCGTGTAGGGTGAGGTACAAAGGTCCAATTTGAGCAATTATATTGTGAAAACCAAAACCAATCATATCACAACAAATAAGACATAGCAACCAAACAACTATCTGACTATGTTCAGTAAAACTCCCAGAGCTAATTCATCATTGTAGAAAGGTGTTTTTATTGCTGATTTTTTTTTCAAAAATTTGTCATCTGGTCTTTTTTACCCCATAGACGGGGTAAAATGGGATGACCAAAGGGCACTAGGTCCAATGACTTATTTTTAATTTTAAAGAGGTTTTACGAAATAATAGTTACATTAGTCACCCAATGCAAAATATAACTTTTATTCGTATATTTTTGCAGAGATAACACAGTATATAACCTTGACCTAGTATTTTGTGGAAAATATTCATCAGTATTTTTTAATGTTTACACCTTTACCAGGGTGAATTTTCATTCGATCCTCTTTACCCAACCCAAATGTAAGCTTTCATAGAATAAGTTATATTAAAAAAACACTTATTGCGAACATAAATTATACAATCTGAATGATCCATTCGATTCAAATTCGAAATTATACTCAATGCAATTAATATAATTAGGGGGCGTTCATTAATCACGTGAGATTTTCAGAGGGAGGGGGTTTTGACAAAAATCACAAAATATCACGTGAGGGAGGGAGGGGTAAGATAGCACGTATAATTAATTTTTTACCTGATTTTTCTTTTAAATCCAAACATTTTAAAAAAAATCAAAATTGTACAATTTTTTTTATAACTAAAAATACACGTGATGTTGGTAAGAAGGGGGAGTAATTTTGAATATCACCACGTATCACCAAGAGGGAAGGGGGTCCAAAAATCCTTAAAAAATCGATCACGTGATTAATAGACGCCCCTTTAAGTTATCAATATGTTGTATATTGTTTTGTTATCAATATCTTGTTATATGCCCTCCCAGATTTGTTATAAATTTATATATATAGAATTCTCAAAATTCATCAATATTACATTTATTCATTTATCTATGTTTTGTTCAGTTACATCCACAGAACTAAGTGTGGTTTCGAAAAACTATTTTTGTCCTCTTGTAAACATACAATTTCGCATGATTTGTATTTTCTGGGCATTTCTAACATATTTAATCAATAAGTGAATAAGTCTCAACAAATAATTTTCAGGAATAACAAGAAAATACTATATCAATTTCAATTTGTTATTGTTCAATTTAGAATCAGACTCTACATAAGTTATTTACAATAAATCAGTTAGTCATTTTGAAGGTCACGAATGCGGTGTTCAAAAATATCTACAAGTTTACATATTTATTGATGTAAAACTGAGTTAAATAATCAAGAGATGTATTACCAGGATACGATTCAATTTAATGTTTTTGTCGTACTGAGTCTCGACTAAATATTTACATTATAATCAACTGTAAAACAAACATAGATCGAACATGTTCAAGAAAGGGTGGTGTTCGTCATTTCTATTACTCACGATATTGCAGCCAGGATAATAAATTTTCTATGGGTTTAGAAAACCCATAACGTCTTTAAGAGAATGTCTATAAACCCATGCATTATGATAGGTTATTTAAACATAACCCACGTGCAATTGTGGGTTGAAGACGTGCCCAGAGTCATGACTTATTTTCATTGCAATACTGGAGAGACATAAAATTTAATTGATATTTTCGAACGAGATCTCTTATGGAAGTAATTTCATCACTCAAATGCTATGTGAAAGATTTATTGCGATGAAATATTATTTTTGGTTATAACCACAGCTCGAAAACGTTGCACCTAAATAAATTAATCTTCAACTTGTCTCTTTTATATTACTTTACAGACACAAATGATATTACTTTATTTAAAGATCCATTACAAACAAAATGCCATTTTAGAGAGAAAGTTTTTTTTAAAGTAAAACTTCTTTAGGCGCGACTAGGGTATAAATCCGTACAAATGCAACGGAAGTGCGTTACGGAGATAAGAGTCGATAAGATAAGAATCGAGTGCCAATGATTACGGGTCGCTTGTGATTAGTCGTCGTGTATGTGATAGAGATGTGACGTTTATGCGTACCGGCATCGACGTTGTATGCGTACCGATAACAACAAGGAAATCGGCATAGATAGATTAATAGATAAAATTAATGCATTTAAAGTTACATCTTAGTACTAATCTTGATTTAATGAAAAATGCTGAATCAGAAGAATATTTTACCCTGTTCCTTGAAAATAATAAAACAAATTAAGCATTTGTTCCGTGTACTAAACGTAAGTTTATTGATTAGAAATTATTTCTATATTATTCGTAGTTTCTATAAATCTTTGAAGTTATTAAAATAAAAATATTTTTAGGCAAGACAGATATTATAGCTGTTTGAAGAATGAGATCATTTCGCCAGCAAAAAAAGAAAAAAAATACAAGCAGTCAATGAATGTATGTTAATTTTAATTACATGAAGTTCTTCAAACACAATTATATGATGAGTGAAGTTGCAAAAGCAATATGTGTGGCTTTCGTTGTTTAACATAATCCACTGTGTGAACAAATATTAAATTTATTATACAGCAATTACTTCATTTCTCTAATGAAGGTTCATTTCTAAATGCTAATTACAATGACAAACCGTTCATGTCACATTTGAAGTATGACTTTAATTGCATTATTGTTTTTAAATATTATATATATTTTTAATGCTATTATAAATATATAATCTATCATTATATAAATGTGTATAATGGTACACTATAATGGTACACACTAATAAATGTGTGCATCACAAGTGTTACCATATAACTAATAAACATTATTCAAAATTGTTATATGATGTATTTATTTTTACTTCATTTAAATTTGCTACTTTGTACAGTAGCAAATAAGTTTTACTTCAATCGCGTGTGATCCTTACGCGCACTCTTTTTTATTTATCATGGTATTATACAGAACAAGCTTTTATTTAGGGATCCATTAAAAACAAAAAGCATTTTTAGAGCGAAAGATTTATTTTGAGCAGATTAATTAATTAATATAAAATTTGTATAATTTTCAGAAAAATTTATTATTTTGTTTCAATCAATATTATTTTAATAATTATTTAAGAATTTTTATAAGATTTCCTTCCATCTTAAAGGTAATTTGTTCCTTGTTTTTCGGAATTTTTGTTGAAATTTATTGAAAACTTTAATGGTTTTTTGTCCAATATGTTTCAACATTATCACTTTAATTTATCACAAATATGTATATACACACAGACACACACCTAAAATAAATATTTATTATTATAATTTATATTAGCAAAAGTGACAAAAAAACAGAAAACATTTTCCAATCAAAGCAATCTAATCACAATCCGTCATTTGTAACAACTTTTTTTAAATATTTAAATTATAATTACGTTTTGTTATTATTGTTACGCGTATCATCATTGTAAAACCTGATGTATCGTTTATTTTTTTAAAAGCTTTTATTTCTACATTTTATGTGCCATCGGTTTTAACATCAAACAAATTAAAGTGATGTGTCATTTCAAACGAGTGGTAATTATTTATTCATTTCACATATTTAAATCATCATATAACAACTCAAATACTTGAAAAAGGTATTCGAATAAGGTTCCTAAAATTGTAATTAATTGAATTTCAATAAAACATTTTCTTTCGTGATGCATTAAAATATTTTAATCCATCAAAATTTACTATTCCTTTATTACCCTCATATTGCAACACTGAAAATTCCCATTGGACGGTTAATCTTATCAAGAAATGTCTCGCTAATTAATAGATTAGAAACACAAATGAAAATTATTTAATTAATTATAGTACAATTAATTCAAGTTATATGAGTGTTATCAATGTTTTCAGAATGAGTTTCTACGATCCATATGACAGTAAGTCCTTCGGAAAAGTGAGGGAAGTCAGGCCAGGTGGAAGCAAATCTGCAACCAAGAAATCGATAGGACGAGTTCAATCTCGTTCCGGGCTAAAACCGGCACCAGAATCCATTCTCAAGGTAAAAGATAATAATAATGGATAGATGGAGAAATGAAAGTATATATAATAATCTATATAATAAAAATTTGATGATAGCTTCAAAACCGATTTAATTTACATAATGCATGAACTCGACCACCAGAAAAGTTCACGCTATTTCCGAATGAAATTTAAATTTTTATGATTGTTCCAGGATTATTTTCAAAAAATTGCTCTAAAGAAACTTCGACAAAATCTTACAAACTTGTTTCGTATACTACAAAAGAAGCAGTTTAACTAGTATCTCAATTCCTAATAGAAATTTGTTTTGAAAATGTAAGTTTTCAATGGTCCTTGAATATGAAATTCTCTTCTTAATAGGAAATAATGCAGAAAAAGATTAAATAAAATGAATTTTTAACAAATATCTTCATACGGATGAAAAAAAATTCGCCACTGCCAATTAAAATCTGTTGAACATATTTTTATTGAAAATATTAAAAAATGAAAATTTTTTAATGGAGCTTGTAATTTTTATAAGTGAGAAGGCTTGTTTAATCCATAATTAAGAAGAAATTGTTTGAATTCATTGAGAATTTTTCAGGAAAACGTAGTTGAAACGAGCTTATATTGATTTTTTTATATTTATCCGAAGGTTTAACACATGACATAGAAAAACAACAATAGTTTCACAATTTCTAATACAAATCTGTTAGACTTTTTTTTGACAATATAAATTATTAATAAATAATCTTGAATAAGAAATTGCTTGCCTAATGAACTTTTAACAATTATATTTTTATACGGATTAAAGAATTTCACTACTGCCAATTGAAACCTGTTGAACATACTTTTATTGAAAATATCATTTTTAATAAAGCTTTTAACTTTTATATGGGTAAATTTTAAATTTTTGGAAGAAATTGAATTTTTGAAAAAAAAAACTTTTGTGAAAAAATATTTCTTTTTTATTTTGAAAAATTTTGGAAGTTACAAAATTGATCATCTTATTAAAATCTCCATATATCTGATATTTTAAAGTGCATTAGTGTAATAACCATTGTTGACCGCCAAATGGCATTTTTTATACTTTTTTGACCTCCGAAACCGCTAGACTTGCCTTTCCAAAAAATTAATCAGTTTTTCATCTAGTTAAGTAAAATGTTTTTTGAATTATTAAAATCGGCCGCTCCTTTGTCTTAAAACTTCGTTACCATTTTTTGGCACTTTTGGTCCGTTTCTTTGGAATGGCTAGACCTGCCTTTACCAAAAACTAATCAGCACGTTTCCTTATCAATACAAATCAATAAATACAACGGTTGATCAGTGCTCCCAAAATCGTCGACGAAAATTTGTATCCGCGCATACACACACGCACACACATATACCTCCATTTTTTCTAAGGTATGCCAAAATGTTCAGAACCTTTGAAGCGTAAAGATATATATAAAATTTCATACGGGAAGGTAAAAAACTCTCATTTACAATAACTTTTATCACAATTATATATTTCCATGTTTGAATTTTTCAATGTCTATATATCACGTTGCAATAATACGACCGCTAATCGCAATGATTACCGCTAGCGTGATAGATAATCATCCGAGAACTTATCCTATTTATGAATCTTTTAACGTCGAATAATTATATTTGACAATATATTTCGAGATATCGTGACTTATACAAATGCTTTATCGAACGAACATTTGTTGTTAATAGTTTCACATTACGGTTATAATATTTTGTTGAAATTATTTTGGAGAGAAATATGGGCACTCTGACTCAATTTATTATTTGGATATTTTACTTTCATCGGACAATAATTGTGGATGAAAATATTTTCTGAATTTATTATTTGTTGATAAAGTGAATTTATTGTTGAATTGCCTTGACATCAAGTATCCTTTGATTGCTTTGCTGCAATTAGTACATCACTATTATAAGAATTTTAATAATAATATCATCAGAAAGAGACTGGGCAACCACTGTTGTGGCCATCTAATTATAGTAATTTAAGGAATAATTTTACAACAGCTTAGACCATTTATTTGTTTGGACATAATGTCACTAGTAATGTATGGCATCTTGCGAAATATTCGAGGAATATTAAATGTTTTCAAATAGATTATTATAAATACTGTAACTTTCATTATTATTTTATAGGTAAAATATAAGAACTTATAAATTGGACGAAGACGATGTGTTTCGTCCACACAAGCAGAAATTTCTTTGATCATTCAAATCGAATGCTTAATTCTCTCAAAAACTGTCATTTTTTGTACATTTAGCCCTGTATCTTCGAAATGGTTGGACCTGCCTTTGTCAAAAACTAATCACCACTTCTCCCAATCATTACTAATTGAATGTTTTTTAGATTACATTCAAATCGGATGCTCCGTTCTCTCAAAAACTCGATTTCTATTTTCTGCACACTTTACTCTGTACTTTGTAATGGCTGCGAACAAAATTTCGGACACGCAAAACAAATACACACATCCATTTTTTCTGAGGTATGCCGAAATGTTCAGTAACCTCTGAAACGTGAAGATATACAAAAAGTTTCATTTTCGATTTTCGGCCCAATACTATAACTTACCCTACGGGGAATTAAAAAATCTGCTTTAAATATTAGAGTGCTTCAAAAATATACAAATTTCTAATCATTTGGTGGAATTTTGACTATCTTTGTTAGATTCGAAACATTAAAGGCCAAATAAAAATTTAATAGACTATGAAGTTAAAAATAAATATGGAAACGCGAAAAACCAATTTAATAACATTTCAATTATTAAGCAAAACGTCGGATAGTGTAGGATTAAAAACTATTGCAGATGAATAAACATTTTTATATTATTATACATACACAATATCTCAATAATTATAATATTATTAAATCCTTGTAATACAGCACTAGATGAGAATATAATTATTCAAAAAGAAATTATATAGCAATATGTAATATATGCATATTAGTTAGTGATTATAAAAATTAAAATGTGCATTCAAGATAACTTTGAGTCATGCTGCACTTCCCATTCCGTGAAATTTCTTGCATGAATTGACCTATGACACATGCATATGTAATGAGCTTAGCATGCGAACCAGAAACACGCTATATATATATATATTTACAAAGTACATTTTTGGCTTGGGTATAGCTGAATATTCAGAACTTGTCGTAGTTTTGATAAATATTAAATATTATATATTAATATTTAACTCAGGGTTAAGTTAAATTGAATATTTAGAATAGGGGTTGGCAATTTGTGACTTTGCCCGAAAACGAAGCTTTGCTTTTACCATATGTGCGGTTCATAGTGGAAGAAAAAATATACGAAGAATTATTTTTTGCTAAATATTTGAAAATGAATAAATTTTCAATTTTGAAGGAAATTAATTTTTTAAAGGGAAAAAAATACCTCTGAGTAATATTTTAACAGTAGCCAGTAGCCACAAATGATGTTCCAAGGATGGCAGGGGTTTTCTTAGATTTTTTAAAAAACGTGTTGTAACACGTTGCACTTTGTAACTAATTTCATGGTTTATGATGAAAAATTATTATTCATTTATGTATTTTTTTTATTATTTCCCATTATAACCAAAATTTTTAAAATCATTATTCAGTTATTTAATTGGTTATTAAAAAAAGCTTTTGTTTATTGAAAACTTTGCTCTTTTATATTTATTTCTTATATAAATATTTAAATGAGTTTGTATATATTTTGTAAATAGTTTGTACATAATATACTGATTCTAATAGTGTAATCATGATTGTTACTTAATGTTACTGCAATAATTATTGCAAAAATATTAATTAAAAAAATACGAAAGATCTCAATTCTATAAGCAAATCTACTACCAAAACTAATTTTTTTTTCAATTTTTGTATAGTTCATTATTCAATATTTTTGTAACTTTTTTAACTTCCCGTAGGGTAAGTTATTGTAATCGTCCATAAATCGAAATTGAAATTTTTTGCATTTCTTCACGCTTTGAAGGTTTCTGAACATTTTCCCATACCTTAGAAAAAAATGTGTGTGTGTATGAATGTATAGATACAATTATACTTCCACGTTTTCGGGCGCGCAAATCAACCGATTTGAATAGTTCAAAAAATATTCGATTTCTATTGATAGGGAGATGTGCTGATTAGTTTTTTGGCAAAGGTCGGTCCAGCCGTTTCAAAGTGCAAAAAATGGCAGTTTTTGATAGAAATAAGCATCCGATTTTAATAATTCAAAAGACTTTCTGCTTGAGTTGAATCGATTGCTTTTGGAATTTTTTTTTCAAAAAAAAAATTAATATAGAAAATAATTCAGATTTACAAAATTTCAATTAGTTACGGGAAGTTCCAGCAATTTGCCTCAAGGCACGATGCCATACCCCATTAGTTTTATATACAATTGTATGAAAATTGTACATAAAAAATGTTTACAAAAAGTTTATTAATAAACTAAACAAAAATTAAGCAGAAATGCAAAAAAAAATTATCTAGAAAAATGTTCAAAAAGTGTTAGTAATTGTAAGTAGCAATGTGACTTTATTATAATTACCATAGCCTAGCTCAATATTTTAACAAATAAACAATCGAAAATGCATAAATTATTTATGGTAAACATTTTATGATAAATAAGTGTAAGTATGATAAATATCCTAGGCGTTGACGATTGTTACAAGTGTACTACTCGTCCATTTGTGTTAAAATACAATAAATATGGGAAATAAATTGAACGACTAAAGCCTCAAAACCGGCCTCAAGATATTCGGCTAGCAAACCCTAATCCCAGCTCAATATCCAACAGTGTGATATCAAATTTCCATTAAAGCTTGTAGATCTCAAAAATAATCTCAAGTGAAAATCGTCTTTCGTAAACATTGCTACGCATATATGTATATGCCATTATTATCAGATATGTATATCTAATTTATATAGAATAGACATAAAAAAGTGTGGTTGACCACTGGGTTGCCTTCTCGAGAAAAATACTAGATGAGGATGTATTATAGCCAGCTCAATATCCAACAGTGTGATATCAAGTTTTCATTTAACCTTTTAAATCTCAAAAATAATCTCAAGTGAAAATCGCCTTTCGTCAACATTGCTAAACATATATATGCCAACGCTATTAGATATGCATATCATATTTATATAGAATAGACATAAAAAAGTGTGGTTGACCACTGGGTTGCCTTCTCGAGAAAAATACTAGATAAGGATGTATGGTAGAAAACATAGCTCATAGAACACTTATTGTTAGTTCTGATGATTAAAAAAAAAAGATAAAAAAAGATTTACAGCCAGATTTTTTTTCTAGGAATCCCTTTCCGTGGCCCCTGTTCGGAGTCGAAATGAGTTCAACGGTACTGTTGCCAACGAGCCAGTTCCAACAAATCGCTGGAAAAGACCTATTCCATGCACGGCAAAATCAAAACCGTAGACCCGAATTTGGAAGTCACTAGCTTCTGACATAATTGGAATTGCAAAACAAGTTCTGCAAAACGCACAAAAGTATAGTACACTATTCATATACGTCCATATAAACACCTTGGTATGACTACATGCTTTGGAATTTTTCTCCGTCATCGCAGAAAAAATGCGGAGGAAAAAATAAATAGCTAAATCTATAACAAATTATTATTTTCGAATAACAATGCTTGAGCATAATATGCATAAGTACGTCATAAATGACTAGTATTATATTTTCGAAAATCGACCTTAGTCAAGACAAGTGTTTCATGTGTAATTTTTAAGCGTATACCGATTGTAAGTATGCTGTTACGATTAATAATAATGAGATTTTAAATGAATCCGTGATTCATTCCACAAACAAATATTCCCGTATTGCGCCTTTTACATAGGAGAAAAAATATTATAAGATAAATTCATTTGGATCTTTTACAAGCAGCAAGTAAAGTTAATAGTAAATACAAAATTTCCTACATTTAAAGAAAAATAAAATTGATCGGATTGGCTAAAATAATAAAATATATTCAACAATTATAATGTTGAATAGATTAAGTATTAAATATGTTACTTCATAGTTAATCTTTTCTCTTATTAGGGTATAACGAGGAAAAGCTCAATTTCAAGGAAATCGAAGATTACAAAACATTAAGAGAATCTACCACAATGAACAGCGCCAGCTTCAAAATGACATGTTCTTTTTCGAGTCTGAAATCAGAGATGCTGTTAACAAAGTAGACAATGTAAAATCTCATCTTAAAGATTCTATCAGCAAAGCCTCGCTACATGCAAAAAATACTTTGAACAATAAAAAAGCACCCACAACAATTGCAAATACAGCAGCAACTTCCGCGAGAACTTTATAAAAGTCCAATAGTTCAGAGTCCAAACTCCGCGTCCGACGATCTCGATTTTTTGGAAAGAATAGGAAAACCAAGAAGCATTTTAAAGTTTTCTGCAGCTCGTGAAAGCTTTCCTAAAGACAAAAAAAATAATTTAAATGAAATTGACAGTGAGGTTTCAATAAGGCATTTAGATTATGACGACAGTTTTACACTACTCCAACTCGAAAACTCAAGTCTTCCATTCATAAATTTTTATCTCCAAAAAGGAGCAAATCGGAAAACCAAAAGCAAATTTCAAAACCTACAAAATTTTCCTTTGCTAAGAAAAAAGACAGCATGAAGAATCTTTAAAAAAGGCTGATAAAGATCAAGGAAATAAGATCAATGAGTCGACCACCATTTCCGCTAATCTTCCTTCTAAAACTAAGTTATTGAAAAAGCCTCCATCGGCTTTGTCACGTACAGATTCTGTTAGATCTCAGAACAGTTTGCAATGCGGCAGCCCAAATCTGTCACCTCAGTGATATGATAAAAGAGCAGGAAATCAAGCGCCCAAACCAAAACTAAATTAAAAAATCCATTTGAATTAAAATATGATTTTGAAAAAATTATAAAA
>NW_020536999.1:47402034-47417838 GCF_003426905.1 Ctenocephalides felis | reverse complement strand
ATGATCCAAAAATCATTCAATTTTTAATGATGGGAAAAGTGGTGATTAGTTTTTGGCAAAATACGGTGCTAAATGTGCAAAATGGCAATTTTGAGGGAAATAAGCATCCGATTAGTTTTTGGCAAAGGCAGATGCAGCCATTTCGGAGTTCATAGCCAATGTGAAAAAAAATGGCAATTTTAGAGGTAAATAAGCATACGATTTGATGGTCAAAAAACATTCTACTTGTGCTGATGAAACGATTGATTTTGGAAAAAAAATTCCATTTTTTTTAATTTAAAAAAAAAATAAATTTAAATTTTAATTCGATGCGGGTAGTTATAGCAATTTGCCTCAAGGCACAATGCCATACACCACTAGTTTATACTTAAGATTAGTAAAATAGTCACCAAGGGCCCTAAACTAATATCATTTTGTAAAATTTGTGAATAATAAGAATTTAATGTATTCTTTATCCCAGTTCTTTAAAATTATAATGTGTCATTAAATAACATTCAAACATTTAATTAATTCATTCATTCATATAATTGCATATAAAAGTTTGCTCCAGCATGCTCTGAATATGAATATAATTTTCCATATTTGCAAAAATTTCAAATATAAATTAAATTGCTATGAATTTAATTAAAACCTTTTTGTGATCAAGTTATAGTTTTTGCATTCCTGTATAAATTAAATGCAGATTTTGCTGATAAACACAGGAGCAAAGTAAATAATATAATAATTGGATTGGATAATCATTGCATTTTTTTAATATTATCTTCTGTTCTATAATATTTTGTTCTATATTCATTGGATTTATGTTTTTCACATACTAGATATTAAAAAAATGCCTTGTGAAACTAGTAAATAGAACGGATTTTAATATAATTTTGAAATCTTGAGATTATTTATTAATTATTAGTATGTAATGATATTGTTGGATTTATACAAACTAAATTCATATAAATAAATTATGTGTCAAGTAAAAATAATTATTACAAAGATTTTTGATGCCCTTTCAAGACTACATATTTACATGAAATAACTTGGTACTCTATAATTATTAGATCAGAACAAATATTGTTGCGAAAAAGTAAAAAATTTCCTCTGTCACCATTATACATACATAGTTTTCAACAAAAATAGTTTTCTTCTGTAATATACGAAAAGTAATAGAATTCCATGAAATGAAATTGAAATTTTATACCTCAACGATATTTTTACTGTGGAAACTATGTTATCACTATGCTCCCGGATTTTCTCGTATATTTCATCCTTTTATGGGTTTCCTTTGTAATCAAATGACAAAGTATCTATCGGTGTACGCCATCTGGTACGTTCGCATAATATTTCAAACTGTAAAAGCTGCAGATTTTTTTCTGGTCATTCCAAATAGTACGAATGGAACAAAAGTGCGCAGTGCTCTCTGCGTAAATGTAGATATATATCATTTTGTCTGACCTTTCCGGCAAAAATAACCAATTGGTCTGTCATCAACTTTTCAGCTTTTCAACACGAACCAAATGAATATAGAACAGGGGTTTTCAAAGCTAAATTCAGATATTTTAATAGAAGAAATAAAATTGGAAAAATATCAATATTTCTCTATCCGTATCATCTGCATGTTGACAATTTTCATTATCAATATATAATAATAGATTGATGAAAATAATACAAATTTATTTTAGTTCAGTTTAATTTACTGAAATATTCAGCAGTGTTCAAACGTCATTTAGAAAAAATAAAAAACGTAAAATAATATATCTGCAGATATAATAAAAACTAAAAAAATCAATAACATTTCGAATTCAAAATTAATAACTTTAAATAAAGAAGACAAATAGTATAAGCATAAAAACGTAAAATAATGTTTTTGTAGATGTGAGAGACTAAAGAAAAAATAATATCTTGATAAAATGTTATTAATTTTGAATGAAGTAGGTAAATAACATAAATTATTTCACCGTCAATTTTAGTCAATTTCAATTAGCCTTTAGTATTCTTTATGTATAATTTTATTAATTAAATTAATTACATTACAAATTTCCATTTAATTTAGATCCAAATTAGTGTTGAACTGATCATTTTACTTCAACAGTTACATTTTCATTTTCATTCATTTTATATTCCACACTACTATTTATTAAATGTTATAATTTATCAAAATAATTTTGATGAAAATTTGTTTTTTATCTTAAATGATCAGAAGCATGCATTCGGAATGATTTGTTTTTGTTTTTGAAAACCCTGTGAGCTGTAACAATGATACATCCTAACTAGGTGACTTTTTTAAGAGATAATCCAATAGTTGTCTATCTATATTTGATATACACCTATCTGTATTTGATATACACATATCAATATTTGATATACATCTTGAATTTTCAAGTAAAAATGCATCACTACTGCTTGATATCAGGTTAGAAAACGTTTGAACCTGGAGGGCACATCAGAGAGCAATACAGTAAGAGCTTAATACATAAAATCAGCGGTTTCCAACCTGAGGGGCGCGCCCCCATAGAGGAGCAGAATACTATTTTCAAAAATAACACAACATTTTTGCAATGATATTCAAAAATATACAAAAAATAATTAGTTTTATTCATATTTTTACATAATATTGCATCTTTATATGTAGTCTGATAATATAAGTTGAGTATTTATAAAATTAAATTATTGAAAAAATTAAGAGGAGCGCAACATTTTTTTATTAGAGCAGGAATGCGCGGTGCAAAAAAGGTTGGATACCACAGCATTAAATATAACCAAAATTTGTAGAATACATTATACAACCAAAATAAACTCTTATTTTAGCAGTGTTCTTAATGGCTTAAATATGTATTTCATCTTCAATGTTATCATATAATTAGCAGACAAACCGCGATGATAACTGTTACCAAAAGTCGTGTTTACCATATCTGCCGCCTTCAGGGTATAAAAATATTTACCTTCAATTTTTATTTTTCTGGGTAAATTCTGTGTTACATCGTATATTAAACGAAACTTTTCGGTATATTTCCTATGTCCTCTAAAACGTCGTCAACACCCTTAACAATGTTTAATGTGCGATGTTTACGCATCGCATGGAATATTTACAAGACGGCGATCATATACACGAGGAGGATATCCCTTAACAACCCCATTTGACAACAGCCCTGGTATTTATGCGCCATATGCGTTCAATTTACATAGAAACAGTTCTGGCTACCAAATACAAATACTTCTCACGTCTGCCTTCTGTTTTTGTTCATTGCTGTTCAAGAATCGTCTATTTTTATAACTGATATGTATATACATAAGCAAGCTTTAAGGATTTCCGAAGTTTATTTCCACGGATACATAGTAAACGCTCTTTGCAGCGAATTCGAATAGATTACTTTGTTTTAACTGCACTTGCGAGAAATAAATGTGGAAAAGAATTCGTAAATTGTGTTTGTTGGCGATGATAATGGAAATATTAGCCGACTGATGATATTAGTTGTGAGCTAAGCTGCAATATAGATCACTTCCAAATCATTAATTTGACCTAATCATTAAAAATGACCTAGTATTTTTTGCAAATTAATGTGACATCAACCAACTTTTTTCCCTCAGAAAGCAATATATTTTTTTCTAAAGATAATGAATGGTTGATAATAAATTTAATTATATAATCATCAAAATTGTATGTACCAAATTCTGATAAAATATAAATTATTTGAAAAAATGTGTTTATATTTCACTACTATCTATTAAATATTATAATTTATCAAAATAATTTTGATAAAATGCGTTGTTCATGATCAAATGCATACATTCAGAATTTTTTTTTTGTGTTTAAGGGGCACAACTAGTGTAACCGCCTAAAAAAAGGTAATTTTTGGGCATTTATATTAAAAAAAAACTTTATCAATCATTTCAAAATTTAAGAATATATTTACACATGTTTTAAGAACACATAGTAAAATTTTTGAAAAAAAAAATTAAATATTTTTAAATATGTTTCTACATACACATTTTTTACTGAAATGTACAAATATAATTTTGTACAAACTGAAGCAGAAACAAGATTCGGGATTACAATTATACCGTGTAGGGTGAGGTACAAAGGTCCAATTGAGCAATTATATTGTGAAAACCAAACCAATCATATCACAACAAATAAGACATAGCAACCAAACAACTATCTGACTATGTTCAGTAAAACTCCCAGCTAATTCACCATTGTAGAAAGGTGTTTTTATTGCTGATTTTTTTTTTCAAAAATTTGTCATCTGGTCTTTTTTACCCCATAGGCGGGGTAAAATGGAACGGCCAAGGGGCACTAGGTCCAATGACATATTTTTAATTTTAAAGATATTTTACGAAATAATAGTTACATTAGTCAGCCAATGCAAAATATAACTTTTATTCGTATATTTTTGCAGAGATAACACAGTATATAACGTTGATCTAGTATTTCGTCGGAAATATTCATCAGTATTTATTAATGTTTACATCTTTGCCAGGACGAAGATTCATTCGATCCTCTTTACCCAACCCAAATGTAAGCTTTCATAGAAATTATATAAAAAAATAGTTATTGAGAACATAGATTATACAATTTAAATGATCCATTCGATTCAAATTCGAAATCTATACTCAATGCAATTAATATACTTATAGGGCGATTTTCAGGGGGAGGTTTGACAAAAAATCACGAAATGTCACGTAGGGGAGAGAGAGGTAAGATATCACGTATATTTATTTTTACCTGATTTCTTTTAGATTTTAAAAAATATTTAAAAAAAATGTTTTTAAATCCAAACATTTTCAAAAAAAAATCAAAAATTGTACTTTTTTTATAACCACGTGTACACACGTGATGTTTGGTGGGGGAAGGGGAGGTCCAAAAATCCTAAAAATCGATCACGTGATTAATGGACGCCCCCTCAAAAGTTTTTTGTTATCAATATCTTGTATTTATTGTATCTTGTATTATGTGTAACAATATCTTGCTTTTTCTGTATTAATAAATTATAACTCCTTCGATGACATTCATATCCAGTAATTTTTATCTAACATTTTATTCTTGTTTACTTGATGTTATGCCCTCCTGGATTGATTATAAATTTATATATATATATATATATATATATATATATAATTTTCAAAATGCATAAATATTACTTTTATTCATTTATTCATGTTTTGTTTAGTTACATTCACAGAACTAAGTGTGGTTCCCAAAAACTATTTTTGTCCTCTTGTAAACATACAATTTCGGATGATTTGTATTTTCTGGGCATTTCCAACATATTTAATCAATAAGTGAATAAGTCTCAACAAATAATTTGCAGAAATAACAAGAAAATACTATATCAATTTCAATTTGTTATTGTTCAATTTAGAATCAGACTCTACATAAGTTATTTACAATAAATCAGTTAGTCATTTTGAAGGTCACGAATGCGGTGTTCAAAAATATCTACAAGTTTACATATTTATTGATGTAAAACTGAGTTAAAATAATCAAGAGATGTATTACCGGGATACGATTCAATTTAATGTTTTTGTCGTACTGAGTCTCGACTAAATATTTACATTATAATCAACTGTAAAACAAACATAGAGCGAACATGTTCAAGAAAGGGTGGTGTTCGTCATTTCTATTACTCACGATATTGCAGCCAGGATAATAAATTTTCTATGGGTTCTTTAAGAGAATGTCTATAAACCCATGCATTATGATAGGTTATTTAAACATAACCCACGTGCAATTGTGGGTTGAAGACGTGCCCAGAGTCATGACTTATTTTTTCATTGCAATACTGAAGAGACATAAAATTTAATTGATATTTTCGAACGAGATCTCTTATGGAAGTAATTTCATCACTCAAATGCTATGTGAAAGATTTATTACGATGAAATATTATTTTTGGTTATAACCATAGCTCGAAAACGTTGCACCTAAATAAATTAATCTTCAACTTGTCTCTTTTATATTACTTTTCAGACACAAATGATATTAGTTCAATATTACTTTTCATCACAAATGTGAAAATATAAGTGGAAGTTTAGTTAATTATTTTCTATTTATCAATGTATTATAGCCAACAAGATTTTATTTAGAGATCCATTACAAACAAAATGTCATTTGAGAGATAAAGTTTTTTTTTTGAAGTAAAACTTCTTTAGGCGCGACTAGGGTGTAAATCCGTACAAATGCAACGGACATGCGTTACGGCAGATTAGATAAGATAAGAGTCGAGTGCCAATGATTCGGCATTCGCTCTCGATGATACCATTTCTATACGGGTCGATTGTGATTAGTCGTCGTGTATGTGAATAAAGATCTGTCGTTGTATGCGTACCGATAACAACAAGTAAATCGGCATAGATAAATAAACATTTTAAAGTTACATCTTAGTACTAATCTTGATTTAAACAAAAATGCCTGAATCATAAGAATACTTTACCCTGTTCCTTGAGAATAATAAAACAAATTAAACATTTGTTCCGTGAACTAAACATAGGTTTATTGATTAGAAATTATTTCTATATTATTCATAGTTTCTATAAATCTTTGAAGTTATTAAAATGGAAAATATTTTTAGGCAAGACAGGTATTACAGCTGTTCAAAGAATGAGATTATAATTATCGCCAGCGAAAAAGTAGAAGAAATACGAGCAGTCAATGAATGTATGTTAATTTTAATTACATGAAGTTCTTCAAAAGCAATTACATGATGAGTGAAGTTGCAAAAGCAATATTTGTTTTGGCATTGTTTAACATAATCCTCTGTGTGAACAAATATTAAAGAATTTATTAATCAGCAATTACTTCATTTCTCTAATGAAGGTTTATTTCTAAATGCTTATTACAATGACAAACCGATCATGTCACATTTGAAGTATGACTTTAATTACATTATTGCTTTTAAATATTATACATATTTTTAATGCTATTATAAATATATAATTTAAAATTTATCACTATATGAATGTGTATAACGGTTAACACTAATAAATGTGTGCATCACGAGTGTTACCATATTACTAATAAGCATTATTCAAAATTGTTTTATGATGTATTTATTTTTACTTAATTTAAATTTGCTAATATGTACAGTAGCAAATAAGTTTTACTTCAATCGCGTGTGATCCTTACGCGCACCCTTTTTTATTTTTCATGGTATTATGATTTTCAGAGAAATTTATGATTTTGTTTGAATCAAAATTATTTTAATAATTATTTAAGAATTTTTATAAGGATCCTCCCATCTTAAAAGTAATTTGTTCCTTGTTTTTCGAAATTTTTGTTGAAATTTATTGATAACTTTAATGTTTTTTTGTCACATATGTTGCAATATAATCATTTTAATTTATCACAAAATATGTATATACACACAGACACAAACCTAAAATAAATATTTATTATTATAATTTATATTAGCAAAAGTGACAAAAAAACAGGAAACATTTTCCAATCAAAGCAATCTAATCACAATCCGTCATTTGTAACAACTTTTTTAAATATTTAAATTATAATTACGTTTTGTTATTATTGTTTGCGCGTATCATCATTGTAAAACCTGATGTATCGTTTATTTTTTTAAAAGCTTTTATTTCCACATTTTATATGCCATCGGTTTTAACATCGAACAAATTAAAGTGATGTGTCATTTCAAACGAGGTAATAATTTATTCATTTCACATTTTTAAATCATCATGTAATAAACTCTACTTAAAAAAGGTATTCGAATAAGGTTCCCAAAATTATGATCAATTGGATGCAACACTTTATCTGATAATGCATTTAAATATTTTTAATCCATCAAAATTTACTATTCCTTTATTACTCATCATATTGCAACACTGAAAATTCCCATTGCACGGTTAATCTTATCAGTGAAATGTCTCGCTAATTAATTAGATTAGAAACACAAATGAAAATTATTTAATTAATTATAGTACAATTAATTCAACTTATATGAGTGGTTATCAATGTTTCCAGAATGAGTTTCTACGACCCATATGGAAGTAAGTCCTTCGGAAAAGTGAGGGAAGTCAGGCCAGGTGGAAGCAAATCTGCAACCAAGAAATCGATAGGACGAGTTCAATCTCGTTCCGGGCTAAAACCGGCACCAGAATCCATTCTCAAGGTAAAAGATAATAATGGATAGATGGAGAAATGAAAGTATATATAATAATATATATAATTAAAGTTAAATATTAAAGTTATTATAACCATGTGTGAGACTATAAACGCGATTTAATTTACCTGTGGCAGTAAAAAAGTTCACACTATATCCAGATGAAATTTAAATTTTCGTAATTGTTACAGGATTAATTGCGAAAACTACTCTAAAGAAACGTCGACAAAATCTTACAAATTTGTTTATATACAGAAACAGTTTAACTAGTACCTCAATTCCTAATAGAGATATGTTGAACATACTTATTTATGAAAATATTAATTTTTAATGCACCTTGGATAAGAAAGTCCCTGCTTAATCGGTAATAATAAAGAAACAGTTTAAATAAAATAAACTTTTACCAATTATTTTTATACGGAATAAAAAGTTTCACTACTGCCAATTGTTGGACATACTTTTATTGAAAATATAATATTTTAATGGAACTTATAACTTTTGAAGGAAGTGAGAAGGCTTGCCTAATTTATAATTATGAAGAAATTGTTTAATCTCGGATTTTTAAGATTAAAGGATTTTTTTTAGAAAAACTTAGTTGAAAAGAGTTTAAACTGATATTTTTGAATATATCCGAAGATTTAACATGACATAAAGAACAGGAAATTCCAACGTACTACTAAAATAACAGTTTAAATAGTATCACAATTTTTAATACAAATCTATTGAACAGATTTTTTTTTGACAATATAAATAACAATTTTTTTTTGACAATATAAAATATATAATCTTGAATAAGAAATTGCTTGCTTAATCTGTCCACAATAATGAAGAAACAGTTTAAATAAAATAAACTTTCAACAATTATTTTTATACGGATTAAAAAGTTTCACTACTGCTAGTTGAAATCTGTGGAACATACTTTTATTGAAAATATAATTCTTAATAGAACTTACAACTTTCATATCCGGGTATATTTAAATTTTTTTGAAGAAATTGAATTTTTGAAAAAAAAACTTTTAGAAAAAATGTTTTTTTCATTTTGGAATATATTGGAAATTACAAAATTAAACAATTTATTAAAATCTCCATAATATATCTGATAATTTAATGTGCTTAAGTCTAATATAACCATTGTTGACCGCCAAATGACATTTTTTTACTTTTTTGACCTCCGAAACCGTTAGACCTGCCATTTCCAAAAATTTTATCAGTTCTTCATCCTGTTTTTTATTAATTATTAAAATCGGACGCTCCGTTCTCTTAAAAACTGATTACCGTTAAGATAGTACCGTTTTTGGCACTTTTTTGCCCGTTTCTTTGAAACGGCTAGACCAGCCTTTACCAAAAAAAATCAACACGTTTCCTTATCAATACAAATCGAATGTTTTTTGAATTATTCAAATCGGTTGATCAGTGCTCCCGAAATTGTCGACGAAAAATTGTATCCGCTTTACACACACACACACACACACACACACACACACACGCGCGCACGCGCACGCACACATACCTCCATTTTTTTCTAAGATATGCCAAAATGTTCAGAAACCTTTAAAACGTAAAGATATAAAAAATTTCATTTTCGATTTTTTGCGATTACTATAACTTACCCTAAGGGAAGTTAAAAAAAACTCTCATTTACAATAACTTTTATTACAATTATCTATTTCCATTTGTGAATTTTTCAATGTCTATATATCACGTTGCAATAATACGTCCGCTAATCGCAATGATTACCGCTAGCGTGATAGATAATCATCCGAGAACTTATCCTATTTATGAATCTTTTAACGTCGAATAATTACATGTACTTATCGTGATTTGTTTGACAATATATTTCGAGATATCGTGACTTATACAAATGCTTTATCGAACGAACATTTGTTGTTAATAGTTTCACATTATGGTTATAGTACTTTGTTGAAATTATTTTGGAGAGAAATATGGGCACTTTAAGTCAATTTATTATTTTGGATATTTTACTTCCATCGGACAATAATTGTGGATGCAAATGTTTTCTGAATTTATTATTTGTTGGTAAAGTGAATTTATTGTTGAATTGGCTTGACATCAAACAGTATCCTTTGATTGCTTTATGCTGCAATTAGTACATCACTATTAGAAAAATTTTAATAATAATCTCATCAGAAAGAGACTGGTCAGCCACTGTTGTGGCCTATTATAATAGTACTAATTTAAGGAATAATTTTACAACAGCTTAAGCCGTTTATTTGTTTGGACATAATGTCACTAGTAATGTATGGCATCGTGCAGAATATTCGAGGAATATTAAATATTTTCAAATAGATTATTATAATACTGTAACTTTCATTACTCTTATTTTATAGGGAAAATATAAGAGATGACGATGTGTTTCGTCCACACAAGCAATTTCTTTGAATCATTCAAATCGGATGCTTAATTCTCTCAAAAACTTTGTATGTACCCATTTTTTGTACATTTAGCTCTGTATCTTCAAAATGTCTAGACCTGCCTTTGCCAAAAACTAATCACCACTGCTCCCAATCATACAAATTGAATGTTTTTTGTATCATTCAAATCGGATACTACATTCTCTCAAAATCTCGATCCCTATTTTCTGCACTTTTGCTCCGTATCTTTGTAACGGCTGCGAGAAAAATTGCGGACACACAAAATACATACACACACATCCATTTTTTCTGAGGTATACCAAAATGTTCAGAAACCTCTAAAACGCGAAGATATGCAAGAATTTTCATTTTCGATTTTCGGCCCAATATTTATAGTATAACCCTTACCCTGCAGGGAATTGAAAAAACTGTTTTAATTTCTAATCATTTGGTGATATTTTGACTACCTGTTTTAGATTTGAAACATTAAAGGCCAAATAAAAAGTTAATAGACTATGATGTTAAAAATAATATTGAAACGCGAAAGACCAATAGAGAAAAATATAATAAGCAAAATGTTGGGTAGTGTAAGATTAAAAATTATTGCAGATGAGTAAACATTTTTATATTTATTATACATACATAATATCTCAATAATTATAATAATATTAAATCGTTGCAATACAGCACAACGTCTAAGAACTAGATGAAAATATAATTATTCAAAGAGAAATTATATAGTAATATGTAATATATGCATATTAGTTAGTGATTATAAAAATTAAAACGTGCATTCAAGATAACTTTGAGTCATGCTGCACTTCCCATTCCGTGAAATTTCTTGCATGAATTAACCTATGACACATGCATATGTAATGAGCTTAGCATGCGAACCAGAAACACGCTATATATACACATTTACAAAGAACATTTCTGGCTTGGGTGTAACTAAATATTCAGAACTTGTCGCATTTTGATAAATATTAAATATTAGATATTAATATTAAACTCGGGGTTAGGTTAAATTGAATATTTAGAACAGGGGTTGGCAAATTGTGACACGTTGCGTCTTGTAAGTGATTTCATGGTTTATGATGGAAAATTATTATACATTTATTATTTTTTATTTCCTATTATAACAAGTATTTTTAAAATTTTAATTATTTTTTTAATTCATTTTTATAAAATTTTTGTATATTAAATAATTTTTTATTTTATATTTATTTATTATATAAATATTTAAATGAGTTTGTATATATTTTGTAGATAGTTTGTACATAATATACTGATTCTAATAGGGTTATCATGATTGTTACTTAAGGTTACTGCAATAATTATTGCAAAATATTAATTAAAAAAAATACAAAAGATCTTCTCAATTATATAAGCAAAACTACTACCAAAACTATTTTTTTTTTCAATTTTTGTATAGTTCAACACTTTTGTACCTTTCATTTTTAACTTTCCGTAAGGTAAGTTATTGTAATCGTGCAAAAATCGAAATTGAATTTGTTTGCATTTCTTCACGCTTTGAAGGTTTCTGAACATTTTATAGTATCTTAGAAAAAAGTGTGTGTGTGTACGTGCGTGTGTGTGTAAGTATGGATACAATTTTTTGTTACCGTTTTCGGGCGCACAGGTCAACCATTTGAATGGTTCAAAAAATATTCGATTTCTATTGATAGGGAGATGTGCTGATTAGTTTTTGGCAAAGGTCGGTCCAACCGTTTCATAGTGCAAAAAAATTGCAGTTTTTGAGAGAAATAATTCAAAAGACTTTCTGCTTGAGTTGAATCGATTGTTTTTGGGATTTTTTTTTAATTTCAAAAAAAAAATAATATAGAAAATAATTCAGATTTTCAACATTTCAATTCGGTACGGGAAGTTCCAGCGATTTGCCTCAAGGCACCATGTCATACACCATTAGTTTTATATATAATTGTATGAAAATTGTACATAGAAAAATGTTTACAAATAGTTTAATAATGAACTAACCAAAAATTGAGCAAAAATGCAAAAAAAAATATCTAGAAAAATGTGGAAAAAATGTTAGTAATTGTAAGTAACAAGTGACTATATAACAATTAACATAGCTTTGCTCAATATATTAACAAATAAACTATGGAAAATGCATAAATTATTTGTGGTAAACATTTTAGAATAAATACGTATAAGTATGGTACAATAAATATGGTACATAAATTGAACGACTAAAGCCTCAAAACAAACCTAAGGGTATTCAGCTAGCAAATTCTAATCCCAGGGTCGATCCCAGCTTTGGCCAACTCAATTTCCAACAGTATGATAACAAATTTCCATTTGGGCTTGTAGATCTCAAATATAATCTCAAGTGAAAAGCACCTTTCGTAAACATTGCTATATATGCCATCGCTATTAGATATGTTATGTATATCTAATTTATATAGAATATACATAAAAAAGTGTGGTTGACCACTGGGTTGCCTTCTAGAAAAATACTAGATAAGGATGTATTATAGCCAGCTCAATATCCAACAGTGTGATATCAAGTTTTCATTTAAGCTTGTAGATCTCAAGAATAATCTCAAGTGAAAATCGCCTTTCGTCAACATTGCTAAACATATATATGCCAACGCTATTAGATATGCATATCATATTTATATAGAATAGACATAAAAAAGTGTGGTTGACCACTGGGTTGCCCTCTCGAGAAAAGTACTAGATAAGGATGTATGGTAGAAAACATAGCTCATAGAACACTTATTGTTAGTTCTGATGATTAAAAAAAAGATAAAAAAAGATTTACAGCCAGATTTTTTTTCTAGGAATCCCTTTCCGTGGCCCCGGTTCGGAGTCGAAATGAGTTCAACGGGACTGTTGCCCAACGAGCCAGTTCCAACAAATCGCTGGACAAGACCTATTCCATGCACGGCAAAATCAAAACCGTAGACCCGAATTTGGAAGTCACCAGCTCTGACATAATTGGAATTGCAAAACAAGTTCTGCAAAACGCACAAAAGTATAGTACACTATTCATATATAGTACACGTCCATATAAACACCTTGGTATGACTGCATGCTTTGGAATTTTTCTCCGTCATCGCAGAAAAAATGCGGAAAAAATAAATAGCTAAATCTATAACAAAATTATTATTTTCGAATAGCAATGCATGAGCACAATATGGATAAGTACGTCATAAATGACTAGTATTGTTTTTTCGAAAATCGACCTTAGTCAAGACAAGTGTTTCATGTGTAATTTTAAGCGTATACCGATTGTAAGTATGCTGTTACGATTAATAATAATGAGATTTTTAAATGAATCCGTGATTCATTCCACAACAAATATTCCCATAATGCGCATTTTACATAGGATAAAAATATTATACAAAAAATTCATTTTGGTCTTTCACAAGTAGCAAGTAAAGTTAATAGTAAATACAAAATTTCCTACATTAAAGAAAAATAAGATTGATAAGATTGGCTAAAATAATAAAATATATTCAACAATTATAATGTTGAATAGATTAAGTATTAAATATGTTACTTCACTAGTTAATCTTTTCTCTCTATTAGGTATAACGAGGAAAAGCTCAATTTCAAGGAAATCGAAGATTACAAAAACATTAAGAGAATCTACCACAATGAACAGCGCAAGCTTCAAAATGACATGTTCTTTTTCGAGTCTGAAATCAGAGATGCTGTTAACAAAGTAGACAATGTAAAATCTCATCTTAAAGATTCTATCAGCAAAGCCTCGCTACATGCAAAAAATACTTTGAACAATAAAAAAGCACCCACAACAAATTGCAAATACAGCAGCAACTTCCGCGAGAACTTTATAAAAAGTCCAATAGTTCAGAGTCCAAACTCCGCGTCCGACGATCTCGATTTTTTGGAAAGAATAGGAAAACCAAGAAGCATTTTAAAGTTTTCTGCAGCTCGTGAAAGCTTTCCTAAAGACAAAAAAAATAATTTAAATGAAATTGACAGTGAGGTTTCAATAAGGCATTTAGATTATGACGACAGTTTTACACTACCTCCAACTCGAAAACTCAAGTCTTCCATTCATAAATTTTTATCTCCAAAAAGGAGCAAATCGGAAAACCAAAAGCAAATTTCAAAACCTACAAAATTTTCCTTTGCTAAGAAAAAAGACAGCATTGAAGAATCTTTAAAAAAGGCTGATGAAAAGATCAAGGAAATAAGATCAATGAGTCGACCACCATCTTCCGCTAATATTCCTTCTAAAACTAAGTTATTGAAAAAGCCTCCATCGGCTTTGTCACGTACAGATTCTGTTAGATCTCAGAACAGTTTGCAATGCGGCAGCCAAAAATCTGTCACCTTCAGTGATATGATTAAAGAGCAGGAAATCAAGCGCCCAAACAAAACTAAATTAAAAAATCCATTTGAATTAAAATATGATTTTGAAAAAATTATAAAACAAGATGATTATGGTAAGCTTGACAAGGCTAAGAGTGCAATGGACGATGTAAGAGAAATTATGAAAACTCTTGAAAAGCCTAAAATCTCTCCAAAACAAGCAAAGAAACAGAAGGAAAAAGAAAGTAAACCACTTCCATCTTTTACTTCTCGTAGTAACAATTTCACGACTCAAACTGAAATGGTCGAACCCTCTACTCATGGTACTCAAACATTTACTCCTACTGTTGACAAGTCTTCATATTATGATGCAACAAAATCCCAATTTCTAGTAAAAGATTTGGAAGAAAATTTGAAAATTCCAGCACCGAATATAGACGATTTATTGGCAATCGATGCAGATGACCACGGAAAGTACTTATCAAAACTAAAATGCAAGTATCCTAGATTCTTTCTGACGAAAAAAGAAGATCATTTATTGAGCGACATCAAATTGCAGAGCAGGATGAAGGAGTTGGAGCAACTTGAGAATTGTTACGATGATACAAATTCAAGTAATATATAATTATATACTTTTACAAAAAATTTTAATAATCTCATTATATTTTTAGGACCGTTCAATCGTGTAGCTTCGGATGATTCTTTCAACTTGCCCGACATGACTGCTATTGGAAGAGCGATGAAAGCCGCCAGTTCATCTACTCATCCCTTAAACATCACTGCATCCCGTACGGCCAAAACATTTAATTTTAAATAACTTCATAAAAGATAAAGCTCAACACATCAATTGATGCCTCAGATTCAACTTTAAGTAGATTTTAATAATTATTAATTATAATTCCTGTTCTCGGCTATAATTGTTTCAAAAATAGTTAATTATAATATATGCCATGTTGGCTATTTGTTCTGGCACTATTTTTTTAAAATTTTTAATTGTTGGTCATTGTTTTGAAAATATTTAAAATAATTCA
>NW_020536999.1:47381160-47401034 GCF_003426905.1 Ctenocephalides felis | reverse complement strand
AGAATTCAACAAAAAATCAGATGGTGTTCAAAATTCTGCTTAGTCTGATTCAGTTTTTTGCTAATGAAAACCAGAAGTTTGAAGAAAGTTGGAAGATGACAAAAAATCAATAATCAAATGCATTTCAGAATGAAGTTATTAAATTTCATGAAAATCCTGTGTTTGATTTTCTAACAAAAATCCGCACATTCTTAGTTGGCAACCCATAATAATAAGAAACATGTGAAGATATTTAGCAGATAACAGATGCAATATTAAGTTCTTTATTTGATATATCATAGTGTATCTTGAGCAATTAAGCTATTGAAAGGTTGGTTTCATCATCACATCAATTAAAAAATTCTTTATGCATTACATGAATTTGATACATCATAACATGACGTCATAAATTCGGAGAACAAATTTTATTTAAATATTCTGTACAGAGAGCAAATATGTTTCTTTTGAAGAATATTTAATTCCATGCAAAAAATTATATTAAAAATTAGGAATGCTATATAGAATCAAATCAAAATCAAATTTTTTGGTTGCATTTTTAACAAAGTTGGAAAAATTTGTTTATTAAAAAGTTGTTTATTAAAATGAATTATGTGTTTGTTGTACTTCGATGTGATTCATTAATGAAATAAATGTTGAAATATCGCTTTTGGATAAATATATTTCAATGATTAGAATTATCTATCAGCAGCTTCTTAGCACAACTCAATTAATACTAACGATAACCGTTATCGACAACTCAGCGAACAGTCGTAAATTTAGATACACGATCATTAACATTTGCAATTTATAACGGAATATATGTAATTATCTAAATAATATCTATTTTTGAATGAATGTTATTACTTCTTCGATTTATCTTTGTTTTTATATAATGCAAATCATTATTTTATTGCTTGCTATATGTTGATAATGGTGACGTTATCACAGGCACAAGTCCAAATGTAACATATGAGTATAAATTGTTTCATTCAAATTGCCAGAATTGGTTGGCGGGTGCTTGTTTAGATTAGTCATGATATCATAGAGCATGATTCGTGCACTAAATTTTAATATAGAGAATTCGAGTATTTTGATGAGATGAAAAATATAAGTTAACATCTATTATTTTATTCTTTGACATTCAGTTGGAGTAATTCTTATAAATCCTTTATTTTTACTATTGTTATTTATTATTCATTAAGTTTTTTCTGACTAAAATGGCAAATTATATGGTGTTTGGGAAATACAGATTAAATTTATTAAACTTTTTGTATTCAACTGTAAGTTTGCACTCAATCTACAACTGTAACCAACAAGGTATCTAATATGTTAGAACAAACAAAAAAACAAATAAATACAATATCCACAACTGTTCACTTATTATACATTTAACAAAGGTGGTTCGCGAAAATTTATGGCTGTACCCTTATAGATTTTATATTGTATTAAATCATATATTTTCATATCTATGGTCTCTTCGCTTTCATGTTTTGTATAAAATTCGCAGTTGGGCCCTTATGGATTTCATATTACATTAAATTTTATATTTTACGAGCTATGTTCTTTTCACTTTCAACTCTTGTATAAAAAATCTGTTCAATAATGTTCATGATTAAATTATTGTTAGTATAAAATCAGCATTTGTGCCAGGGCGCCAAAAAGTTCGTAAAAGTACGAAATTATTAATATGAGTGGCAATTTTATCCCTTATTATCTCATTCAGAATGTATTGTTTCATATAAGTATTCACACATTATTCCTATACTTTTTGATAACCCTGGATAATCTGGAATAAAAGATATGAATCCTGAACATATATTGCTTTTAGAAAAACCAGGGACAAAAGGTGAAATCCAAGACGTATGGTCACCTTACTTATGGTCACGTCTTTAAATTCCTATATAGAATTAAGGATATGAATTGTATTAAGAAATTTTATTCTACATGTTAATTTCAAGCTAGCTCTCTGGACAATTTGATGTCATAACATAAAAAAATATAGAAAAAAATGTTTTTAGTTGAAATATAGTTCCTTCAGGCAATTCGTTGTCAAATGCAAACGAATTACTTACTCTATACCACTATGATTCGAGTTTGTATTTTATCCACCTTTGTTCGGACGTATTTTCGATTTATTATATTGGCCATGAAGGTGACAACCTTCAGGGCATTAAGCTTTACACGAGTGGTTGCTACCCCTGGTAGAGGGGGCATCGGAGTATTTTAATTGAACTAGTTGTTCACTTGTAAAAGTAAAGTCCGCGAAACAACATGTATAATAAATAACCAATCAATATATCTTTTTTCATTATAACTTAGTAACAAATCAGTGATTGTAATTAGAACTGCAACAAATACATAATATACGAACAAATCAGTGTTTAATATAGTCCACAGCTACAATGGTTAAATTATAACCCAACAACCTGAGTTATTGAAGGAGAGTTTTAATAAATATCATAACTACGTTACATAAAATACAATCTTATTGATCTTTTTTCAGACAGAGTTTATTTATATTTATATCAACTCTGAATTAATTGTATATATTATATTATTACTTTATTTATTGAAATTACTATATAACTATCAGTTTAAATAAAGTATATTAAATTGTAGCGGATGTTCCATAACAATTAATTACTTCGAATGCATGACTCATTATTTCAATGTAACTGCGTACCATTAAATGTTCACAATAAAAGATATCACACAGCTACAACAGAAATGTTGGCTGTAAATGAACAGAAACACTATTTGTAGAAGCTGTCTTAGTCGACCTGTGTTTAAAGAGAGCTATTAGTATACTATTCATACTTGTTCAGATAAATCACTATTCAAATAAGTGATAAAAGAGAATAGTACATACATGGAATAAAACAATGGCATTTATCTTTGAATATATACTTTTTTATATATTAAATCTTTAGTTTCAAATCTTTATTTTATAGAAGGCCGAATACTTTATGAGACAAATCAATCGACATACATTTTTATTTTCAAGCTTTATATCTCATTCTGTTCTTGGTGTCTAATGTTGATTTTACATTCCTCTATTTGGTATATTAGTTTATATTAATTTTCTTTCATTTGGCATTTTACTTAATCATTCTTCGTACAATATATGCATCCTGTATATTAATTATAATTCCAAGTATAATACTAACTTTACACACCTAATTTTTACATGGTGGTAAGACTCGGTCTCTTCTTTGTCTGTAAAACTTAATAAAAAATAATAAATACTAGTGGTACATGGCATCGTGCTATAAGGCAAATTGCTGGTACTTTTCCTACCCCTAACTTTGACAAAATTAGATTTTGAAAAAAATCGACTTTTTTAAAAAATAGATTTTTTCATAGTTTTTTTTGTATTTCGATTTTTTTTTTGAAAACTTTGAACATTTTTTATAAGCAATTGCGCTGCATAGCTGATTTGAAGTCTAAACATCAAGAACTAATCAGCACGTCGCCTTATCAGTAGGAATCGAATGTTTTTTAGAATTATTCAAATCGGTTGATCTGTGTTCGCGAAATCGTCGACGGAAATTTGTATCCGCACACATACACATACACGCATACACACACACATCCATTTTTTCTTAAATTTTCAAAATGTTCAGAAACCTCTTAAACGTAAAGATATATAAAATAATAAACGTAAAGTTCTCATTTTCGATTTGTTTGCGATTACTTTAATTTGCCCCACGGGAAGTTAATAAGACCATATACATACGTTTTATATAAAAGTTTTTTTTTATAATATTTTTTAAAATACATTATTAGCTATGCATTTTATTTAGATACATAGGTATCATATCTTTTATAATATAGAATGATTGAACATTTGCAGAAATCTTGTCTATTTGCTTTTAAAGAGCTATTTTGCATCATTATATTTTACATGTCATCATAAATGCATTATCTTTATGATAAAATATCCTAATGATCAAACTTGATTTTGATACATCTAACAATTTTTATACAGATACGTATAATGTTTAAAATATGCCAATTATTTCATGTTTGTTATTATATGTTTGTATTCTGAAAATATTGCATGCGATTAGATGCATACGCTATTACTGACGACGTTTTCTCTTGATGAATTATTTTAAATATTTTCAAACAATGACCAACAATTAAAAATATTTAAAAAAAGATAGTGCCAGAACAAATAGCCAACATGGCATATATTATAATTAACTATTTTTGAAACAATTATAGCCGAGAACAGGAATTATAATTAATAATTATTAAAATCTACTTAAAGTTGAATCTGAGGCATCAATTGATGTGTAGAGCTTTATCTTTTATGAAATTATTTAAAATTAATGTTTTGGCCGTACGGGATGCAGTGATGTTTAAGGGATGAGTAGACGAACTGGCGGCTTTCATCGCTCTTCCAATAGCAGTCATGTCGGGCAAGTTGAAAGAATCATCCGAAGCTACACGATTGAACGGTCCTAAAAATATAATGAGATTATTAAAAGTTTTTGTAAAAGTATATAATTATATATTACTTGAATTTGTATCATCGTAACAATTCTCAAGTTGCTCCAACTCCTTCATCCTGCTCTGCAATTTGATGTCGCTCAATAAATGATCTTCTTTTTTCGTCAGAAAGAATCTAGGATACTTGCATTTTAGTTTTGATAAGTACTTTCCATGGTCATCTGCATCGATTGCCAATAAATCGTCTATATTCGGTGCCGGAATTTTCAAATTTTCTTCCAAATCTTTTACTAGAAATTGGGATTTTGTTGCATCATAATATGAAGATTTGTCAACAGTAGGAATAAATGTTTGAGTACCATGAGTAGAGGGTTCGACCATTTCAGTTTGAGTCGTGAAATTGTTACTACGAGAAGTAAAAGATGGAAGTGGTTTACTTTCTTTTTCCTTCTGTTTCTTTGCTTGTTTTGGAGAGATTTTAGGCTTTTCAAGAGTTTTCATAATTTCTCTTACATCGTCCATTGCACTCTTAGCCTTGTCAAGCTTACCATAATCATCTTGTTTTATAATTTTTTCAAAATCATATTTTAATTCAAATGGATTTTTTAATTTAGTTTTGTTTGGGCGCTTGATTTCCTGTTCTTTAATCATGTCACTAAAGGTGACAGATTTTTGGCTGCCGCATTGCAAACTGTTCTGAGATCTAACAGAATCTGTACGTGACAAAGCCGATGGAGGCTTTTTCAATAACTTAGTTTTAGAAGGAATATTAGCGGAAGATGGTGGTCGACTCATTGATCTTATTTCCTTGATCTTTTCATCAGCCTTTTTTAAAGATTCTTCAATGCTGTCTTTTTTCTTAGTAAATGAAAATTTCGTAGGTTTTGAAATTTGCTTTTGGTTTTCTGATTTGCTCCTTTTTGGAGATAAAAATTTATGAATGGAAGACTTGAGTTTTCGAGTTGGAGGTAGTGTAAAACTGTCGTCATAATCTAAATGCCTTATTGAAACCTCACTGTCAATTTCATTTAAATTATTTTTTTTGTCTTTAGGAAAGCTTTCACGAGCTGCAGAAAACTTTAAAATGCTTCTTGGTTTTCCTATTCTTTCCAAAAAATCGAGATCGTCGGACGCGGAGTTTGGACTCTGAACTATTGGACTTTTTATAAAGTTCTCGCGGAAGTTGCTGCTGTATTTGCAATTTGTTGTGGGTGCTTTTTTATTGTTCAAAGTATTTTTTGCATGTAGCGAGGCTTTGCTGATAGAATCTTTAAGATGAGATTTTACATTGTCTACTTTGTTAACAGCATCTCTGATTTCAGACTCGAAAAAGAACATGTCATTTTGAAGCTTGCGCTGTTCATTGTGGTAGATTCTCTTAATGTTTTTGTAATCTTCGATTTCCTTGAAATTGAGCTTTTCCTCGTTATACCTAATAGAGAGAAAAGATTAACTAGTGAAGTAACATATTTAATACTTAATCTATTCAACATTATAATTGTTGAATATATTTTATTATTTTAGCCAATCCGATCAATTTTATTTTTCTTTAAATGTAGGAAATTTTGTATTTACTATTAACTTTACTTGCTGCTTGTAAAAGATCCAAATGAATTTATCTTATAATATTTTTCTCCTATGTAAAAGGCGCAATACGGGAATATTTGTTGTGGAATGAATCACGGATTCATTTAAAAATCTCATTATTATTAATCGTAACAGCATACTTACAATCGGTATACGCTTAAAAATTACACATGAAACACTTGTCTTGACTAAGGTCGATTTTCGAAAATATAATACTAGTCATTTATGACGTACTTATGCATATTATGCTCAAGCATTGTTATTCGAAAATAATAATTTTGTTATAGATTTAGCTATTTATTTTTTCCGCATTTTTTCTGCGATGACGGAGAAAAATTCCAAAGCATGTAGTCATACCAAGGTGTTTATATGGACGTATATGAATAGTGTACTATACTTTTGTGCGTTTTGCAGAACTTGTTTTGCAATTCCAATTATGTCAGAGCTAGTGACTTCCAAATTCGGGTCTACGGTTTTGATTTTGCCGTGCATGGAATAGGTCTTTTCCAGCGATTTGTTGGAACTGGCTCGTTGGGCAACAGTACCGTTGAACTCATTTCGACTCCGAACAGGGGCCACGGAAAGGGATTCCTAGAGAAAAAAATCTGGCTGTAAATCTTTTTTTATCTTTTTTTTTTAATCATCAGAACTAACAATAAGTGTTCTATGAGCTATGTTTTCTACCATACATCCTTATCTAGTACTTTTCTCGAGAGGGCAACCCAGTGGTCAACCACACTTTTTTATGTCTATTCTATATAAATATGATATGCATATCTAATAGCGTTGGCATATATATGTTTAGCAATGTTGACGAAAGGCGATTTTCACTTGAGATTTTCTTGAGATCTACAAGCTTAAATGAAAACTTGATATCACACTGTTGGATATTGAGCTGGCTATAATACATCCTTATCTAGTATTTTTCTCGAGAAGGCAACCCAGTGGTCAACCACACTTTTTTATGTATATTCTATATAAATTAGATATACATAACATATCTAATAGCGATGGCATATATAGCAATGTTTACGAAAGGTGCTTTTCACTTGAGATTATATTTGAGATCTACAAGCCCAAATGGAAATTTGTTATCATACTGTTGGAAATTGAGTTGGCCAAAGCTGGGATCGACCCTGGGATTAGAATTTGCTAGCTGAATACCCTTAGGTTTGTTTTGAGGCTTTAGTCGTTCAATTTATGTACCATATTTATTGTACCATACTTATACGTATTTATTCTAAAATGTTTACCACAAATAATTTATGCATTTTCCATAGTTTATTTGTTAATATATTGAGCAAAGCTATGTTAATTGTTATATAGTCACTTGTTACTTACAATTACTAACATTTTTTCCACATTTTTCTAGATATTTTTTTTTGCATTTTTGCTCAATTTTTGGTTAGTTCATTATTAAACTATTTGTAAACATTTTTCTATGTACAATTTTCATACAATTATATATAAAACTAATGGTGTATGACATGGTGCCTTGAGGCAAATCGCTGGAACTTCCCGTACCGAATTGAAATGTTGAAAATCTGAATTATTTTCTATATTATTTTTTTTTTTGAAATTAAAAAAAAATCCAAAAACAATCGATTCAACTCAAGCAGAAAGTCTTTTGAATTATTTCTCTCAAAAACTGCAATTTTTTTGCACTATGAAACGGTTGGACCGACCTTTGCCAAAAACTAATCAGCACATCTCCCTATCAATAGAAATCGAATATTTTTTGAACCATTCAAATGGTTGACCTGTGCGCCCGAAAACGGTAACAAAAAATTATATCCATACTTACACACACACGCACGTACACACACACACTTTTTTCTAAGATACTATAAAATGTTCAGAAACCTTCAAAGCGTGAAGAAATGCAAACAAATTCAATTTCGATTTTTGCACGATTACAATAACTTACCTTACGGAAAGTTAAAAATGAAAGGTACAAAAGTGTTGAACTATACAAAAATTGAAAAAAAAAAATAGTTTTGGTAGTAGTTTTGCTTATATAATTGAGAAGATCTTTTGTATTTTTTTTAATTAATATTTTTGCAATAATTATTGCAGTAACCTTAAGTAACAATCATGATAACCCTATTAGAATCAGTATATTATGTACAAACTATCTACAAAATATATACAAACTCATTTAAATATTTATATAAAATATATAATAAATAAATATAAAATAAAAAATTATTTAATATACAAAAATTTTATAAAAATGAATTAAAAAAATAAATTAAAATTTTAAAAATACTTGTTATAATAGGAAATAAAAAATAATAAATGTATAATAATTTTCCATCATAAACCATGAAATCACTTACAAGACGCAACGTGTCACAATTTGCCAACCCCTGTTCTAAATATTCAATTTAACCTAACCCCGAGTTTAATATTAATATCTAATATTTAATATTTATCAAAATGCGACAAGTTCTGAATATTTAGTTACACCCAAGCCAGAAATGTTCTTTGTAAATGTGTATATATAGCGTGTTTCTGGTTCGCATGCTAAGCTCATTACATATGCATGTGTCATAGGTTAATTCATGCAAGAAATTTCACGGAATGGGAAGTGCAGCATGACTCAAAGTTATCTTGAATGCACGTTTTAATTTTTATAATCACTAACTAATATGCATATATTACATATTACTATATAATTTCTCTTTGAATAATTATATTTTCATCTAGTTCTTAGACGTTGTGCTGCAACGATTTAATATTATTATAATTATTGAGATATTATGTATGTATAATAAATATAAAAATGTTTACTCATCTGCAATAATTTTTAATCTTACACTACCCAACATTTTGCTTATTATATTTTTCTCTATTGGTCTTTCGCGTTTCAATATTATTTTTAACATCATAGTCTATTAACTTTTTATTTGGCCTTTAATGTTTCAAATCTAAAACAGGTAGTCAAAATATCACCAAATGATTAGAAATTAAAACAGTTTTTTCAATTCCCTGCAGGGTAAGGGTTATACTATAAATATTGGGCCGAAAATCGAAAATGAAAATTCTTGCATATCTTCGCGTTTTAGAGGTTTCTGAACATTTTGGTATACCTCAGAAAAAATGGATGTGTGTGTATGTATTTTGTGTGTCCGCAATTTTTCTCGCAGCCGTTACAAAGATACGGAGCAAAAGTGCAGAAAATAGGGATCGAGATTTTGAGAGAATGTAGTATCCGATTTGAATGATACAAAAAACATTCAATTTGTATGATTGGGAGCAGTGGTGATTAGTTTTTGGCAAAGGCAGGTCTAGACATTTTGAAGATACAGAGCTAAATGTACAAAAAATGGGTACATACAAAGTTTTTGAGAGAATTAAGCATCCGATTTGAATGATTCAAAGAAATTGCTTGTGTGGACGAAACACATCGTCATCTCTTATATTTTCCCTATAAAATAAGAGTAATGAAAGTTACAGTATTATAATAATCTATTTGAAAATATTTAATATTCCTCGAATATTCTGCACGATGCCATACATTACTAGTGACATTATGTCCAAACAAATAAACGGCTTAAGCTGTTGTAAAATTATTCCTTAAATTAGTACTATTATAATAGGCCACAACAGTGGCTGACCAGTCTCTTTCTGATGAGATTATTATTAAAATTTTTCTAATAGTGATGTACTAATTGCAGCATAAAGCAATCAAAGGATACTGTTTGATGTCAAGCCAATTCAACAATAAATTCACTTTACCAACAAATAATAAATTCAGAAAACATTTGCATCCACAATTATTGTCCGATGGAAGTAAAATATCCAAAATAATAAATTGACTTAAAGTGCCCATATTTCTCTCCAAAATAATTTCAACAAAGTACTATAACCATAATGTGAAACTATTAACAACAAATGTTCGTTCGATAAAGCATTTGTATAAGTCACGATATCTCGAAATATATTGTCAAACAAATCACGATAAGTACATGTAATTATTCGACGTTAAAAGATTCATAAATAGGATAAGTTCTCGGATGATTATCTATCACGCTAGCGGTAATCATTGCGATTAGCGGACGTATTATTGCAACGTGATATATAGACATTGAAAAATTCACAAATGGAAATAGATAATTGTAATAAAAGTTATTGTAAATGAGAGTTTTTTTTAACTTCCCTTAGGGTAAGTTATAGTAATCGCAAAAAATCGAAAATGAAATTTTTTATATCTTTACGTTTTAAAGGTTTCTGAACATTTTGGCATATCTTAGAAAAAAATGGAGGTATGTGTGCGTGCGCGTGCGCGCGCGTGTGTGTGTGTGTGTGTGTGTGTGTGTAAAGCGGATACAATTTTTCGTCGACAATTTCGGGAGCACTGATCAACCGATTTGAATAATTCAAAAAACATTCGATTTGTATTGATAAGGAAACGTGTTGATTTTTTTTGGTAAAGGCTGGTCTAGCCGTTTCAAAGAAACGGGCAAAAAAGTGCCAAAAACGGTACTATCTTAACGGTAATCAGTTTTTAAGAGAACGGAGCGTCCGATTTTAATAATTAATAAAAAACAGGATGAAGAACTGATAAAATTTTTGGAAATGGCAGGTCTAACGGTTTCGGAGGTCAAAAAGTAAAAAAATGTCATTTGGCGGTCAACAATGGTTATATTAGACTTAAGCACATTAAATTATCAGATATATTATGGAGATTTTAATAAATTGTTTAATTTTGTAATTTCCAATATATTCCAAAATGAAAAAAACATTTTTTCTAAAAGTTTTTTTTTCAAAAATTCAATTTCTTCAAAAAAATTTAAATATACCCGGATATGAAAGTTGTAAGTTCTATTAAGAATTATATTTTCAATAAAAGTATGTTCCACAGATTTCAACTAGCAGTAGTGAAACTTTTTAATCCGTATAAAAATAATTGTTGAAAGTTTATTTTATTTAAACTGTTTCTTCATTATTGTGGACAGATTAAGCAAGCAATTTCTTATTCAAGATTATATATTTTATATTGTCAAAAAAAAATTGTTATTTATATTGTCAAAAAAAAATCTGTTCAATAGATTTGTATTAAAAATTGTGATACTATTTAAACTGTTATTTTAGTAGTACGTTGGAATTTCCTGTTCTTTATGTCATGTTAAATCTTCGGATATATTCAAAAATATCAGTTTAAACTCTTTTCAACTAAGTTTTTCTAAAAAAAATCCTTTAATCTTAAAAATCCGAGATTAAACAATTTCTTCATAATTATAAATTAGGCAAGCCTTCTCACTTCCTTCAAAAGTTATAAGTTCCATTAAAATATTATATTTTCAATAAAAGTATGTCCAACAATTGGCAGTAGTGAAACTTTTTATTCCGTATAAAAATAATTGGTAAAAGTTTATTTTATTTAAACTGTTTCTTTATTATTACCGATTAAGCAGGGACTTTCTTATCCAAGGTGCATTAAAAATTAATATTTTCATAAATAAGTATGTTCAACATATCTCTATTAGGAATTGAGGTACTAGTTAAACTGTTTCTGTATATAAACAAATTTGTAAGATTTTGTCGACGTTTCTTTAGAGTAGTTTTCGCAATTAATCCTGTAACAATTACGAAAATTTAAATTTCATCTGGATATAGTGTGAACTTTTTTACTGCCACAGGTAAATTAAATCGCGTTTATAGTCTCACACATGGTTATAATAACTTTAATATTTAACTTTAATTATATATATTATTATATATACTTTCATTTCTCCATCTATCCATTATTATCTTTTACCTTGAGAATGGATTCTGGTGCCGGTTTTAGCCCGGAACGAGATTGAACTCGTCCTATCGATTTCTTGGTTGCAGATTTGCTTCCACCTGGCCTGACTTCCCTCACTTTTCCGAAGGACTTACTTCCATATGGGTCGTAGAAACTCATTCTGGAAACATTGGTAACCACTCATATAAGTTGAATTAATTGTACTATAATTAATTAAATAATTTTCATTTGTGTTTCTAATCTAATTAATTAGCGAGACATTTCACTGATAAGATTAACCGTGCAATGGGAATTTTCAGTGTTGCAATATGATGAGTAATAAAGGAATAGTAAATTTTGATGGATTAAAAATATTTAAATGCATTATCAGATAAAGTGTTGCATCCAATTGATCATAATTTTGGGAACCTTATTCGAATACCTTTTTTAAGTAGAGTTTATTACATGATGATTTAAAAATGTGAAATGAATAAATTATTACCTCGTTTGAAATGACACATCACTTTAATTTGTTCGATGTTAAAACCGATGGCATATAAAATGTGGAAATAAAAGCTTTTAAAAAAATAAACGATACATCAGGTTTTACAATGATGATACGCGCAAACAATAATAACAAAACGTAATTATAATTTAAATATTTAAAAAAGTTGTTACAAATGACGGATTGTGATTAGATTGCTTTGATTGGAAAATGTTTCCTGTTTTTTTGTCACTTTTGCTAATATAAATTATAATAATAAATATTTATTTTAGGTTTGTGTCTGTGTGTATATACATATTTTGTGATAAATTAAAATGATTATATTGCAACATATGTGACAAAAAAACATTAAAGTTATCAATAAATTTCAACAAAAATTTCGAAAAACAAGAAACAAATTACTTTTAAGATGGGAGGATCCTTATAAAAATTCTTAAATAATTATTAAAATAATTTTGATTCAAACAAAATCATAAATTTCTCTGAAAATCATAATACCATGAAAAATAAAAAAGGGTGCGCGTAAGGATCACACGCGATTGAAGTAAAACTTATTTGCTACTGTACATATTAGCAAATTTAAATTAAGTAAAAATAAATACATCATAAAACAATTTTGAATAATGCTTATTAGTAATATGGTAACACTCGTGATGCACACATTTATTAGTGTTAACCGTTATACACATTCATATAGTGATAAATTTTAAATTATATATTTATAATAGCATTAAAAATATGTATAATATTTAAAAGCAATAATGTAATTAAAGTCATACTTCAAATGTGACATGATCGGTTTGTCATTGTAATAAGCATTTAGAAATAAACCTTCATTAGAGAAATGAAGTAATTGCTGATTAATAAATTCTTTAATATTTGTTCACACAGAGGATTATGTTAAACAATGCCAAAACAAATATTGCTTTTGCAACTTCACTCATCATGTAATTGCGTTTGAAGAACTTCATGTAATTAAAATTAACATACATTCATTGACTGCTCGTATTTCTTCTACTTTTTCGCTGGCGATAATTATAATCTCATTCTTTGAACAGCTGTAATACCTGTCTTGCCTAAAAATATTTTCCATTTTAATAACTTCAAAGATTTATAGAAACTATGAATAATATAGAAATAATTTCTAATCAATAAACCTATGTTTAGTTCACGGAACAAATGTTTAATTTGTTTTATTATTCTCAAGGAACAGGGTAAAGTATTCTTATGATTCAGGCATTTTTGTTTAAATCAAGATTAGTACTAAGATGTAACTTTAAAATGTTTATTTATCTATGCCGATTTACTTGTTGTTATCGGTACGCATACAACGACAGATCTTTATTCACATACACGACGACTAATCACAATCGACCCGTATAGAAATGGTATCATCGAGAGCGAATGACGAATCATTGGCACTCGACTCTTATCTTATCTAATCTGCCGTAACGCATGTCCGTTGCATTTGTACGGATTTACACCCTAGTCGCGCCTAAAGAAGTTTTACTTCAAAAAAAAACTTTATCTCTCAAATGACATTTTGTTTGTAATGGATCTCTAAATAAAATCTTGTTGGCTATAATACATTGATAAATAGAAAATAATTAACTAAACTTCCACTTATATTTTCACATTTGTGATGAAAAGTAATATTGAACTAATATCATTTGTGTCTGAAATGTAATATAAAAGAGACAAGTTGAAGATTAATTTATTTAGGTGCAACGTTTTCGAGCTATGGTTATAACCAAAAATAATATTTCATCGTAATAAATCTTTCACATAGCATTTGAGTGATGAAATTACTTCCATAAGAGATCTCGTTCGAAAATATCAATTAAATTTTATGTCTCTTCAGTATTGCAATGAAAATAAGTCATGACTCTGGGCACGTCTTCAACCCACAATTGCACGTGGGTTATGTTTAAATAACCTATCATAATGCATGGGTTTATAGACATTCTCTTAAAGAACCCATAGAAAATTTATTATCCTGGCTGCAATATCGTGAGTAATAGAAATGACGAACACCACCCTTTCTTGAACATGTTCGCTCTATGTTTGTTTTACAGTTGATTATAATGTAAATATTTAGTCGAGACTCAGTACGACAAAAACATTAAATTGAATCGTATCCTGGTAATACATCTCTTGATTATTTTAACTCAGTTTTACATCAATAAATATGTAAACTTGTAGATATTTTTGAACACCGCATTCGTGACCTTCAAAATGACTAACTGATTTATTGTAAATAACTTATGTAGAGTCTGATTCTAAATTGAACAATAACAAATTGAAATTGATATAGTATTTTCTTGTTATTCCTGAAAATTATTTGTTGAGACTTATTCACTTATTGATTAAATATGTTAGAAATGCCCAGAAAATACAAATCATGCGAAATTGTATGTTTACAAGAGGACAAAAATAGTTTTTCGAAACCACACTTAGTTCTGTGGATGTAACTGAACAAAACATAGATAAATGAATAAATGTAATATTGATGAATTTTGAGAATTCTATATATAAATTTATAACAAATCTGGGAGGGCATATAACAAGATATTGATAACAAAACAATATACAACATATTGATAACTTAAAGGGGCGTCTATTAATCACGTGATCGATTTTTTAAGGATTTTTGGACCCCCTTCCCTCTTGGTGATACGTGGTGATATTCAAAATTACTCCCCCTTCTTACCAACATCACGTGTATTTTTAGTTATAAAAAAAATTGTACAATTTTGATTTTTTTTAAAATGTTTGGATTTAAAAGAAAAATCAGGTAAAAAATTAATTATACGTGCTATCTTACTCCTCCCTCCCTCACGTGATATTTTGTGATTTTTGTCAAAACCCCCTCCCTCTGAAAATCTCACGTGATTAATGAACGCCCCCTAATTATATTAATTGCATTGAGTATAATTTCGAATTTGAATCGAATGGATCATTCAGATTGTATAATTTATGTTCGCAATAAGTGTTTTTTTAATATAACTTATTCTATGAAAGCTTACATTTGGGTTGGGTAAAGAGGATCGAATGAAAATTCATCCTGGTAAAGGTGTAAACATTAAAAAATACTGATGAATATTTTCCACAAAATACTAGGTCAAGGTTATATACTGTGTTATCTCTGCAAAAATGTACGAATAAATTCTATATTTTGCATTGGCTAAATTATGTAGCTATCATTTCGTAAAATCTCTTTAAAATTAAAAATAAGTCATTGGACCTAGTGCCCCTTGGCCGTTCCATTTTACCCCGCCTATGGGGTAAAAAAGACCAGATGACAAATTTTTGAAAAAAAAAATCAGCAATAAAAACACCTTTCTACAATGGTGAATTAGCTGGGAGTTTTACTGAACATAGTCAGATAGTTGTTTGGTTGCTATGTCTTATTTGTTGTGATATGATTGGTTTGGTTTTCACAATATAATTGCTCAAATTGGACCTTTGTACCTCACCCTACACGGTATAATTGTAATCCCGAATCTTGTTTCTGCTTCAGTTTGTACAAAATTATATTTGTACATTTCAGTAAAAAATGTGTATGTAGAAACATATTTAAAAATATTTAATTTTTTTTTTTCAAAAATTTTACTATGTGTTCTTAAAACATGTGTAAATATATTCTTAAAATTTTGAAATGATTGATAAAGTTTTTTTTTAATATAAATGCCCAAAAATTACCTTTTTTTAGGCGGTTACACTAGTTGTGCCCCTTAAACACAAAAAAAAAATTCTGAATGTATGCATTTGATCATGAACAACGCATTTTATCAAAATTATTTTGATAAATTATAATATTTAATAGATAGTAGTGAAATATAAACACATTTTTTCAAATAATTTATATTTTATCGGAATTTGGTACATACAATTTTGATGATTATATAATTAAATTTATTATCAACCATTCATTATCTTTAGAAAAAAATATATTGCTTTCTGAGGGAAAAAAGTTGGTTGATGTCACATTAATTTGCAAAAAATACTAGGTCATTTTTAATGATTAGGTCAAATTAATGATTTGGAAGTGATCTATATTGCAGCTTAGCCCACAACTAACATCATCAGTTAGCTATATTTCCATTATTTTGCCAACAAACACAAATACCGAATTCTTTTCCACATTTATTTCTCGCAAGTGCAGTTAAAACAAAGTAATCTATTCGAATTCGCTGCAAAGAGCGTTTACTATGTATCCGTGGAAATAAACTTCGGAAATCCTTAAAGCTTGCTTATGTATATACATATCAGTTATAAAAATAGACGATTCTTGAACAGCAATGAACAAAAACAGAAGGCAGACGTGAGAAGTATTTGTATTTGGTAGCCAGAACTGTTTCTATGTAAATTGAACGCATATGGCGCATAAATACCAGGGCTGTTGTCAAATGGGGTTGTTAAGGGATATCCTCCGCGTGTATATGATCGCCGTCTTGTAAATATTCCATGCGATGCGTAAACATCGCACATTAAACATTGTTAAGGGTGTTGACGACGTTTTAGAGGACATAGGAAATATACCAGAAAAGTTTCATTTAATATACGATATAACACAGAATTTACCCAGAAAAATAAAAATTGAACGTAAATATTTTTATACCCCAAAGGCGGCAGATATAGTAAACACGACTTTTGGTAACAGTTATCATCGCGGTTTGTCTGCTAATTATATGATAACATTGAAGATGAAATACATATTTAAGCCATAAAGTACACTGCTAAAATAAGAGTTTATTTTGGTTGTACAATATATTTTTACAATTTTTCGTTATATTTTCTGTATTAGGAGATTCATAGCGCTGTGGTAAGCGTTTTTTGGCCAACCTGATATCAATCAGTGGTGATATGCATTTTTACTTGAAAATGTAGGTGAAAATATGTTTAAAATCGTATAATATACGATATAACACAAAAATTACTCTGAAAAATAATTGAAGGTAAATATTTTTATACCCCAAAGGTGGCAGATATGGTAAACACGATTTTTGGTAACAGTCATCATCGCGGTTTATCTGCTAATTATATGATAACATTGAAGATGTATTTTTTGTTACGTAGTTATAATATTTATTAAAATTTTCTTTCGATAATTCAGGTTGTTGGGTTATAATTTAACCCTTGTAGCTGCGGACTGTATTAAACACTGATTTGTTCGTATATTTGTTTCAGTTCTAATTACAATCACTGATTTGTTACTAAGTTATAATAAAAGAAGATATATTTATTTTTATTGGTTATTTATATGTTGTTAAGCGCACTTTACTTTTTGAAGTGAACAACTAGTTCAATTAAAACGCTCCGCTACCCCCTCTACCAGGGGTAGCAATCATTCCGTGTAAAGCTTAATGCCCTGAAGTTTGTCACCTTCATGGCCAATATAATAAAACGAAAAGACGTCCGAACAGAAGATGAAATACATATTTAAATCATTAGTAAGTACATTTCTTCTTTCTTTTGCTTATATTTAATGCTGTGGTATCCAACCTTTTTTGCACCGCGCCTTCCTGCTCTAATAAAAAAAATGTTACGCTCCCCTTAATTTTTTTAATAATTTAATTTTATAAATACTCAACTAATATTATCAGGCTACATATAAACATGCATTATTATGTAAAAATATGAATAAAAACTGATTATTTCTTGTATATTTTTGAATATCATTGCAAAAATGTTGTATTATTTTCGAAAATAGTATTTCTGCCCTTCTAAGAAGACGTGCCCGCAGGTTGAAAACCGCTGAAATTCTTTCCTTCCTTCTGAACTCTGATGTGCCCGTCTTCGTAGTTACGAAGATCTAGTTCAAACGTTTTCTAACCTGATATCAAGCAGTGGTGTATATACATCTTTACTTGAAAATGTAGGCGAAAATATGTTTACAAATAACACTAGCATGCGTATTGAATTAAAGATGTATATCAAATATAGATAGATGTATATCAAATATAGATAGACCATTGGGTTGCCTCTTAAAAAAGTCATCTAGTTAGGATGTATTATTATCACAGAACTATTAAGTTCTGATTCATTTTTAAACACAAAAAAAAATTCTGAATGTATGCATCTGATCATTTAAAATAAACAACGAATTTTTTCAAAATTATTTTGATAAATTATAACATTTAATAAATAGTAGATAAAATATGAAATGAATAATATATTAAAGCAATATACCGAAGTGATATTTTGAAAATGTAATTATTAAAGTGAAATTCAAGTTAGTTTAAGACTGATTTGGAATGGAATTTTGTAATATAATTAACTTGATTAATAAATTTATACATATAGTATACTAAATGCTACTCGAACAGCAGATTAAATTTCTGAATTAAAATAAAATATCGGCCGTATATATTTTATGATTTTGTGCTTATTTTATTTATTTACCTCTTTCAAATTAATAATATTTGAAATCTTAATTTCATTATTACTTTAATTTATTATGTCTACAAGTATATTATTGTACGTTTTTGCGTTTTCCCAGGATGTTTGAACATCCTTGAACATTATTTTAGTAAAATTAACAAAACTAAAACCAATTTATTTTATTTTTATCAACTTATTAATTACCTATAATAGGTAATATACAAACTATATACAAAAATATTGATATTCTTCCAATTTTATTTTTTCTATTAAGATATCTGAATTTAGTTTTGAAAACCCCTGTTCCATATTCATTCGGTTCGTGTTGAAAAGCTGAAAAGTTGATGACAGACCAATTGGTTATTTTTGCCGGAAAGGTCAGACAAAATGATATATATCTACATTTACGCAGAGCACTGCGCACTTTTGTTCCATTCGTGCTATTTGGAATGACCAGAAAAAAATCTGTAGCTTTTACAGTTTGAAATATTATGCGAATGTACCAGATGGCGTATACCGATAGATACTTTGTCATTTGATTACAAAGGAAACCCATAAAAGGATGAAATATACGAGAAAATCGGGAGCATAGTGATAACATAGTTTCCACAGTAAAAATATCGTTGAGGTATAAAATTTCAATTTCATTTCATGGAATTCTATTACTTCTCGTATATTATAGAAGAAAACTATTTTTGTTGAAAACTATGTATGTATATTGTGACAAGGGAAAATTTTTGCTGTTTCGTACTTTTAATAAATGCCATCCGTTCATCAGAACAATATTTGTTTTATTCTAATAATTACTATTATTTTAATTATTATTTATTCATTTATTATTCTATTTTTTTTCTATTTTTTTTCTTCTTGATTTTGATTTTCAGTACCATTACTTATAACTTATAGATTATATTGTAATCTGATTGTTAAAATGAGCAAAAATAATTAAAATAAAAAATTCTAATAATTATAGAGAACCAAGTTTTTTATGTAAAATTGCAGTCTTGGAATGACATCAAAAATTCTTGTGATATTTTTTTTACTTGACTTTATAATTTATTTGATATAATTTATTTATATGAATCTAGTGCACAAATCCAACAATATCATACATACTAATAATTAATAAATAATCTCAAGATTTCAAAATTATATTAAAATCCGTTCTATTTACTAGTTTCACAAGGCATTTTTTTTAATGTCTAGTATGTGAAAAATATAAATCCAACGAAT
>NW_020536999.1:47356983-47381060 GCF_003426905.1 Ctenocephalides felis | reverse complement strand
AAATATACGAAATATTTCATTCCGTTATTCATCACTTAGATATATTGCATATCAGCACACTTTCATATAGATAAGATAACTAAATTTTTCACATGCTGAGTCATAAAAATGCAATAAACGATTTAATACAGAAATTACATATATGTACTCAATATTATATAAACCATAAATTTTAAATTGACCATTAATTCTTTATTTAAAATTCTATTTAATGCAGCATACGGAAATAAATATATTTATGGCAGTGATAATAAAATATTTTTATTTTTAAAAATCCAACGTGATAATAAATATATATTTAATCGTTGTATTTTTACAGTGTTGTGTATTTTAATAAACAGTTAGAAAATCTGGGAATAATATTTGCAGTATGTAAACAAATTATTATCACATTTAAAATAGCATATTTAGGTTTTTTTATTCAGTTGTTTATAACTGCATTTTTACATTTGGAGATAAAATCAATAGTGACTAGCACATAAAAATAAAATGTAGAGAAAAACAAATTATGCACTTTTTTTAAACTATACTTACAATTAGTTGTTTTTTTGCAATACTTATATGACATATATGGTTTTACAAGTCACGTTTTGCAAATAGATTTTGAACATTTGAATCAATATTTCAATACCAAAACAATAGTTTACGCTGAATTTAACACACTATTTACCCCCTATATTATTTTTCTTTCGCCCTTTGATATTTTTGCTCAAAATGCCACATACTTCTCAAAGCAGAATTGAAAAATTCTGTTGTGTAATATTTATCCTGAAATAGCAAAATAGTTGGAAGAGCTTCGAACAATTCTTTGATCTACAAAGTTAATTAAGTTCTATGGAGCATGCACGTCTGAACTTTTGAAAAAGTTTTTAATTGGAGACAAAGAAACTTGAGCTATGCCATTTAAAGGAAAAGAAAGTATTATATCGTTTTCAATATACTATTTTTGAAATAAAAATTTTTCTGAGGAAGGATAAAACGCTTTAAGTTTTATGGTGATGATTTTATTGCATTAACACTTTCTTGTCTCTCGCGATTTGCATTTTTTTTGGTGCCTTTTGCAAATTATAACTTGGAATTATAAAAAATTATTAATTAAAATTATCTTTTTTGATGTAACATCTGATCATATACGCGATTTAGTGTTTCTTAACTAGTATATTTATTTTGTTATTGACTGATTAAATTATGGAATCACATCCATATATTATAGTAATTTCAATAAGGTTGTACCTGTACTTTTTTAATTTATATGTTATAATCATTTGGTAATTTAATGCTCGGAATTATCCAAAATTTTGACATACATAGAGGCTTTTTTATCATCTTATTTAACTGTACTGGACATTGATTCAGGAACGTTTTATAGGCGCAATAGTTTTTTTTTGAATTACTATTTATTATTAATTTTATAATAGACTGTTTAATTTAAAGTAAGCAAGTAACAAACTTTATCAAGAAGCAGTATTTATACATATTGGCTTAATGAAATTTTCTAAAAATAACCTTCGAAAATATCTTCATTCCTTCTTAGGGCGAGAGTAAATAAAAGTCAGTGGTAAGTACGGCAAAGTGAAGCTGTATATAAAATATTAATTAATTTTAATATTATCATAATTACTTTTCTAATAAGAAGCTGTTGGGATTTTATTTGGTGATTATGTTAATATATTCGCTCGCGGTTCTTGTAAATGATCTTTACTGCTATTATCAGAACCTGTTTCCTTTTTAGGATTTTATATTGGATTTTTAAGACATCAAATAAGAATTAAAGCCTCTCTACATTTTCTTCCATTTTCGGGTCGCTCTATGGTATATACTTCACAGAAATTACAATATAATTAAAATCATTAATTCGAGAAATATTAAACTGCTTTTATTGTATATTGTTGAAAAAAGCACCTTCATTGGCACTTTAATTATGTATTACGTTTCGTAAAAATTAAAAATTAAAATTGCTCGTAGTAAAATTTAAATATTTAACAGGCCTGCACGTGACACAAAAATTACCCAGTGTGCAGTGCCGCCCAAAATAATTTTCAAAATTATTGAAATAATGATTTAACTCAATGGTGTCAAAAGTAGGTTCTTACATACATGAAAATTTTGTGAAATTAATATTAATTGGTGATGGTTTTCCAAGTGTAAAAGTAACAAACAGAATTCTTAAGCCAAAAAATACTCATCACAATGTGTACAAAAAAGTTACTTAACTTTCAGTCGATTTAACAAATTTATCAGATATCTGTAATCTAAATTAATATATTTAAATGTAATCTAAAATTAATATATTTGTTTTATATTGTAATTCTTTTTTTAATTTTGTACTTTGCCAATATTTTTGCCACTTTTTTTTATTCATTAACTATAATGGTCGTTGGTCGAGAAATAAAATCATTTGATAATTACCAGAAATATTATCAATTTAAATGATTGACAAAACTATTTATTTTATAATTAGATTTAGATTAAATCATCAAAATTACTTGTATAAGAACGACAGATTGTAATTCACAAATGTAAATAAAAAAAAAATTTAAATTATTTCAAAGTTCTCAGAAATATAAGTGACTATGTATTTTTATTAATAGCAATAGATACACAGTCATTTTGAAAATAACATATGATAAATATGTATACATTAACATTTATTAGAAATGTTTATTGAAATTTAATTATCGATCTGTAATTGTAAGTTTTCCTTACCAACCATAATTTTTTAAAATTATTTCTTTAATTTTGTATAGTTTATAAAATATTATATTTAAAATATAGAGTGAATATTATCTAGCACAGTTTTGTGCGCCTATGGCATATAAATTTGTGTACTCAACTTATTATATTGATTATTGGTTTTCTCGATTGTTTACTTTGGATTGTTTAGTTTTTTTTCGGTATTATAAAAAATTCTCTAAGCAGAAGAAATTGAATATTGTTTTAGCAAAAGACTCTTTCTCTTTAATCTAATTCTTCGTATATGTGTAAAAACTATTTTGCTGTAGAGCAAAATGCAAACAGTCCATTAAATGAAAATAGAATTAAACTCAGTAGTTTCTCCAGAGAATGAAACTCGCGAATAATAAATAATTCTTTTCCTATTATTTATTCAAGAACCTTGAAGTTCTATGCCTTCTGGGGTAATTAGAAGAAATTGTGAGAACAATAAGTGTTTACGTTAGCAAATACATACTGTAATATTTCCAAAAAGTCCAAAGATCTCTTTAAATAATATAAATGTTCTTTTTTGTTCATGGATATTTTAAAAGTTTTAATATCAATTCAATTGACTGGGTTTTGGATAATTTAATTAGGTATTTTTCCTAATTCCACACTGTATACTAAATATACAGCATAGTCATACATCATGCTCAAGATAAATTGCTAGAACTGCTCGTTGTATAAAAAAATGTTAAATGCATAAAGATAAAATTTGAAATAGTTAAATTTGAAAATTTTGATGTTCTTTGCAATAACATTTTTAAAACATATTAGATATTTATAATTTAATGGGATAAGAATCTTGTCACCATAGCTTTTTAATGAAAATACTATGAACTACTACAATATTCTACTATTTTTTAATGAAAATACTATATACTAATTATGTTACATAGTTATGAAATTTATTAAAACTCTCCTTCGATAATTTAGGTTGTTGGGTTTAACCCTTGTAGCTGTGGACTGTGTTAAACACTGATTTGTTTGTATATTATGTATTTGTTGCAGTTCTTAATTACAATCACTGATTTGTCACTAAGTTATAATGAAAGAAGATATATTTTATATTTATTATTTATTATACATGTTGTTAAGCGGACTTTACTTTTAGAAATAAACAATTACTTAAATTAAAACACTCCGCTACCCCCTTTACCAGGGGAAGCAACCATTCCGTGTAAAGCTTAATGCCCTGAAGGTTGTCACTTTCATGGCCAATATAATAAAACGAAAATACGTCCGAACAACTATCCTCTATTTGTTTTATTGTTTTTAATCAAAATATTATCCATAGTCACTTGATATTTTGTTAGCAGTTGTAACTAAAATCGATATTAATTAATAAAAATTAAGAATTTATTTTTTAACTGAGATAGATCATATAAACACAGTAATTATTATTATGCCTCATTTGATTTTTCTATATTATTTGTTAGAAATTACGTAATTTCTAATGCATAATATAATAAAATTAAATTAAAGAGAAGTTTTTTACTCAATACTAAGTGTGATCGATTTTATAACCTGGATAACCTGGATTTTTTTTTATTAATTTGTGTTTGTTTCCTGAACAAGTAGATATATGTATATCTACTTATATTTATAGTTCTATTCTATTTCTCACCTATATTCTACTAAAAATACATTAACAAAATGACACTTCGTTTTCAATTCAATCTAAATATAGTCTTCGTTCCATGAGAAAATGATAGAAAAACCATTTAGCATTGTTCATATTACATATATCCCAGAATATTGTGCGTTGATTATTCACACGTCAAGATACGTATAATATATACTCACAAGGTACATATTATAGTATGCGGGTATAATAAATATCCCCGAAAATATCTTCGCCTTGAATATTACACGAGACCATGTTTCCATGGGACTATATGTAATAATAGCTTCATCTTTTAGTCAGCCACTTTTTTTTCCTGCATTACAGGTAAGGTGTTTTCGATGCGTGCGTTTCCACCGGTATTTTTGGTAAAGATAATTAAATATTAATTTGAGTAAATGTGTATTACAGTTGTATATATAGTAACTGCAACAAATATAATAACCCTATATTCAGTTACTACAACAAAAATAATTAATGTAAACAACGAGCTATACATTTCAATAAAACAATTAATAAATTGCGTTATTTTATAACAAAACATGTATAATTTGCATGAAAATCAAATTTTTTGCTCAAGAGCGTTGGTAAACCGAAAATCTTCAGTTTACGAGAAATTTCATAATTTAACAACAGTAGTGAGTTTTTCGGTAATCTATAATATAAAAATGAATCGCAAAATGTGTTGGTAAGCGCATAACTCAACAACGCCTTGACCAATTTGGCCAATTCTTTTTTTTTAAATGTTCGTTGAAATCCAAGGATGGTTCTTACGGCGAAAAAAAATCGAATAATTGCCTGGAAAACCCTATAAACAGTCCTATTCTTTTTCACATACAAATGTTAGTATTTTCATATTTTTGCTATCGGATACGGAATATTTACTCAAGTTATTGGAGCGTTTTGGGTCTGAATTTTTTTTACTGTGTTCCAATTCGTATGAAATTTTGAAATTAGGTTTATCTTACTCTCAAATTCAAAAGTGAAAATAATTTAGACTCCTTTGCCATTTCCCTGGGGATGACGTCCCTCTCAGTGGTGTAATTTAATTTTTTCAAAATAACGTCGGATATCGATAAAAGAACTAATTGTAAGAAAAAAATTAATTAAGTAATACTTATGAAAATATGTAAGCTATTGTATATCAAGAAAAGTTATTAGTTATTATTTAGTTTCTGGCTTTCGTACTGTTATTGTATTTACGAGTATTTCTTATTTTCGGCATTAAATTTGAAATATATTATATTTTAGAGACCATCTTCTTTATTTTTTTTTAACAAATATTACTATTCTTAACAATAAGTCACGCTGATGCAACTTTTAATATCTTTTAGTTACCAAATATCCAATAGCGACTTCTCATATTAGATATGTATAAAAAAGTAAATAAATTAGGTAATTTTTAAAATTCGAAAAATTCTTTCACTCATAATACTTAACACACATAACTTGTATAAGTTTTATGGCACCGTCTAAAAAGCTCACACCTTTGTGTAATTTTAAGGTAAATAAGAGTTTACTCAAGATAATTTTTATAATATTTATTCTTATTCTAGACTTTATTAAAATATTGACTCTTGAATTATAAGTGTATCATATTTACTGATAAATATAACAATGTGTGACTGTCTGACCTTTCAGATCAATTTCAAAAGTCTAGTCGGCTTTAGTGCGTTTCAAATTAGTTGATGAAATTATACTTGCTAAATGCTATTTACAAAATTTCTGGCATCCAAAATATTTAATAATATTTTTGAAAGATTAGTCCGACGTTTGATAGGCATTATGTTTATGTTTATCGCGTATTTTGCACAATGTTTTTGTTTTAACTTGTAAATAATATTTGCAATCTTATGATAACATTATTATCATATTCATGCTACCAAAACATTTCTCCACATTGTTTTGATGGCCTCTTTTATAATCATAATATAAACGTCGAACTTTCTCTATAAGATAATAATGGTGTATTTTTGAGGTAGTAGCCAGAAGGATTCAGCCGATACATATATTATTTATTCATACATTTTAAAATATGAAATATGTTTTCACATGGAAATAGCCTTTGGTTTTTCTGCATCAAATTAGAAGTCATTAGAGTTAGGGAAATTGTAATGATGAAAATTCCTATATCAAATAAAGAGACGTCCACCTTTGGCTTATAATTCTATAAAAAGTTAGGAACGTTATGGACTCCCTAAGTTTTGAATGCCTTTTAAATAACAATTATTACAATTTCTGTAATAGATATGTATGTATTTCTGTAATAGACTATGTATTTTCACTTGGAAACATATTACTATCTACATTTCCAAATAAAAGTTTATGTCACACTACTTGACATCAGGCTTCGAAAAGCGGGTGTAAAACTTGAACCACTGATTCAAATCCTATAGCTCTACTAAACCACGGACGAGCCTTGAAATACTTCTGAGAGTATAATAATTAATAATATATAATAGTAATTATTGGAATTGAATTATTACAAAATTATCACCAATATTTAAATAAAAATCGCTAAATATGAGGCATATATATTTATGTATGTCATTTATGTAATCGAAATAAATTCATTACTGTTGTGAAATGAAATAATTTTTTTTGTTTTCAAATATAAAACAAAAAAAAATCTTCATCTTTTAATCACCAAACGAAATGTTAAATAAAATGAAACCATCTGGTGGTGAAACGGAGTTTGCCGGGTTTGCTAGTATATATATATATATATATATATATATATATATATATATATATATATGCAATTTATAGATACTTTTGCTTATATGACTAGATTCAAAACTAATTATTCCAATGGTCATAAATATGTGATAAAAATGAATATGCACGCTTATCTAAATGGTTTAGAACATTTTTTATAGTTTATTTATGTAATTATAATTATGATTTTTATCACTGATTTAATTTATTTATGTAATTATTTACAGAAGTTATTTGACCGCTATGGCAGTCAAGTTGCCCCCGCAGGGGTAGATAAAAGGTTTAAAGTTTTATTTAAATAGTTTGATTGAAACTAAACCAAAAGCATTGAATCTAATTATTATTCTTACATCTCAATTCTAATAAATTGTTGATTTTAGTACTCTTTTTGCATTAAATAGCACACAATATTTTATTATTTTTGATATGATTTTGTTCATTATCTAGTGTTGCGTAAGAATTTTGATGTGTGGTATGTTGTACCCCCAGTTTTTTTTTAAACTTGACCTTTACTACCATATCCAAATAATCTGCAGGAGTTTGTCCCAGCATATTTTGGCATGGTATCTTCTGTATTTTGATATTAAACTAATATCGAATGTTTATTCGGCACTTAAATTTATCGTTGTGTTAACAGACGGACGGCAAAATGGTCTTTGACGTAATCCAACGCATGGAGGATACAGAAGCATTTTCCGAGGAACTTTTAGCAGCTATGAAGCGACTTTGGTCCGACAGCGGGGTACAGAATTGCTTTGGACGGTCCAATGAATACCAATTGAACGACTCGGCTAAATAGTAAGTGGAAATTATTTTTTATTAGATGTAGGAAATATTTATTATCGAAAATTGAGTAAAACATCATTAGATACTCAAAGATATTTTTTTCTCTTATTCTTGATCCATAAAGTCAAAAAAATACAAATATGTATTTAAGATTTTACTTTGGTTCTGTTGAATAGAGAATTAGCATATTTTCAGTATAAATGCAAGAAGGACATGTTTATGATATGTTTGAGTAAAAGTGTAAATTTAATATTCTAAGTTATTAAGTTTTGGGCCGACTAAAATTTTATTAGGAATTATATTAAATGCAGAGTTTTTTTATTTACTGTTTTATTTGGGTTCGAGTAACAATAAAATCTCATACAATACTACAAAATCACACTTTAATTTTAATTTTACTTAATCTGATAGTTTTCATTTGTTACTTAAGATGATAGTTTTCATTTGTTACTTAAGATGATAGTTTTCATTTGTTTTCAATGCAAACAATGACATGTCGTTTTTTGCATTTTTTTTTTATTTATTTCTACAGTATTGCACATACATCGCAGTACTTTATAATCACATATATCCTAGAAAATTTCCTTAACAAACTTCAGAAAGATTTATCAAAATCCGAATAATCGTTTCGGAGGAGTATACAGTGAGTGCTTGTAATTTAATATGAACTTTATATAATAGCAATAAAGCTCAAATTAATTCTACGTTTTAGTTAGAAAACGTTTATATGTGAAAAAGAAAAGAACTGTTTTTAGGGATTTAGTTAAAAAAAACTACTTTAACATTCCACATACCATAACAATGTCGTTAAATTGATTGTTTTTTTTTTATAAATTTGCAAGTATAGATTTCATTCATTATAAATGAAGTGTTATTAATAATCTTATAACATTAAAACTCTTATTAATAATCTTTTAACATTAAAACAAAATTTTGATTGATTTAGATTTAATCCGTGATACATTTTTCCTGTTGCCAGATTTTTAAATATTTCTTTAATATCTAAGTAACTAAGGCTCAATTTAATACATTCGTCTTGAAATTTCATATATACAACAATTGTTGAATTCTGTAGCAATAAATATAAATTATTTGGTTAATCTTAATAATAATAATCTTGATAAATTTTTAGTTAATTTATGAAATTTTGTAGAATAAACATCAGAGCGTTGGCAGTATTTTGTGCATCTCGGTCATAATTTTAAATTTGGGAAAATATTTAATATATTTTTATCGATAAAATTTTATCTTGAACTTTTGCTTAATTTCATAATTTCATTTAGATTATTTCATTTAGAACAGTTATAGATAGCTTCAATATTTAACAAGTCTTTCATTTACGATTCAGCCCGCCTTTAGATACTTAAATTTAAATGCTTATGAAGTATATTCAAAGATATCATCATCCTCTAAAATAAAACTTTTAGTTAATTTCATTTTATTTCAAATATTTTTATAGAAAAGTTACAGGTTTATTATCAGAGTTATAGCTTTATTACAAGTAATTCATTTCTACTATAACTGCTTGCTAAATATACTTTGATAAAATTCAAATTCAAATGAATAAATTATGTAATTAATATTATCATTATTATTTAGACGTTTGTGATGTCGATGATTAGAATATAAACATGTTTATTTTGACGTAATTAATATGTAATTTATTTATTATAATTAATTTTAAAATTAACTGTTCATTAACAAGTGCAATTTTCCTAAACAAATGTCTAAATTTCCTACGAGTATTTTCGCTCGAATTCAGTGTATAGTCAGGAGTATTTATTTCTTTGGATGAACTATTGATGGTAAAACTTCTAAATGTGTTTATTCGACAAATATGTAAATGTTTCATGATTAAGTATAAGAAAAGACACTATGTGAAAGTTTTTGAAAATGCGAAATGGAATGAAAAATCCACAATTTTTGGATATATGCATTCATATATTTATTTGTTTCAGAACTTATTACCTCATAAAATATATTTGAATCTCAAAGTTTTACTCAATTTTTGGTGGTTTATTTTACATCAAGTTTATCTATGCATATTTTTTTGATTCAGAATTGTAATATGAAATATGATCATTTTGGGTAGCAGATCTATTGATTGCCTTGAAAAATAAATTGTAAAGTGTCTCTTTTGAAGTAGAAAAATTCGGTTTTTTTTCGATATATTAAAGGTAATTGTGCCTGAAAATCGAGGCATAAATAAATTTGATGTATAATATTTATTACAACAATATTATATGTGTATGATATCAGGTACATTTGTGACATTGTATAATACAATGAGTTAATCTCATATGAGATACTGGTTGCTGCACATCAGTCGTAGATTTTGCCCGTAGCAACTCGTAAGCAAATATCTGTTTATGACATTTCAATATAACGATACGTCGAATTTTATTTTAAATATTTATATTCTAAATAAATACCTATACAGATTTTGTGCTTTATGAATCTAGATCGTTTTTCATCTATAATAATATTTATAGGATTCTACGAATTATAGTTCCGTATAGTAAAAGAATTGACTTCATTACGTATTTTGGATGTTGTACTTAATTTTATTATTTTATAGATTAAACTTCAGATACCCGATATCTGAATTTGGTATATTATTAGCAAATAAATAGTTTTGATGATAATAATTCTAAATAATTTTTGCTGCTTCGATTTATTTGAAAAAACATCATTTTCTACTAAATTCGTTACCTTTTTTATTTTATTTTATTTTCTTATAATATGAGATTAATATTTACCTATATCGGGAAAAAATATAAAACTGTAATTATTTAATTTAAGTATTGAAGCTTATTTAATGAACATTTGCGTAGACCAATATTTCTTGCTATTGATTTGTTTTTCATATGAATTACTTTCAAATATATGATATTTGCTTTTATTTTACTTTAGTATGTAATACTAAGAGGTTTATATAATAGATGAATAATTTTTTAAGTTATTATTATATTTTTATTGCACATTTTTTACAATATTTACAGTAAATTAATAATAGAATGGCATTGGATGTTGATGATTTATGTTTTATGAATAATTTATTGACTAATGGCAATACCTAAATTTTTTCAATATCTAAATCATTACCTCTATTCTCATTAAAATAATAATGATAAATCTAAATTTTACATTTTTGAAAATTCTCATTTCTAATGATCCAAAATGTTTACACAATAAATACAAGCAATATGCTTGCAAATATTTTTCCTAAAATGAGTATGATGTTAAATATAATAATAAATTACGACCTAACATGATATATAATATCTAAGTGAATTATTGCACTCTATGTAATTAAATAATTTAATATGCGCGAAATTTCTAACTTAATTCAGTTAATTTGAATTTCAATGGCTCCACAGGAATGTATGTAGGGGATACTTTGTATGTTAATTGTCCGTAGTTGTACTGGACGTCATATTTTCGGAAAATCTGAAATGAAACAACCAGATGAGATAAAATATAATATTATGTTAAAATAATTAATACTAGTATTATAGTGACACATAATGCTACAAATGGATATTGCAGGGTTTAATTTTAATATTTTAATTCGATTGAAATAGAGTGCTTATATGGCTTCAACATTCCTCCATTTAATGGAATATTTTTTAATAAAATCGTTATATAATTAAAAATAAAATATGGTAAACTTATTATATTACGTTCATAAAGCTACACTTGTGCTATAGAAATTTGCCGTTTATTCTTCGATATTCATAATGAATTTCTGAAAGCTGAAAGCTCAAAAGCTCGAGCTGTTTCTAGTTACGCATTAATTGATTATTGTAATTTTAATACAGAATATTGAGTGAAAAACTTTGTGAGCTACACTTGTTCTATAGAAATTTCCGTTTTTTCTTCGATATTCATAATGACTTTCTGAAAGCTGAGCTCAAAAGCTCGAGCTCTTTCTAGTTACGTATTAATTGATTACTATAATTTTAACACAGATTATCGAGTAAATACTACTCTTGTGCTATAGAAATTGGCGTTTTTTCTTCGATGTTCATAATGAATTTTTGGAATCTGAAAGCTTAAAAGCTCGAGCTTTTTCTAGTTACGTGTTAATTGATTACTGTAATTTTATTACATAATATTGAGTAAATAACTTCTTGATACTTATTATGATAATTAGTGATTTTGATACCTATTATGATCTTGTGTAGTATTTTCTGTAAGATTTTACATTATTGTACGGTGAGGATTCACAAATCGAGCCATTCAAATTTTTAAAATCTTGTATTAGTAAGTAACTTCAAAATATTACTGATTACTTCTGAATGTTTTTCATACAATTACTTAACAAATACCAATAGTTTTCGAGCAAATATTGATAATCCAAAACCTTGTTTAATAAATAAAATTTTATTATAATAACTATATACGAATATGCAAGAACTGAATATTGATTTTCAGTTGCTCTTGATAACTGTTTCTTTCTATACCACATATTTTATAAAAATTTAAAATCTTTTATGTAAACATCATAGAAATATTTATCTCTTCATTAGAATATTTGCACTATAGCATTCATTTTAATTGTGCTGCAGAATGACATGAATGCAATAGCATTCAAATTTTAAAGTCAATTATTTAGAATTTAATTTAAATTAAATTACGTTTCTATAATTATACGAACTAGACTATCATGGTTATGACAGATTCTTTAGGTATTTTCGTATTACCTTGCCTTTTTCTGTAGCAACTAATGAGCTTGGGCAAGCAATGTCCATAAAATAGAAGGGTAATACTTGACGTGAATGCTATAGCATACAACGTATAAGATACTAGCGATTAAATGTGTTAATCTGACTACCCTTGATTCCGAATCAAATTTGGATATCACATCCAATTTAAAATTAAATGACTCAATTTTTGTACCGAAGCTTTTCCAGTCCGCGAACGTGTTGAGATTAATCTAAGTTCAATTTTATTACTAATCAAAAATTATTAAATTAATCAGGATTTTAATTATTTTACTTACCTTTGCTAATAATATTTGTAATTCCGCTTCCGCAAATCTTCTGCCCAAGCAAGTCCTCCTTCCATATCCAAACGGAAGCGAAACGAAAGGATGTATTTGATCCTCCGTCCTGGCCTCCTGTCGGCGTGAGGCATGCATTCCTGGCCTTCAACCATCGCTCGGGCCTAAATTGTTCTGGTTCTTTGAAATACCTCTCCTCATTGCTCACAACGTAGTGAGGGAAAATCACATGGGTCTAATGGGAAGAGATTTATGTTCATTGTTACTTGACAGGAGTCTTATAAGCAGATATAGTCAAAATATTTTTGCAACGAATATAATATTATGAATTCAGGTAGTTTGTAATAAAACGAATAATTTGTAACAAAAATTAAATTACCCCTACTATAAGTAGGGAAAAGTCTCCGAGTGCCGGACACCTAAGGTTATTTATAAATAAACCAAAAAATATTTTACGAAATGTTTATTAAATTATGATTTATGTTAGATAACAAAGTTAGAAATCAAACTAAATTAACAAAAACGCAATCTTTGCTAAACAATAATTAATACTATCCATCAAACTTTAGTGGCACCTAGTACCGGACATTTCAAAATAACCAGCATTGAACACATATGTAGCCATCTTCACATTTGTGTTTGACGAATATTCTTAGATATTGCAAAAAAATCCTTTCACCATGCTAATCTAATCCAATATAATAATTAATAATTGGTATATTTGATATTAATTGATAGATATTAATTGATAGATAGATTCTGGAATGTCTGCATATTTGTGTTTGACGAATATTCTTAGATATTGCAAAAAAATCCTTCCTCAAGCTAATATAAACCAATATAATTATTAATAATTGGTATATTTGATATTAATTGATAGATATGGTACTTTTAAGGAGATAAATAATGACTTTTTAAGCTTGCCTAAAAAGATGACTATGTTGATCAGCATTTTCATTTTTGATCAGTAAATCTGCTTTTAATCTATATTTATATACATATTATTCTTATTTTTTGTCTTTATAAATCTTCATATAGAATATTTATTCTTCAATTACTTATAATACATTTTATAAATCTATTAATATTGTTATTTTTGTTGCGAGTGTTTCCGACATCTCCGCTCTTACAAATATTTATTTTCACAACATTTACCACATGGCCATCAATAAAATAATTTTCTTTTCACACTTCATAGTAAAACTTAAATTTTTCTTGAAAGGTAACTTGCAGCATTCATCAATCTTTCTCTTCCAACTATTTTATTTCAAACTTTCACATACAATGGCATGAAATAAAGTTGCAAGTTGTATTTCAGATGGAAAATATGAATCTTTTACGGACATCCCGAACATACGTGCACATGTAATTCATTGTAAAAAGTCGGCCAAAACTTTATATGCCTCGGGAATAGTAGATTTTCCTACAATACTAGTGTATGAAGCGCTCGCGCACGTACGAACAATGGAATAAACGCTAGTTTATCTTCTGCAAAAGCAGCTGAGGAGAATTTATGATTTAGCGTGACCTAAGGATGCGTTCCAGTTTTGGCTCTATTCGCTTTTTGTGGTTCGACACTATTTATGCTTAGTTTTATGGTCAGAGGAATCGTGGGAAGACTTAATAAAAAATTTACTTGGCCTATCTTAGTTCTTATTGGTATTCTCAAGGAATTTTCAACTAATATTGTTTATACTTTGGGTCTATCCAGTTCCAATAAACACAAATATAATGAAGTTTTATTTATGAAATATATCTATCTATTGACACTTCATATGTAGCTTCCACTTCAGGCGCATTAAATTTTATTCAAAAAGACTTATAATTGTGGTCTAGAAATAATACCTGTTCAAAACCTTAAACGGATTACTCGTAGAACAATATCTAATTTTAAAAGCTTTAATTAATAACTGCGACATTTTTACATCTAAGGCTATGGTAAAATTTAGCTAGCGAGAGTATTTTTTGCAGGTATGACCCTGGGCCATTAACTCATTAACTCACCCAAGTATTTGTTACACAAACTATTTTAAGATTTTTTAATTTATATGAATTTTTCGAACGTGTTTTCTAACTTAGAAATTAGGTTATGGGGGAAGTCCCATAACCCCGAACGGCACCTAAAGCCGGACACTCTATTTAACACGTATTTTTTAAGCGAGTATAAATCTTTTTATTTCAAAATAGAAGTGAAAGGGTTGCGGGGGGCACGCGTCAAGACTCACCTGAGTGGATAATTAGTGATTTTTTTGCAATATCTAAGAATATTCGTCAAACACAAATGTGAAGACATTCGAGATTATGCAGATGGCTACATATGTGTTCAATGCTGGTTATTTTGAAATGTCCGGTACTAGGTGCCACTTTGTAAAATCATATTTTTTGTTACCAAAGTTTGATTGATAGTATTAATTGTTGTTTAGCAAAATTGCGTTTTTGTTAATTTAGTTTGATTTCTTACTTTGTTATCTAACATAATTCATAATTTAATAAACATTTCGTAAACACTTCCGAGTGTAAATTTAGTGATTGAGCAGAGTGATAAAATCAATGCAACATTCGATTCGCTGGACTTGGTCTAATTATAAGGCGACCTGTTTATTTTACTATGTAGGTAGGAGCTATATATATGTATTATCTTAAGCGTTAATAACTGTGACATTTTTATATATTTATTTAATGGCTACAACACGATTACAGCCATGTTACTGTTTTAGGCAGTGAAATTTTAGTGTATTTTCCGCACGTGTGACGCTGCTGTACGAGCCAACAACCCGCCCAATTAAGATTTTTTTAATAATTATCAATAAAAATTCATTCAAAACTTAAACAAATTACACTAAATAATAAATTAGAATTCTCTTTAATCTTTCGCACAGTGATAAAAACTGAAGCAGGTGTAGGCTACACTCGTGCACACAGGCTGCCAAACGGATGTCGCCAATAATATTATACATTTAGTATATAGTATATAGTATGCTAAACTAGGATATGTGTCACAAAAAGAATTATTTTTTTATTATTATGAATTAATATCCGTCCTATATTGGTTACACGTTCAGATAACCTTCTACCTAAAGCATGTACGATCAAGTTAGGATTTTTTTTTAAAATTATATACATGTGCTGGTTGACGTCAAATCTTTCGAATAAAGAGAACTAATAAATTTTCGATAAAATTCTAACTGTCATGATTGCTCAATATATCAAAATATTTCATCAGAATTGATATTTGTTTTCGCAATTATTTGTCTATTTCTATCACGAAGGAAAATTTTGAACTGCAATATGTCAAGTAATTTGAAAATGCGTTTTCTGAATAATTTTACTATAAATAAAATAATTCTATATCATTTCCATATTCCCAAGCCGAACACTGTAACACATGTCTATTTCAACTTGTTTATCCTACGGATTCTGAGCGCCTTGCTGTGTGCGCAAATGAAAATAAGTAGTAATGTGTGCGTATCGAATAGAATCGCCCACATTTGCCCAGAGATAACCCGAAGTACAAGTTCTTCAGTCCTTTTAGCAACACCCAATCCGCACAAAACGGCCTTTCTTTGAATAATTTATTGCCGTAACGGGTAAGTTTAAATGGGCGCCTGTATATATTCATAGACGAAACACTGGTGGATGTTTAGCTTACATTAGAACGAAAAAACACTCATTGTATCAAAAACCAAAATATTTATATATTTTATTTAATAAGGTTTCAATTGAAACTGGTTTTATCAAATAAGAATAAACTTATCAAGAGATTGTGTTTTGGATGAATATTTTTATAAAGCAACCAAAATTTGATTAAATTACTTCTGGGTTGATTGAATGATTTGTTTTCCGAAAGAAGGATTACTAAATTTGCTGTATATATTGGATATTATAAAAAGTAATTTAGGGGCTAATTCTGTCCTAAAATAGACCAATGTTATGGCAAGCCTATGTTACTCTGCGTTTTTTTTTCATATAGAATTGTACTATAAAGTGGCAAAATGCTATGTATTTGTTGTGCCATCAATTGTTTTACACATAAAATATAACTTCACTCATACAAGTAAATGGCGTTTGTACATTTTATATCTAAAAAGCTTAACTGCACAGCAACCACATAGCATTTTGTCAGTTTTTAGTACCATTTTATATGAAAAAAAGCAGCGTAACATATCCTTGGCATAACATTAGTGTATTTTACGGCAGAATTAGCCCCTTAATTTTATTGTAAGATATGCGCTCCATCTAAGAATCTTTTTGGAGTATTATGTATATATGTCAAATGGCTTATTGAAGCATTTGTATCAACTCTTATGATTTATGAAACAATTAATTGATCACATATTATTATAGTATCACAGAATTATAAAACATTTGGTTGAAGTAGAAATATTTGATGTTCCATAAATTATATTTTAATATCTTATTGTTTAAGATTTCAGGAGCAATAATGAATAATAACCTAGAAAATGCATATCATTTGTACAGAGTGATAAAGCTTGCTTTCTCCTTCAGCTCTCTGATTATTACGAGCTTGAAAGCTCTCGTTTCGTTGTCTAAGCACAGAATTGAATTAATATTTACTCTCATGGCCATTACTGTAAACGACTTCTAAGAAAGTCCGACGGTCAGCTTTATTTTACTAATTGGAAAATTGCTACACAAAGTCTCTTACTCTGGTAAATAATTTTGAAGCACATTGTTAAATTTCCTTCGATTAAATATTAACGTGAGCATTTCTGAACAAAATTGTTGTTGTGACGAGTTTCTATTATAATTGTAATATTTGATCAGCATGTGAAGTTGAGAATTAATTAAAATATAGGTGGAATAAATAGAATCACTTACGCCTTTTGGAACTTTGTATCCGCCTACGACTGCTTCTGACTGCAAGCTTCTGCCATTTCCCAGAATAACAGGCTTCATTCTATAGAAATAAATAATATGATAATATAATTATATATATATATATATATATATATATATATATAAAGTTTCCATTATTACTTTCAATCATTTTTTTTTTAGCAGATATAGGCTATCTTTCTTTCAAAAATGTAATTTGTTACACGTAATTGTGAGTACACCCGTAAGTTAATTTTATTTTTTGTGTTAAGTACTTTTTTGTAGCATTAATTAAGTTTATGTCTATTGTTATCTATTCATTAGGCACTATATTATCATATCGTTGCAAAAAATCCTATAAAAACGATACTAAAACAAGCCAGACTGCAGAATACGTCACAAGTCGATAAAAAGTTAAATAGAATAGCAGCCAACGTCTTATATTATACATCTCACTCGTTTTTTCGCCTTCTACTTATAGATAGCATCTTGTACATTAGGAATACAAGTACTCTTCGATTCAGGTGGGAAAAATCTCATTATATCGATAAGGAGTTCGAAAAAGATCATTTACAAGTCATTACTGGGACGCTATAAATAAATATCTATTCTTGAATATTACATGTGGCTTTTTGTGTCGAATTTCTTATTCTTTGATATCCAGTTGCACATTATCTTAGCAAGATTTATGGGAAATTTTTAATTCAAAATATTACATTTTAAAATTTAACGTAAATTTATAATTAGTAATATTAAACTAGTTTGTTCCAAACAAAAAATAATTATTTTTGTGTTTAATCATTTGGGAAGCGTTTATGAAAATTTTAACCATGTACGTGCCATTATTTTACGATAAGATTAAGAACATTTTTTATCCATTCTCAACATTGCTCTATATAAGAAATCTAGGAAATGAAAAATTTGTTACTTTATTTGACAATATTTTTTCCAAAAGTCATAATTTTCATTTTGTTAAAGTTTTACACATATATATGTTATATATAGGACAGAAAATAGTTTTTGCGGCCTGAATTTATTTTTGCAACCGGATGGGTTGTATTTTTCCGCACGATGAAGAAAAATGCGAAATGGAAATTTCATTCTATTTTCAGAGACATATCAAAGCTTGAAATAATATTTTGGTGTAAATTGTCATTTTTTCTACTAAAATTTACTATATGCAATGACGTTGAAGGAAAACGTGGAATGAAAATTTTGTTCTATTTCCAGGTGCTTACATATCATAGCTAGAATAGAATTATATTTGAATGAATTATTATATTTTGCTACTAGTATTCACCCCTAGTAATAAATTTCTCTTATCATAAATAATTGACAAGAGCTTGTTTATAAAAGAATAGATACCTATTTTATTTAATCAAGGAAAAAAATAAAAATGAATATTATTGGTATAGACGTTGGAAAAAAGAAACCTTTTTGCTTTATAGATAGAAACAGAATTTGTAGATGATGCTCTTTAAGTAAATATCTGAATATGTAAAACATGTTGGATATATAGGAGATGCATCGTTTCATTATGAAATTGCTCTAATTACAATCCCAGGCTTTCTGACAAGAACTTTTGCAACAACTTTTTGATCATGGTCGTTTGAGAGCACAAGTACTTTTTTTGATTGGAAACATGTTGATTGACTGTACTCTTATTCATAAAAACATAGGATATTAAATACTGAGTATAAGGTGTATCAACATTTATCACAACTTCATGAAAATTAGCATAAGGCCCTTTCCACTCGTACATTGGAGTAATACAATACGGCGGCATCCGAATCGAAAGGGTTAAATACTTTAACGAAACTAGCGAATTAATTTTACACATTCCAAATAATTTGTCTATGCATACAAAAGATCTAGAAATTAATTTGTGTAGCACAATTAATGAGTATCATGGAACACATGATATAATGAAACAACTTTTCACTTTTCACGAAACATTTTCCATAAATTCGAAACACTTGTTTTCGCATGGTCAACATCTTATACTTAGTATTCTATACCCTAGATTATTATGAACGAAAGTAGTGTTTCCAACTTAAAAACGTAGATGTGCCCAAATGACCATGGTGAAAATGTAGTGCATTCGTCTTTTGACTAATTCGTTGTTTTTATCTATATTTCTTAAATTTTTCTCATATTCGATGTAAAATAATTTTACATCGACTATCGTATCCTTCTGGTCTACCCTAAACATACCTCAAAGCCTCTTTGATGCAGGCTTTCAGATACTGCATCTTTTCCAAAGCCTGAACATCGATCGGGGTGCCCGGTGTGGGTAATATGGATTTCAATTCATCGCGTAGTCTCCTTTGCTTCTCCTGGTTCTGTGATAGTTGATATATGGTCGTAGTCATGGCTACAGATGTCTGAATATGAAAAGACCAGGTTGAATTAATGGCTAAAACATCGACCGATAACGTATATGTACTTTGTGAAATAATATGATACATGAAAAATTCGTGACGATGGAGAATTTGGAAAAAGGTCGATGGCATTTGGTATAAATGATAGCGGTTTATGTACATCGTACATGGTATCAGATGACATAAAGGATAGTTTTCGTTTGTATATATAAATATATATATATATATATATATATACATGTATATATATTAGGGTGGTCCTTAAAATGGTCATTTTCGAATTTCCTTGCTCCCAGGGGCTCAAATGACATTGATAAAAAAACAATTCTGAAAGTTTTAGCTCTGAATATTAACGTTTAGATAGAGCGCAATTCAATCAAACTTCGTATAGAAAGAGCATGGAAAATTTTTTGAAAATTAAAAAAAAATGTTTTAGGTATAACTTAGCTATAATGAATGAGTTTATTCATTCATTTGTTCGCTAAATTACACCTGAAAAACATTAGTTCCAAATAGATAAAAAACAATTCTCTGAAAGTTTTTTGCTCTTAGAGCGCAATTCAATCAAAGTTTTGTATGGAAATAGCATAGAATTTTTTTTTAAATTTTAAAAATGCTTTTTAGATGTAATTTAGCGAACAAATGAATGAATAAAACTTATTCATTTATCGCTAAGTTATACCAAAAACACTTTTTTTTTAATTTTAAAATTTTTTCCATGCTCTTTCCATACGAATACTCTATCTAAACGGTAATATTAAGACTTAAAACTTTCAGAGAATTGTTTTTTATCAATTTGGAACCATTTGAGCCCATGGGAGCAAGAAAATTCGAAAATGACCATTTTAAGGACCACCCAAATACATATATATGGTATTTTTGACTTAAATCTGAAGAGCTAGAAAAATAAATTGAAAAATGACAATTTTTTGTTCAAATTACATTACTTTTTTAATACACCTTGTGCGAACACGTGTGTGTTTCATGTTGAAACATAAGATTGCAATAATTGAATAACGACTGCTTTGAAATAAAATATAAAATTTATTTTAAGCTGTACGTTTCAAGAACTATATGTATCTTATGATTCAGGTAAAATTATACTAGAATAAGTATAATATTATTAATGATGACAAAATTCTAATCAGAATCTGCTTGCTCAGGAAAAGCGTTAATACAATTGTATTGGAGAAAATGCCTTAAACATGTTTAAGATGTTTAAGATGCTTTTTCTTCACAATAATTGTACTAGTCTTTTTTTCTGATTGCTACGTGGAATTTGATTAAAAATGTGTTATTAATTTTATACTCATTATTGTATATTTTTAGCTGGATGCTGAGATACATACCTTTTATAAATATAGTTTAATTCGGTACATTGACTGTTATATATAAACACAAAAATATTTTTTGATCGCTGCATTTTATTTGGTTTTTTAAAAACTTTAACTTCAACCCGTTAATTGTTACGTCAGTCATATGTGTCTGACGCTAAGAATTTCTACATAAGCCATATCTGACATATTTGTCTGACATATGCGATTCGGTAGAAGGAAAAAAAAGTTTTAATAAGGGCATGTCCACCATATATGTATGACATGAAACATAGTGTTTTTCCAAGAACTTTGGCAAAAAAAATTTTTTATTACATTATGTTTCTTTGATACATCTTTAACGTAATTATCTAATAAAGATACCGCGGCCCATGTGAAAATTATACTTATATTATCGTTTCGATTAATGTTTTAAATTAATATAAATATGTTTTCGAATTATTTATTTTATTAGTAATAATCCAGGAAATGAATAAATATCTATTAAACTAGTAATATTATTCGAACATAAATTTTTATATTTATAATCTTCCAATATTATGCTACTGCCAATATTTTTAGTCAACTGTAGTGTTGATTGTAACAGTTTTATCTGCAATTAATTTTCTACTTTTCTTTTTACAACGAAGAAAAATAATGATTTTTAGAAACAAACAATTATATCACGGAATTTTTTTCACCTCGTTCGACATTCACTAAATCCTTATATACACAAACTCATTAGATAGGCGTGTCGGACAAATATATTATTAAATTATATTTCCCCAAAAATCGATACTAACGAAACAACTTTATCTATGATTTTCTCGCGTGAATATTCATAATTAATTACGAAGTACGATAATGAAGCAACTTTACGAGCTTTACGGGGGTTCGATTTGAAAGCGTTATTAATATATAAAGGCGAACACATATGAATAAGATAACGATCAATTTATAACATGGTTAAATAACCTCGAGGGCAGGTTATTAAAATTAGTTATGGAGACATATATTTGCTTGCAAAGTCCCCAATTGCTTATTTATATAGGAAATTCATGGTGTTGAATTAAAAGCCCAAATACATATGGCTAGAGGAAATATAACTGAGATAAGTCACTGTAATTTATATAAAAACATATAGATATGTTTTCAAAAATAATTGAACTTTATATATTAAAATGCTATTGTGTACATATAATATAAATCATTATTATTTCTTACCGTATCTACGCCCACCAGTAGGAGATCAAGTGCCAAAACAGCAGCCAATTTTGGATTTGATGTCTCGTTTAGGATTTTCTGAACTATAGAGTAATTACCAGAGGCTTTCGATTTGTCCATATTTTCCATCGCTATCGATATGTACTTCATGCACAATCTGTAGTGTTTGCAAATAGCTTAATGTGATTTTAATGCATTCGGAATGTTATGCTATCAAGTTAACAGAACCTAATGTTCTATTATATTATATATAATGTGCTGCTGGTCCTATAGTTAAGCATACATTGACTGTATGATTTACGTAAATGATAAAAAGAACTATAATCTATAATCCCGATATAAAAACCTATTCTAAAGCACTTACTCTCTGAACTCATCCAAAGCTCCTATATATTTCCTATAACTCTTCGTGGGATAAATTCTCCAAAGAGGTACTCGAAGCTCCACTTCAGCAACGTTCCAGAAGAATGTGTTTATAGCGCTTATAATTCTTTGTGGTTCTGAATTTGGTTCCAAATCCCTTGATAAGCATCCTAGTCTTGTATCTAATGCTACCCGTCCAATTGCTAAATTAAAAAATGAATTATTATTTTGAACAATACCTAGTTTGCATAATAAAGTTCCATTTATAATACAGTCGTGATGATCTATTGTTTAACGTGAACCAACATTTTTAATATGTGCTGGTTTAGTATAAAAAGCTTTATTATATATGCCATGAGCGTTATACGTGCTTTCAGTTGAAGCTCGAAAACTTTAATTTAAAATGTATTCAACTAATGCATTCATACTCACATTCTAAAGCCCATTTATATAGTTCACCTAAAAAGTTTCCAGGTAATTCCTGATTTCCATCTCTCATCTCATGAATTCTACAAAATTCATTTTATATATTACGTATTTGCTCGAATGAAGTTATTACATTACATACCATAATTTTTATAATAACTTAGCTTCATATATAGGTTATATATGTAACTAAATATATTAGAAAAATCATACATAAGTTTGATTTAATTTATTCTATATAAATATTGGAAAGCAAATTCTCTAGAATTTTCATACAAGCGGATGTTTAAACAAAATAACTAATAAATATTTACCTCTAATGTAGTAGTATTTCGATCAACTATATATAGAAGAATTAATAAAAGTTTTTATCATTTTTTTCTCCACTATCATTACCTTTGCATAAAATCTCCTGCAATTTCATCCAGAGGTCCAACAAATCGTTTTGCAGTTGCAGGTTGCAACATTAGTTGTTGAACCTGGGCTCTAAATGCGTCCCATTTTTCACCATGCCTGCATTATATTTAATTATAATTTTAATCAATATTATTAAATAATAATGTTGAACATCGAAAATACTACGAGTCCATAATTAAATTAATATTATTACTACACTCCGATGATACCAGCGTCTTTACCAAAAAAATCCTTGCGCAGCACTGCTTTATAGTGATGCAAAGAAGGCA
>NW_020536999.1:47322899-47355983 GCF_003426905.1 Ctenocephalides felis | reverse complement strand
TTGTTTTTTAAAATAATATTTGTATAAGTAGAATTCTAATAAAGATAAAATAGTATATTCAATTAAAAAACTAATCGAAACTGAACGTTCAGGACAAATATAATCCTTTATAAGGAAATTATATTCAACGTGCTTCTAGTATGATCATGCTTATGAAGAATGCCCAGCTCCAAAATACTAAATCAAAGTTAGATCCTGAAGACAAGGGTCTATAAAGTAGTGCATACTAATTTAAATAATTCTGAAACATATTCTGTATAAACAAATTAAATAAATGTCAAATTAAATAAATGTCTTATAGTGCAATTAGTTTAGTAGTGCCTTTGTTTATACTTTTAGCCCAAAAAATTCACAACTGTAAATTTAATTCCTTTTATTGCTTACAATTTTACGAATATAATTTTGGTAATCATATAATTCATATAAAAGTATTTTATAGTTTTAAGAGTGAAATTTAAAAAAAAGACTTTTTCCTCGGGTTATTCGAATTTTTACTTTTACCTGAAAACTGCAGGCTATTAGGTTTTTTGTTTCGGATCAGAGGTCTTATATTACCTTATTTAGGGAGTATTTCAAGTAGAAGATGCTAACTTGATTTTTATTGTTAGTTCAGTATTGGTTTTCATAAAAAAAGATTCAGAAAAATTATCAAGTAAAAATTGATTATCGGCAAGTTTATTGCTTTAGACATGACCTTTTTATGACTTTCTTCATATTACTATAAATAGTATTTGACTATTAATTTTGGGTCTGCATAGTATTCTTAAAAAACTAAAGATCTAATTTTAGTGATTCAAAATTGTCTTTTTTCCTTAAGGGGCACACCTAGTGTGAAATTTAAAAAAAAATGAATTTTGATTTTTTCCAAATTTCGATAGGTTATACCTTTAAAAATAACAAGCCGCCGGAGATTGCGTGTCATTTCAAAAATATTTAATATTTTATTTCAAAAATTTTACTGTGTATTCTCAAAACATGTATAAATATACCTTCAAAATTTTAAATAGATTGATTCACTAGTTTTTTTTATATTTCTATTCCCATAAATGACCTTTTTTTAGGTTGTCACACTATGTGGGCCCCTTAACATATCACCTAATAAGGGTGCAAATCTCTAAGCATTTTTTATTTAATTAGATTTTTATTATTTAATTAAGTAGTATCTTACTCGTATTTGTTCATACTTTATGCCCAATATCTGAAAAAAGTAATAACTGAAAATTAAATTTCTACAAAATTTCACTAAAAATATAGTTTGGGGTATTATCTAGTTGTCATTTAATGTCTTTGATATTATATTATAAAAAATCCACGTTTTTGTTATTTATTGTCATTATGAAGCAAAGAGTTAGAAGTCATTAGGACAAAACTAATTAATAAATTCCAGTTAAATTACATCTTTAAGGCGAATATATATAACTATAAAGAATGCTATTTAATTAACACATTTATGCATTACAGTTACAAAATAGTAATAGATCCGTATAATTTCAAAACTTATTTATATTACAAACTTGCCAATTGTATTTCAACTACATTTTATCTCGATTTCCAACATTTAACGAATCTCGTTACGGTTTTATTATCATTTTCAAATCTAATCAAAATATTTTTACAACATAGCTAACGATGTGTCTACTCAAATTTCAATTATACTTCTTGATCACTCGAGCTAAACAAATTATTGCACAAATGTGTGAATATTCAAGGTTTTAATTAACCTCTTGTTGTCCGTAAGAAATATGTTGAATGTTGCCATTATGAAGTTCTTCTCTATAATTGACAACCGACACTTGAAATGAACATTTTAATCGAATTGATGGACAGTAAATCTTTGTAATAATATTTCTGTGATTGATTTTTTGATTGTGTTAGATTTATTATTTATTCATGGATATGTCAAGGCTGCGGTAATGGAATAGAAACTTGGAAGGAATTAGGGCGCGAATATAGGAGTTTTCTTGCTAATATCGAAAATGATTAAATCATATTGTGAAATTATTTTGAAGGATAATATGAAGTGGACTCTTGTATTTCAGAGTTTAAAAGTCTCAAAAAGAATTGATTGAATTTTTTTGCAGGACATTTCAAAAATATACTTGCCGGTGGTAACTATCTTAGGTGAAAATTTCGCACTTTATAGATACACCCTTCGGAATAAAATTATTGTATGATAATGCTAATGATAATAAATGGATTTTTTTATATAGACCAGGGCAATATGGATTTTTTCCGTTGATCGATCACACATTGTTTCTTCGTGCCGTGTATAGTAGAAACATATTTTAGGGAAATAATTGTTCCATTATTTTTATCAGATTTTCTGTTTCCATTGCGCCCTAGAATTTCATGTCAGTTAACCGGCACAGTCATAAAGAGGTCATAAATTCACTTCCTTCAATATGCTTTATTGTAGGTCTCCATCAAATATCTTTAGTGCTATTTTTAGTACTGGCTTATGTAAATATATGTAGAGGAGTCAAGTTATTTTGTGAGGGCTGATACTTATCTTTCCGACTGAAAAGCCTCGAGCATTGCGGATAACAAAATGTGTTACATAGTGGGGTGCCCAGGGCATTTTGTAACTTATATTTCGTGGTATCTACCTATATAGAGCAGACAGAAATGTGGTAATCGGGGCAATTCACATGCGAACCAGAAATTTTGTGTTTGCAATTTTAGAGAACTTACCTGTTCATTTGCAATATTTTGAAACGTGCAGAGTATGATAATACTGCAACCGAAATTTAAAGATTCCATTGCTATTCTAAACTAACGCATATAAATTTCTATTAATCTTATAATAACTTTAAATTTTGCCAATTGTTGAATGCATTTTTTAACATACGAACAAATCTATCACATATGTATTTCTCAGGCACACTCTTTTTATTGATTCAGATGTAGACTTTTTGGGATATTAGAAAATTTTATATAAAATATATAAAGTTGTAATAGATAGAAATCTGAGAAAAGATTTGATAGATTTTAGATTATGTAGACTTATTAAACAGAAAATTTCAACCTTAATGAGTACGAAAAAGCTTTTTATAAATATTTAGATTCATTAGTCGTAATATTATCTTTTTTTTAAAGCTTGTTGTATAGAGTGTATAGAGAAATTGCAAAATTACGAAATATTAATAAAATGAATATTTGAGTTATATTAAATTGGCAAGTTCTATACAAAATATGTAAGGAGTGAAATCTGAAAAGATTTGATAGAGCAAATAGATTTTATTAGATTTTTTACACTTTTTTACAGTTAAAAATATCAAAATCGTTTTATATACTTAATAGAGATTTAATTTATTTTTGCAGAGGGATACATTCCATTTTTACGTTTTTTCATGAAAAATACATAGAATATTTTGTTACTCTAGAAATTTTATTTTATTGTCAATGGTTCGTAAAATTGACCAAAGAGCGATAAAATAATTATTTTTGGTTAGAATTATTTATTATAATTACTTATGACTCATTAATGTATTAATGAACGGACATTTAAGACATTGGCAAGTTTTATACAAAGTCTATAAGATTATGATAGAAAAAATCTGAGAAGTTAGATTTGATTCTAGGCGTATAAGCTTATAAAAGAGTGAATTTTAATCTTGATGGACATTTTTTATATATTTCTTTTATTGGCCTCTTATAAACATTTAGTTACATACATAATATATAATTTATAGGTCACTTATATATAATATTAATCCCTTATATATTTACTTTACTATTAATAAACCTAATTATGTAAGAATAGCAATTCAAATTTTGCAATAATGATAACAAATTGAAGGGTTTGATTAGCGTTTTCATAGAGTACAGTTCCTCTAGCAATTTAGCCTTCCTTGGTTCAAATAGACTGCATTATAGTATGTTGATGGACATTAAGAAATCTTTAAAAACATGTAGTTTTACCTAGCATAAATACGTTTATATTAACCCTCTACGGCCGAATTTTTGTTTTACATCTACAACAATTAGGGAAACAAAAATTCAGTAAGTATAAGTAAAAGTCTATATATGCAAATAAAAAACAAAAAATTCTGTTCAAACTAATTTTTTGGTGTTTGTGAATTATTTGACTTTCAAGTCACAGCGGTCTATGCCCCTTCTTCTGTTTAAGAGATTTCAGGTTGAAAATCTTAGCATAGGTCATAAATATTGATATTGGTAGTCTTGACAAGGTTATAAAATTAGGAGATGTGTGCGAATTTTGTGAGATTTATACGTGGTCTGTTCAAAAAGTACCCGGAATTACTAATAATTAAATTTCGCGGGTCTGGAGTGTCTGATTGTCAAAATTTTTTTTTTATTGTGTTGGTATACATGCCCCTAAAGTATGATGAAATTTTCAGCTATATTCACTGTTTACTTTGTCTGTGGTAGTCGCTAAGGTTCGACGTGTTTGCTGAGCTCGGCGATTTTTACAATGGAAGAATTGAAAAGTCAAAGAATTTGTATTAAATTTTGCGTAAAAAATGAAATAAAGTGTTGCAAAGTGCAAAAATTCACCAGATATGGCTCCGTGTGACTTTTTCCTATTCCCAAAGTTGAAGAGACCCATGAAAGGACGGCGGTTTTCCTCGATTGAAGAAAATCGCTGAGAGTGTTCAAGGACATATCAAAAAGTGAATATCAAGGGTGCTTCGAAAATTGGAAAAAACGCTGGCATAAGTGTATTATATCTGGGGGGGACTACTTTGAAGGGGACCACATTAATGTAGACGAATAAATAAATATAAATAAATAAAAAACGAAAATTCTGGGTACTTTTTGAACAGACCACGTACATCATTTCACGAAAAAAGTTTTGAAAAAATAAGAAAAATATAATATAATATAATATGAAAGAAAAATTATTTGGTAAAATTTGGAACGTGTCCTCAAAGTTACGCGGACCCATAGAGGTTCAAAGTTATATTTGTATTTGTCTCACATTTAATTGCGTAATAAAAATTGCTTTTATCATAATTGTAAAATAAGTTTTATTTAGTATTTCATATTTTTATTATTATCTATCTATTATCTGTCTGATTTAATATAAGAAATGGAATTAACGCCGGTCGGACGGTACTGTTACGTGTAATCATTGGCCTTGAATCGAAAGCAAAAGTTATTGCCTGTTTTGCTCGGAGCGAATTCTCTGTCTTCTCTATTTCTTCCGTCCAGGTACACTGACTGGCCTACATATTGTGTGAAGTAATAGTTGATTTTTTTTGTATGGTTGTGCATTATCATTTCATATAATTGTCGACAATATTTCAACTCGTTTTTTGGAGGCATCAGTAATTTTTAAATTATGTAATGAACTCTTAGACATAGCTGGTTGGATTAGTATGTAGTAATACTGAGTTACAGGAAATCGTAACATAGAAGTTGCTTAAGAGATGAAGGCAGAAGTAATGGTAGTAATGGACAAATTCATATTTGTGATGAAAATATAGAGGTAGATAAATTTTAATCTATTTATCACATTATGTACTTAGTTGTACTTTTATTGAAAGCTGGTGAAAATGTAGACAAAACAGTACGTGCCGTTTTATGAATAACTAATTGAATATAGTATCTTCGCATGTACTCTATTACAAATGCAACGGAAATCTTAAAGATTGAAATTCTTGACTGTATCTCCAATTTATCTAAGCAATTAAAATCTAGTTTGCGTTAAACATCATCCTTCAACTTAATTAGCACAAGTTCCACTCTTGTGATACACACGGCGGAAGAAAATATATTTTGAACTGTTTTATTGTTTTATTTTAAAAATTCATATTGACCAAGAATCGTATGTTTCTCCTAATTCTTCATACCATTTTGATTTCCACTTGCAATGAAATTATGGATATTCTGTTTAGATTAGATGCGTTTCAAAGAAACAATGGACGATTTTTTACATTAAGGTTTGGAGAATTTTAGACTTAATTTCAGACGATTTTAGATTTAATTTGGAGAATTTACACGTTTAAATTTATGTTTATTTAAGTAAAGAATTAATTTTCCAATTGCCCTATTTATTTAATAAATAATTTTATTTATGTTTTAGTCCATATTTTGAAAATGTATTCATTGACTCGTAACGCTCAATATAAGAATTTTGAAAGAGGATTTGAAGTACAATTTTTAGATGCAGCTTGGTTTTTTAATATTAATATTGTATATCTAAGATGTACCAAAATATTTCCTTGTAAATAAAATATATCCTTCTTTGTAGAAAATCCTAAGAATTGCGCGTGTGACCCATTAAACGACATGAAAAACACTTTTCTTTTCACCCATGTCATCCGATATAATTCAATAAGCTTGTTACGAAACTTGCAAACTCATATTATACGTATTATATAGCGAAACCTGTAATGCTTTATTTTACATGAAAAACTGTGGAAACTGTTGGTTTTCCTTTCAGTTCACATTTTAAAAGATGCGGTAACATACGTCTATTCATTAGGAAAATTAATTACATTACAGAATATAAACATAATTCATGTCATAACAGAAAATAACACGAGCAGAAAAATGAATTTCAGGTTGAAAATGATAAATGTTTTTGATTAGCATTACTAATTTCAAACATATACCTATCGTGTATCTATTGAATGAAAATGATCATTTTGCACTTATGAAAAAATAATTACAATTAATTATTGATTTTTTAATAAATGTATATTGTGATTGCAATCATCAAATCACGTTTTACAAATATATAATTCAAGTATAATTAATAATGCAAGAAGTACTTTGTCACTAATTGAACTAACCAACGAAATAATTATTTAATACAAATTTCATTTACTATGAATTGTTATTCATGGCAATACAACATTACATTTTATGTTTATAGAGTATTACTATTTATATTAAATGAGAACAAAATTGAAATACTTTGTTAATATTTTTTCCGATTATGATAATCACAATCTTATTTTTACACTATTGTATTCAATAGATTTGTATCAGAAATTATGTTGACATCAACTGGGAATTTGTATACAAGACTGAACTATTCTGTTGATTTTCGTTCTAATCAATTGCAATTATGAATATCAGATTTTAATCTTTAAATATTATGATTTCTGACATTCTATGCCGATTATCTTTTCCGTATCAAAATAAGGACATACCATTGTCTCAATTTTACAACAAATATATATTGTTTATTGCTTTTATTATACGTGTTATACTCGTCACGTTTAGACATTCAATTGTTTAAGAAATTTTATAAAGAATTTTATTTGTTGGAATTTTTAATTCATGGCTTGTTTACTTTATTTAATATTTTGTCAATGCTACATCCATATTAAAATTGTGTATTGTTAGAGTTTAAGAAAATTCGCGAATTCCTGGTTCAAAGACATATTAATTATTTACTTGGAGGTCCTTTCAAAATTTATTTTGAAGATTTGTGATTAAATAGAAATGTAATAAAAAATATGAATAATAGTTGAATTAAAATTTTATGATTATTTTCAAGAATGTCAATAATCCGGGCTACTATGAAATGTTCGCGAATTTAGGACGGCGTTTTAAAATGGCATGGCGTATTAAGAAAGGAGTCATCAATATATATATATATATATATATATATATGTATATACATATATGTGTGTGTGTGTATGTATGTATTTACAAAGGACAGAATAAATAATTTCTCTGCTCTCTTCAAAAAATTTTGGAGTTTTAGCATTATTTCTATACGTGTCACTTTTACCTAGAAAATAACTTTAAATTCTTATTCCAACGTTCAACGTAATTATCGTCATTGTTTCTTTTTGTCACAATTTTTCTACATGTGCTTATTGTCATTATATAATTTTAAAAATATTTTACGCAATGTAGAAAAAACAATTATTATACCATTAATGACCTAAATACATCCATCTCTATATTATCAACTCCATCCATCTTTTGCAACAAGATTATATTTTCGCAACACGAATCAGCAAAAAAATTGCACTAAATCGATTTTAAATAATATAAATAAATAAAGAACACAATAGATTTCAATGATGACAATATCTAACTCTGGGTCGTTTCTGCAATAGATCTTTTATAATATATGTAAAATGAGTAAAAGCCTTGAAATTTGATTTTTACACGAGATTTCTTGGTTATTTTTAAACTAAGTGGTATTGAATAATTTATTCGTTTTGAAATAATAGTGTAATTATTTTAGCACATTTAAAGATGATGGTATTTTACTAGTTGCACAGTTTTCCCGGTGATTATAATATTTTACTTGTATGCAAGTTTTATTGTTTTGATAATGATTTATTAAGACTTTTTTCAGCATTGCATAAAGCTTACGGTTGGCGTTAGACAATCTTTAATTTCTTTTACATTATGTGGGACACTGTTATTTAATATTAGGAAAAATACTCCGGTTATTCCACATTAATAACTGCTCAAAACAATATATAAAAAAAGTTTTATAATAATTTTTTTAAGGTAGAATTGACATTTAATTTATTTTAGATCTTAAAATATATAGATACTTACAATAATTAGTCAAATATGTTTCAAATTTGAAAAAATGTGATAATTAGCTGTTATTATTTTGTAGTGCTCAGTAAAATGTAATCATTTTCTGGGCGTCATGTAAAATACAATATTTCATATTCTTTACTTATGTGAAATTTTATAGGGAATGTTAATATTTCATATTGCAGAAAATTGACTTAGCTATTTATTATATATATATATATATATATATATATATATATATATAAGTAAATACTGGGCAAAATTTGCTTCATTGGGCTAGGGAGTTCAATCAATAACTTTAGTGTGAATTATTATATATTATAAATCGTGTCAATAAATAATATACAAATTTCAAGATGCAAATTAGTCATTCAATTGAATCATATGTTTTTAATTAATTTTATTTGATTTTGAATGAAAAAAGATCTAAAAATATAAAATATCTTTTATTGTTATTTTGTTATATTTATGCTGCAGTGATTATCTTTCACTTATTGTTTTTATTCTACTTTATTGTTTTTCTAGTTTTATTTTTATTATTCAGAAATTTTATTTATTTTACTTATTAATTTTATTATTATTATTATTTGGTTTTATTTTATATTAAATCAACATACTACGGATATCATTTTATTTACAATTCTATCCTTTATTTTGTGGTCTTTATTAAATTTATATAATTGCTCATTACTAGATGTTAATTATTTAGCTTACTTGCATTAAAACTTGGTAAAAAATTAATCTGGGAATACAGGCTATGTTAAATTGCATTTTGTTTTTATATGATCACATAAGACTCAATAATTTGATCATAAAATATCCAACATAGGGAACATTATTATTATTAGAAGTCTAAGAAGTCGGACTTTAAAGTGATTCGTTAAACAGTCATTTTTATATCATTATTATTTATTTAATTTATGTATAAAGAACAATAATTTTTTTATAACTAATCATAATTATTTATTATGGTAATTTTGTTAGATATTTTATTTTATTTGTCTACCTTATCATTATTTAATATTTCTGAAATTAAATTTAAATTTACGTTTAAATTGCTTGCTATGAAGTTTGAAGATTTATAAAATAAGTCGGAGTTTGAAGCAAAATTTCAAGTAAATTGTTTTTATTTAAAGTCACATTTTTCGGCAAGATCAAATTAAATTTTTTATAAAATTTCTTTGCTTTATCTCGGATTCAAATCGATTTTATATCATTAACTTCCACACACTACTACCTCATTATTTTTTTCATCACTAACCTTTCGCAAATCCTTTCACAATATCTTCTCATAAACCGAATCCTGAAATTGAAAACCGAACTAAACCAATAGTGCTATTTAAAAGTATTTGAATAACATTGGCCTTGTCGTTTTACTTTATATAATTAGTTTTACTCGCACTTGTGATTCAAAACAAACGGTTGTCACTTCAAGATATTATTAGCATCGACTGGCCGGCGGTAGTGCAGACGCCTCCGTTTTAAACGAAGGTGAAAGCGTTATGCACGCGGTACGAGGCGGCCACAGGACCCGCCGTGATAACAGACTGAGCTTTCGGTGATAAGACGAAGGAAAGCTTTGAGCTTTAGAAGCTTTACAGACGTTGTGGTCTTTCTTCTTTTATTATATACTTTTTTTGTTATAATTTATTTTTTTAATCAAGACCTATTTACAAAATTGATATGTGCAAAAAAAGAAAAATACAATAAATTAAATATAAAATGAAAAAGATAAACTAAAAATACAATAAAAACAGTAATACAAAAATAATAACATAAATGAACTATGATGCGATGATGTATGCCGCATACTAAGTAAGGGCGCGTGCAGACATTAGGCTAGGTATTTGGTAGATCGTAAGGCAATTTTTTGCTTAGTCTTCTTAACAGTCGGTGAATTGCTTGAATAGTAGGATTTTATGCTGGATTAATTTATTGTTAAAAGATGAACTTCTAATTTTGATCATTTCGTTGACTGTAGAGATTTTCAAATCCTTATGTAGGCAAAAGTTCGAAATATACCAAGGCGCATTAGTTAGGATACGCAGAATTTTGTTCTGGCATTTTTGAATGATGTTTATGTTTGATTTACAAGAGCAACCCCATAGTTCGATGTACAAATGGGCACTATGATTGTACAGAAGTATTTAGTTTTCAAGAGAGATTTCAGATTTCCTTCCAAAAGCCAGTAAAACTCTTTTATTTTCAGTTGGATTTGTTTCTTTTTATTTTCAATGTGCGTTCTCCATGTCAATTTTATTATATACTGAATCACAACTTTTAGTTTAATAAATTATGGTTGAGCACCCTTTAATTTTTCTAACAATTAAATCTGATCACTATTCAGCTGATGTTATAATTTATTTAACACGTTCACAGACGTGATTCCATACCATTCATCGTGTAAAACGATTAAAATATTTTAATACTGACTACCCTTACAAATTAGCCCATCTCGGGCACTGGGGTATAAAATGAAAATGGTAAAAACTCTCACAATTCTTTTTCCCTAAATCAAGTTGGAGTTTAACTCAGCTCATGGACCTGCCTTCGGGCATTATTACCCATTATTATTACCCTTACAAATGGCGATAAAAATGATATAAAAAAATTGAATGGACTGTTTCAAAATATGATGATCATCTCATTACCTTTATAAGCGGTGTTAATCAAATTTTCGATATCACAGCCAAAAATAAAATGACTGATAATTGTTGTATCTTGCTGATTTTTTTACTGTCCTCGAACGTGTTAACGGACTACAAAATAAATTTGTAACTCACATCCTATCACGAAATATTATTATTTTTTTATCACATTGAAAATTATGAGCTTTCAAGTATAATCCAGAGCTTTGGTCAAATTGTGATCATCTTTTGGTTATTGTAGTTTTTTTTTGTATTTCTGTGTGATAAATGATATTGAAAATGATATTTCCTGGACCAGTCAAAAATAATGACACAATTGTTCCAAGTTTTCTAGAATGAAGACTTAAAATGAACTTGAAGTGAAATGAATTTAAAAATGTTAAACTTGGTCGATGAAAGGGTTTTAAAAAAAACATTCTTAACTTCCTTGGCAAGTTCCATTAGAAATTTGAGCGTTTGATCAAGATTGTATAATGGTAAAATACTTGTTAGTTTTATACTTAAAAAATCTACAAATATAAAATAAAAACCTAACAACAACCCCATATTTGCTAAAGAATTAATTCTGTAAAATTTACAGAATTACAGCTTTAGCAAATATGGGGTTATTTTCAGGTTTTCATTTTTTACATATGGATTTTATTTATTATAAAATCAATTTTATTTAGTATAAAACTAACAAGTATTTTACCATTTACAGTGTAAATGATGTCATTTTATATTTTTGTAAAATTATCAAAGAATTATAATTTGCATTTTTTCTTATTAATATCATCTCTTATATCTTATACTCTCCATTATTAGTAAATCATCGGAAGTTATATTACTCCTCATCCTATTTATTTATTGCTGCAATTAGTATCCTATTATTTTCTTCAATATATATTTTTACTACGTAAATATAATTAAATGTAGAAGTTTATATTATACTAGCAAACCCGACAAACTCCGTTTCGCCACCAGATGGTTTCGTGAGAAAGATGAAGAAATTTTTTGTTTGTTTTATATTTGAAAAGGAAAAATTTGATCAGGAAAGAAAACCCGGCTTATTTTTATATATATAGAAGATAATCTATTTGCAATTATTTAAAATAATGATTGATTATTTTTAATACTCGAATTTTTTATTACGGTGCGTGAAGTTCCAGCAATTTGCATTAGGGCACGATGCCATGCACCACTAATTTTCTTAGCTATAAACCTTGCGGAGCCCAAGACCTTTCCAATGAATGCAAAATTGTCGAAATCGGTTTGTGCGTTCTGGAGTTATTTCGTCAGGAAGGAAAACCCGACTTATTTTTATATATATAGAAGATAATCTATTTGAAATTATTTAAAACAGTTATTGATTATTTTTATTACTCGAATTTTTAATTACTGTGCATGAAGTTCCAGCAATTTGCATTAGGGCTAGATGCTATGCACAACTAATTTTCTTAGCTATAAACCTTGCGGAGCCCGAGACCTTTCCAACAAATGCAAAATTGTCGAAATCGGTTCGTGCGTTCTGGAGTTATTTCGTCAGGAAGGAAAACCCGACTTATTTTTATATATATAGAAGATAATCTATTTGCAATTATTGATTATTTTTATTACTCGAATTTTTAATTGCGGTGCGTGAAGTTCCAGCAATTTGCATTAGGGCTCGATGCCATGCACCACTAATTTTCTTAGCTATAAACCTTGCGGAGCCCAAGACCTTTCCAACGAATGCAAAATTGTCGAAATCGGTTCGTGCGTTCTGGAGTTATTTCGTCAGGAAGGAAAACCCGACTTATTTTTATATATATAGAAGATTATTATATTATAAACATGTTTACATCTTAAATAACACTCTCGTTTGATGTGCTGCTGTAGGTAATTAGTTATGTTTGCGTAAAGTTTATTCTGCTAAAAGCTTTGATTAAAGGATAAACTTGATCTTTTGTGTGATATAATCAGAATCAGAATTCTATGACATAAAAGAGGTAGAGAGCTTTTTTAATTAATGAGCATTCCAAACACTGCTTGCATTTTTATCATAGAATGTTTTAATACTTTAGCTAATAATAAATTGTTTAGAACACTACGATTAACATTTTTGCTTGAATATTAAATAATATTTCTTGTTAGTATTTACGATTAATACATATTGATAAAGCTGCTGCCTCAAACGTAAATATTTTCTTTATTATTGTTTAATAATAACAATCAGAACTTTGCGATTCTATAAGATCGAGAATTATAAAGTTAAGAAGAGATTATCTCCTGTAAGAGAAAAAGGTAAATAAATTTCGTAGATAAAAGTAGATGTTAGCATATCATTTTGTTAGATTAAATCAAACCTAAATATTCCTCTCGTATTCTCTAAAATATAATATGAAATATAATATTTATATAATAATTCGTAAAATATTTTTATACTTGATTATAACAATCACTTTTAATAAAAGGCACATCATTGAATAATTTTCTGTAATTTCCAGTTGAATGTCATTATTTATTGCATCTTATTAGAATCATTTTAAAATAACAATGGAAATTGTTGAAAATGAAATTAAAATAGTTTTTAAATTACATAACAAATGGTCACAAATAAATATATAATTTGCTAAGTATGTCTTGCAAAATCTAAGTTATTTTAAAACAAACTTGCATTCTTACATTGCATGCAATAATTCTAGTAACATTGTATGTTGAAGAGAATTATGTAAATGAAAATCATTTATTATCAGGCGATTAAGATAAAAGCTACAGCAAATTTATTTAAAAGTTAGAGATTTTTTTTATTTATAAAATAGCTTAATAACATATCAACCAACATCCGTTTTTGTTAACAAGAGTATGTATAGTTTATTTTATTTCTTAAATATAGTGATAATTTTAATAAAAATGCAATATTTTTTATAAAATTAGAGAGGTCATTTAAGTTTCGTTTTTTAAGCTTCATTTAATATTATATTTGTAGAATATACAATAACTTGATAAATGTTTATAGTTTAGGCTTAAATGTGTGGTAGGTATAATAGGCCAAAAGTTGCAATTATATATTTTGTTAATTAAGTACTTTTTGCATTTCTATATTAAATTAACAACAGGGTATTCGTAATTAAAAATACATGTTATTGCTCATTTGTATTTTGAACTTTTATGAATATTTTTAATCAAATAGTATGCAACTGTATACAGCTCATAATTTACAATTATATATGTACAATACATAATTGTATTAATTTTATATTTTAGTATTAATTTTATTTTTTTGCAAAAGCTCTATATTACTTCTTCATTTTTTACATATTTTCTTAGATCAACAAGGTTATATTCGTTTGTTTTTATTTTGCGAATACACTGATTGAGAAGTTAAACTAGTATTTATTCGAATCGCTTCATCCGTGTTCCCGAAATCGTCGTCGAAAATTTGTATCCGAATACACACACATACACACACACATACATCCGTTTTTTCTAAGATATGCCAAAAGGTTCAGAAGGTTTTGAACCGTAAAGATATATAAAATTTTTTCGATTTTTTTGCGATTACTATAACTTGCCCTACGGGAAGTTAATAATTTAAAGGTATGTACTATCTAAAGATTTTAATATTTATATGCTAGAGTATAAAATAGGGTGTAGAACTTTAATTGCAGTCCAAATACTTGTTGTCAAAGTATTATTATCGTCAACACTTTCGTAGGCAATGTCATAAGTTTTTTTGTTCTACTTAGACTAAGTATTTTGTGCTAATTAGTGCACGCAATGTCGGGTGCTAATAACAAAGTTCGTTGCTTTATTTCGACATAGAAGAAAGTATTTAACATGTTCACTTCGAACGCAAAATCACGTGTCAAAGTTTAATAAAACGAATTTTAAGTTTTCATATTTGGAGCAAGGAATGACAAGGTAAATATCTCACTATAGAGTCAGCAAATATGTACCCAAGTTATTTGTAGTAGGTCTCGTAGTAAAGTATTTACAGTTAGTACTTCACTTCAGTATTGCTATTTTGATACAAGTTGTTACACACTTACTCGTAAACCAATGAGATAAAAATGATTAATCATGATACCTTAAACATTATATAATACATATAATTGCAATGCTTAACTTGATTATTTTTAAATCCAACAATTTGTCTTTTATTTTCTCGGTTTTCGTGGGAGCTAATAACAACATGCAAACTGTAACTGACTCTAAATCTGCGAACTACATTTCTCTTACCTGTTAATTTAAATACTGTTATGTAAATTTCTAACACAATTGAATCGCTATACTTTGTAGCATTGCAACATTTTTGCAGTCTCTACTATAAAAGCAGGTGTGGCATTTTAACATGTTCGTTACGGAATAAAGTAAATATGGATATAAAATTTATGGATTTAGATTATACAAATTAATGAACTTAATATACAGTGATGTATGACATCGTGCCTTAAGGCAAATTGCTGGAATCCCAATAATTAAAAATATAAACAAAATTAATTACTTTTAAGACCTTTGAAAAAAAAAATAGATTTTTGTAATTTTTGAAAAATATTGTCTTTTTTCAAAAATGTGAATGTTTTATATACTTTGAAATATTTTCGATTTTTTTGCGATTACTATAACTTCCTCTACGGGAAGTTAATTATCATAAACAAATTAATTATTTTTTCATTAATTCTATTGTTGGCAATTTGTATAATTTTCTAAAGTTTATTATTAAATCTTTACTAAGCATGATGGAATTACAAAATTTGTCGAATACAAAAAATCGATATAAAATTCATAACGCTGTACTTATATTTACAATTCAAAAGTTCCATTAGTTTTATTAGTTTTGAACAAAACTTAGCACCCAATTGAATCGTATTATATTATAATTAATTTTATTTAAAATTAGCGAATCAAGAAATACCATCAATATACCTAAAATTTATAGATTTAACAGTGTTTTATTTTTATGATAATATTGTTTTTTTAGTGTTTATCTACTAATTACTTCAACACGATATTTTTATGATGTTAATCAATTTGCATCGATGGCATGAATAAATAAATATTGCATTTATATGAACTTTTTCAATTTAACTCAATAATTTTCTTTGTTTATATTCTGGACTCCATATATTAATTATATTTTATGATACAGTTGTATTTTGATGAAATAATTTGTGTATTATTAAGATCACGCTTTAATTTAGATTCATAATGAAATTAGTTTACATTTAACAGCATGTATTATTCTGAGGTACCATTTGACCAAATGTATCAATATCAAACTTCTAAATTAATGATCAGCAATAGTCAAATTATAGTTTATTTATGGTACGTCCTTTTATATATAAATAAATGACGTTTAAATTAGATTTATAATAAATTTAGTTTACACTTAGAGGAATTATTACGTTATTGTAATATTTCACTATATTAATTATAAACTCATAAATCAATGAACAGTATCATATGAACATAACCAAAGTAATATCATTATATGGTACAATATTTTATAACTACAGAGAGATAGTTTAATATGTTTATGATTTACAATGAAATTAATTTACATATGAAGGAAATATTATTAATAATAAAAAAAGCTACTAAATCAATACATAGTAATATTACTATTGTTACATTACTTTATTACTAAATAGATGCCATTGAATTTAGATTTATAATGGAATTAATTTACATAATTATTAATAACGAATTCCTATTTTAATGGACAGATCAAAAATTAAAATAATGTTATGTGTTGTGAAATAGTTTGTTTGGTTTAGACAGTATAATAACTTGAAGTTGAATCTTTGTGCCCCGTTCTACCCTACGTCATTTTATAATTACCCTGAAACTAGATTTAAAATGAATTTTATTTACATGTCAATTTACAATAATTAATATGAACACAATTAGTAATAACAAACCTCTAAATCAATACAGTATAATAGTCAGAATAATGCCTTATTGAGTGTCTTTTTTGGTATACATATATCAATAATCAATCAGATTATAAATTATTCATTTAGACTATATGTTGTTCTTCATGCCTTTGAAAAGTTAATCTCCATTGAGATATCTCAATTTTTTTAAAGTTTAGTTTCGCATTCTGTGGCCATTTTCTTTTCAATCTTCGTGTAGCAAATTATTTTTTTACAACTCCGCATAATTTTAAAGTTATATGACGTTTAAATAAGATTATTGGGATGAGATAGGAATTATTAATCTCAATTTACCAACTATTTGACCCCAATTAATAACAACAGCCTCCTAAATCAATGGACAGTAATATTCAAACAAGCATATTGATCCTACACGAATTGATTGCAAATCCATTATCCTGAATTGTCGGCTGTCGTCACGTATGGCAATAACCGCAAATAGCATCGTCGAATTGATTTATTTATTACTAACATTAATTTCAAGCAGACATAATAATTCTCCGAGAGTAACGATTCGAAAAGACCTTGACTGGAATCTTTATGTAATTCCGACAAGATCGAAAGTGTTACGAAAGTGATGAGGTGAAAGAACAAGCGCCAGCCCAGCCAGCTGTATCGATATGTGCGTCACCGGGTAGGTGGTAGGATTATCGATGTGCGTGCGCCCTAAATTATTTATGTAGATTGATGTGATGAATTTAGTGGATTTTGGATTATTTGTTTATTCAGAATGACGGTTTAGGGAAAGTGTCACTAAATAGTCGAAAATTTTGTGTGGCTGTTGGTAATAATCCTTAATTGTATATTAACTTCTGATCATAAACATTTGTTCATTGAACGTGATACTTACTAATTGGAGTTAGATCCAAACTAATGTAACGCTTACGCCACGCTAAGGTCAAATTAATATAGCCCTCTCGTCCATGGACGACATTGATATGAAGAGCTATGTACTTCTTAGTATAAAAGTTATGTACGGAGCTAAGGTGTATTTATCTAATGAATGATTTATAACCTTTGAAATATTAATAGAATCCATATAGTATATTTGGGAAATATGTTCAAAATTAAGTAATTAACAGTATTGTCTAACATTATATCACCCTACAACATCTCGGTTTACTCAAAAATGACAAAACAAACTTCTTAGTATATAAGTTATGTACGGGGCTACTGTGCAGTTATCTAATGTATGATTTATAACTTTTGAAATATTAGTAGAATCTATACAGTATATTTGAGAAATTTGTTCAAAATTAAACAGTTAACAGCATTGTCTAACATTACTGTCATCTATAGATGGCATGTTGTGTTTGCCTTTGCTTCAAGATTTATCACTATGAGTTAAAATATTGAAAATTCTAGTCTTTTATTGTTATTTCTAGTTCATCAGAAGCGTATTTTGTAATTTTACATTACGTTTTTATTGATAATGATAGAAATATCTTAAAATATATCATTGTGCTTAGTCCGTTCAGTAACACTATTAACGAACACGCTGTTCCGTACAGCAGGGGCACTTCTGCGGAAAAAGTTCTCGTAGCGAATGAGTTAAAATCAAATTAGGGGGCGTCCATTAATCACGTGAGCGAGTTTTTAAGGATTTTTAGACCCCCTTTTCCCCTTGGTGATACATAGTGATATTCAGAATTACACCCCCCTCCCCCACCAAACATGGTATAAAGAAAATGGTATACATTTTTTGAATTTTACAACATTTTTTCGTAACTAAATAAAAATAGTTAAAAAATAAATACACGTGATATTTTATTATACCTCCCCTCCCCATGTGATATATCGTGATTATTTGTCAAACCCCCCCTCACCCTAAAATCCTCTCGTGATTAATGGACGCCCCCTTATTTATAAGCATTATGAAAAGATGTTTTTTTACATAGAATATCGTGTTTAGTTTGAGTAGCTTTATTTTGAGTATTAGTACTTTTAAAAATTAATTTCAAATTTTCTAATAAAAATTGATTTTATCTAACAACTATAAGTAGTTAAAATTTTGTGTGTCTGCTGGCACTAAATTATACATATTAACATTTATCCATTAAACATCTCGCTTCCTAATTGGAACTAGATTCAAACCCATTTAAAAACAAATCATCTATGAATAGTATTATATGACTCTTTTTTACTTAGACCGTCGTTCTTAGTTACTTTCTATGAATTTACTTTATTTTGAGTATTGGTAAGGGAGACTGGGTACGGTTGTGCCAAAGTATTCATAAGACCGAAACTATACTCATTTTGTGATAGAGTCCAAAGAGTTAAATATGAAGTATGACCGTTGGAACAAGTGAACAATGTTCTGTATAATGCATTGCTCTTAAATAGTCAAAAGTAAGTTTTCATGTTAGAACTTTTTTAAATAACTGTTAATTGTATACTGATAGATCACTTTGTTTTGTTATTTTGCTATAAGTTGACCATTAGTAATTATTTACCAGCAATTAGTTTTGTTTTGTGTTAGATATTATTGTTATTAACAACAATAAAATTCTATATAAACTTGTTTGGGGTTTATAACTATTTTTTTAACCTACTTTTATACCTTGGGGTGTAGACGGTCGTGACACTCGCCCTTTCCTTGTATGATTTGATTTTATGACAGTTTCACATACAATGTGAGGAAAATTCCCAATTAAATCCTATTTTATATCGGTTGTGTTGTATTGGATTTCGGCAAAATCATTTACATAAACAGTACGTGCTGTGAAATATTTCCATATGTATTCAATAAAACATAAACAGCCATTCTAATTAATTAGCGTCGGATATATACAAAACACTCTAATAAATTTGCATTTGTGCTTTGTAGTCTAATAACTCAAACAAAGATCAAATTTGATTTTGAGCAATTATACTGTGAAAATCAAGCCAAATTTGTCAAAACAAGTACTTTCATTAAAAATTTGACAGTGTAACCGTTTAGATCCTGATTGTAAAATCGGACGATTTAAGGAGATTGCACGATGGCTGGTTTTACATATTTTGCCATCTACTTTAAATAGTATTGTTGAAAAATTCTATGCTTCACCTGTTTTTGAGATAATGTAGATGTATCTTTAAGGAAGAAACCTTAAATGTGATACAGTTTAAAAGACTTCAATTTCCAATATAGTGTAGGAATTGAGACTCATCATTTTATTTAAAGCAGTTCTAAATTTAACATCGCTCATATTATAAATGTATATGCATTTTGACGTGAAGAGTAATTTAAAAAACAATTATTATTATTTTTAGGTAAACGGTAAATATTAGTATATTATATTAAAAAGGCATGGGTACAGCGTTCATTAACACTCTGTAATAATCTAATACAAATTCTTTCAATCACGAAATTTATAAGTGATTTGTTATCATATTTAACAAAAAAGTACTGAAAAATATTAAAAATATAATATAAATACATATATAATTTTCCATTTAATTACCGTATTATTATATTGGTCTCAAAATTCGCTTTTCAATTGAAGTCATGTATGAAAACGCATAAAACGCTAAGATGAATAAATATAACTCAGGTGAATCTTCTTATATCAGAAAGTCTACCACTCTGGTGCAAAACATCGCGTAAACATACCCAAACAAACTTTACAAAATCTATTTTCAGCTTCTTATGAAAGCATATGAATACGGAGTAAAGTATTTGTGTACATTCCTTTGAGTATAGATCGTAGTAAATGTTCGAATATTATATGCAAAAGAGCTTGCCAATAGAAGGTAAATATTAAGCTTTCTGTATGCCATGAAATACATGTTAAATTTAGAGTAAATGTAGGAAATATTATAGGTTTACCATGTAAGTTTATGCTGCAACTGTTGACATCTAGTACCAGAGATTTATTAAAAAAAATGATATTTCACCAACTGTCCCTATCATAATCAGTGTAAAAGATCGGAAGAAAAATGAGAGCAATAACGCTGATTCTAAGAAATTATTACAGTAAATAGTTTATATCTACAAACAATGCATTTTCTTCTACGCATCCAATCGGCCAATTACAGTTTCTAATAAATCTATTTCAGTTTTCAAACTATCAAAGTGTAAAAGAAAAATCAGAAGCCTTGAGAGTCGTCGTTCTGGAAAATTAGACAAGGTCTTATCCAGGAAATAGACACGTGTTATCTACACTATTAGCAAATAGAAAATAAGATATATATATATATATATATATATATATATATATATATGATGAAAGTTTCGTCGACGTTGATACATATTTGTAAATTTTTAGCAGCCCAACAGTCGAATTAAAAAAGAATAAATAACAAAATTATTTATTCCATTATACGTTTCGACACTTGATGTGTGTCATCATTCATAATATATAAATATAAATATATTCATAATAGATAAATATAAATATATAAAAGAAGGAAATTATACATACCAAACCAGGAAAAACAAAAAACATTAATTAAGATGTGAAAATTGATATACACACTAACTTTGTGTAAAATAATAAAAAACTATTATTAACAAACGAGTTATAGGAGGAGCAAATATTGCCCTCCTATATTTAAGTTAACATCAGAATCAAATTTTGTTATTTATTCTTTTTTAATTCGACTGTTGGGCTGCTAAAAATTTACAAATATATATATATATATATATATATATATATATATATATATATATATCTAGGTGATATACCAGTTAAAACAATTGTTACATAAAAGAGAAATTTTTTAACAAAAGATAGCTTTGTTTAAATCTAACAATTATACGAGAAGATTGTGGAATTTGCTAAAATGTATACTTAATGTCTTCATAGGAACAAACACAGATTCTTCAGTGTTTTCTCTTAAATTAAATAAAAAAATTATTTGAAACTGCCAAAATAATATACATCATTCAGCTTTAAATTCTAATTCTGTTAGATATTTAGTTTCATTTAAACATTTTAAAACTATTTAATTATTAAATAATTCATATAGCAATAATAATTACATCCATGAATTTCTGCAAAAATATTAAAGTCCTTATTTAGAAAAAAATCAAAAATAAATTGCACAAAACTATATTGTATATTACAGTACAATGTACGAATTATGATATACATATTAATCAATTTTAATAAATTATGTCCACTTATTAAGTAGATAAAATTAATAGCATTAATATATTTTTGATGAAATTAATAGTAGTTTGCTTTACGATTTATAAAATATCTTGATATTCAACATAATCATAAATACATGATATTCAATTTAAAAGATCTGGTAAAATATTTTAATAATTTTTAAAAAAATGATGAGAGATTTTTATTTCAGAAAATAAAGAAATTTCAAAATATGAACCTCTATATGTATTAGACATATGTGTATCATAATTTTATTTCATTTTTCAGAAATTATTACACACACGCCTACAACTCCACGTGAATATTTATATTAATTTTTAGTGAGTTATTATTATTATTTTTGAATTTAATCTTGCAAAGTTTCTGAAAAAAATATTATTTTTATAATACTCAAGATTCGACATAAAATTCTACGTATCATCAGTTCATATAAAAAAGATAAACAAAAATAACATAAATTAAGGGGATTGTACTTTTTTTTTGTTACAAAAATGCAAGGTATTTGTTTTTGTTTTCTCGAAATGTATTGATCATAGAGACATGCGGTTTTTTTAAACAAAAATTACAAAATCATAGAATATTAAGAAATTTTTTTTTGTCGCCGTCATTTGTTAACCAGGGGGCGCCAAAGTGGGCATTGCAAATTACAACGATAATTACACCAATTAGTTAATGGTGTTCAAAGGTGCTGACACATTAAAAAGGTCATGTGCATGACGTATTACAATGAAAAAGAGAGCAGCTGGCACACAATAGCTTACGGAGCGATGAAAAAAACGGTTTCAGAGGATCATACATATATATATATATATATATATATATATATATATATATATATATATATATCTATAACTTCGTCAAAAAAATAGATATTGAGATATTTTTTTTTTAAATAATTCTAAGGTTTTAACTTTCATAATATCAAAAAATCCCAAAATCGAAAAATAAAAAAAGAACAACCCCCTTAATAGCGGGAAAATGTAAGGTAATATAATGCACATACCACTACAATGTCAGTAATAACTTTCTAAATAATTTTTCTTTGCCAACAGCACAGAGTATTGATCCAAGGCAAATTCGGACTCTGTATCCATTACTGTACCAACATTTCACAAACTGGCAAATCTATTATTTCTAGACAAATTACACGTTCAGCGCACACAAATCACCTACCTTTTACCCTGAAAACTTGTTAAATATCTTTTGCGAACACGACCTTAAGAATTTAGTGATAACTATCACATTTACAAAACATATCATTAACGCATCCATTGTTCTATTAAGTAGACCTCTACAAATAAATTATGAAACGAAGAAATTTCGCTATGAACACACAAACATAATCTAATGACAAGTGGTCGTGTATGAACAACTTGTGCCGCAAGAATAGATGCATTTCAACATATAAACTAGTAATTTTTTTTAGTTGCGGTATTGCAATACTTATGTTATGTTTTGATCTAGATAGCCTGTAAAATACTTCCGCGGTCGTTGAATCATTGCAATATTTTTCCATAAGCGTTTAACATCTTGGGACATGAAAAAACCTGAAGTTCATTATGTTAGGTTGGCTGTTAATTTATTCATCTTGCGTATTATCATTATAAACGCACCTACAAATATATATATATATATATATATATATATATATATATATATTTCATTGTAACGTAAAACCAAATTAAAAAAGTTTTTGAACATAGTATTTGTATGCGACTCTTTGGGAGTTATGTTACATCATCTGGCTTTCTGGCAAAAGCAGAATACCTTATTTTTGTTATACTTTTAATCACAATCAATCACACTAGGATATTCAGTAATTGTTCTGACGTTATTATATAGTTTGTAGGATGAATGGAAACCCAGTAGTTGTCCAATTCATTTGTAACTAATTAACTTTACTACAAGTATTTGTTGACAATTATATAATTTTATATGGAGCTAACCACGAGAAGCGATTTTCACTTGAGATTATAATTGAGATTTATAACTTCAAGTGGCAATTTGACATCAACGCTGCCTGATGTCGGGTTTGTCCGTGACTGGGATCTAACCAGCCAACCCGGGACTAGTTTGGGCTAGCCACGTCCCAATCGATTTCGCCACCGCCGTGCCCAAAGCAAAATACATATAATAAAGGACATAAAACTCTTATCAGAATTTGCAATTTATTTAAAAAACTTAAGCGTAAAAAACAAAAATTATGCAGAGGCATTTAAAATGTTTGCATTAGTGCTTTTCTGGTTTTATCCAGAATTTGTTTGAATTTTTATTAATATCAATATTTCGTGCCCATTATTGTGTATTTTAGCTGAATGATGAGGCATAGGTAATCCGGCTACAAACATACAATTTAAAATAAATATTGATATTTTTTGCGAAGCATTGGGAGTTTTACATGTGGAAAAATTGAAGAAAAATGATATAGTCAATATTTCGCAGAATTTGATAATTACTTAAAGACATATGTTTGAATCACTAATAAAATTGTATGATTGTTATTGATCGACAGAATTTGTATTATGACGGATTGATTATTACGGAATGTTAACCAATACTTTATATATTGATTGTTATTATTAGCAGGTTTTGAAAAATATTTATTATAAAACTTTGAACGGTTTTTATAATGAATTTAATAGAATTAAAAGTTCAATAACTCTTTTAAAGAACTCTACTAAAACAAATTATTAAAACTTTTTTGTAGATATTTTTTTGAAATATTAAACATATAAATGTATAAAATAGCTTTCTATTCACTAGAATAAAGTATGATTAAATTGGTACTGAAAAATTTGATACTTGTTTATGTATACCCCTAATGAAAATAATGATAAAAAATAACAAAATTATGATAAAATTAACAATCACAAATCATAAGTATTTGAACTACAAAAATATTTTAAAGAACGATACTAAAAAAATATAAAAAAATGTTTTTATATTGTGCAAGTTATATTTTTCATAATTATTGAATATTTGATTGTATAAAATAGCTCGATATTTAGTAGATAAAGATATGAACGATTTAAATGTATTCTGAAAAATTTATTTTGATACTGTGAAAAAATAGCCCCAAAATTAGAGAAAGAATAGAGCTGATATATTAATAAATGAGAAAGACGTACCTTTTATTCTTGGGATTGTATACAATTAGATATATTTTCACATACTGATGCAAATAAATACTTCACATTCCTCTCCTCTGGTATTTTAAATATAAAAACTTATTACTGGAAACCGGTATGAATAGCAGCATCTTTTATTTTTCAAATCCCTCCAGCATCAGTTGATGTAAAGCCTGTAATTCTTATTACGTATTAGATTCATTGAGTAACGGATACGAGTCGAGGAAATAAAATAGGAGAAAAACAACTATCTGGATTTCTTAGATGAAAATAATACCAGTACATGTTTCTTTTTTGTATACATACAATACATCTTGGAAGAATATCCCCCGGCTGAGAGTAATGTTTATAAAAACACTAGATTTATTTAAAAATGTAGAACTTAAAAAGAAAGTAGCTGGAAGACCGAGCTTATAGAGAAAGAAAATGAGTATCAATATTACATAAGTAATAGTTTTTTTTTATTTTGTCATTTTAGGTATTGTTATTTATACAGATTATATATATATATATATATATATATATATATATATATAATTTTAAATAGCTTAGGAAATAGTATTAATTTTGAATTCATAGCTTAGGAAATAGTATTGATTTTAGAAAATTAGGGCAATTGTCATTATTTTTATACTACTTATTCCAACGAAAATTATTTAAAATCTCTTAGCTTTGAATTTGTTGTATGATTTCTTAAATTTTTTATGAGCAATGTAGATTATACTCCTAATAATTCTGATAATTGAGTAAAATTAGATTGAGATACTATTATTTAATTAAATAATATGGTTAACATCGTATTAAGACGGTTCACAATATTTTGTGGAAAAAATTGGGTCGAAGCAAAATAAAGAAATAAAAAATCATTGCAATTGTTAGTTACCTTCAAGGGCTCATTAAATATAGTGGTTATGGAAAGTGAATGAAAACTAATTTTCTTCAATTGTAAACTTTGTGAAATGGTTTTCCAAGTTCTCAATGCATACGTCGTTTTGAATATATTTTCATTATACTGTAAGTTTCTAAAGTAGCCATACTATTTTCACTGCGTATGACAATACACCAGACTAGTTTATCAGATTTTCCTCGAGCTGAAATCCCAACAATTTCCATTATTATATGAAACATGTCCTCGTGTCGGAGAAGGATTTATACACTAATGCTTTTGTTTAACATACTACATTGTCCTGTTATGCCATCCGGATTGAATTGCGTTTATGGGCAAAAATCGATACAGATGCGACACAATAACAATAATGATGCTTTATTGCTATTAATTATAAAACTAGGTCAGTATTTATTTGACGTGTTTAATAAGTAATTATATAATAAACACATAATATAAATCACTGCGTATAAATACATAAATCGGTACATTTAAACAGGCGCGAGGGAAATAATTTAGTGTATTTTTCTCTCTCCTTTTCAATGATCTTTTACAATGACCATTCTATATTTTATACAATATTTGTTTAAATTAAGCCCGGTGCACACGACGCCAGTATTCCTTGTAATATGATTTCTATCGTAACAGGAATTCTAGCGAGCAAGAATTTTGCGCCAGATTTTCACTTATTTTATTATTAATATTAATTTCGTACATTTTCAAATAGATTATTATAAATATATACTGTGAATTTCACAATTTATATTTTATAGGTCTAAAATACACTAATGCTTATAAGTGTACAAACAGAGAATTGTATGAATTGTAAACAAGAACATGTACGTATCACATCTGATTAGAATTAAGTGAAATAATAATAATTAAAAGATAATAAAATGCTTCAGTTTAAGGGGCACAACTAGTGTGAAATTTTCAAACTGTAGTCGAATTTTCATATTTCGATAGGTTATACCTTTAAAAATAACATACCAAAATTTCAAATCGATATATTAAATAGTTTTTGAGTCACAGCCATTTAAAGAGTATATATATAGTATATAGTATAACGATCATTTTATCTTTAAACGCGTTTTTCTCGAAACAGCATTTTTCGAATTTGCTGCAGCGATTACTCAAAAACAAATGATCCGATCACTATCAATTTTTTTTGTACATGCTTTATATATAGTTCTCGTAAAATAAGCTATCGATTTTTTGACAGGATCAAAAATCGAATTTTGCCAGTCCAAAAACTTTTTCATAAAAAACGCCGCCATTTAATCAATTTTTGATTTCTGTTTTATCATAGTTCATTTTACAGACAACATTATCTAGTTTAACGATTTTTTTTTTTGGATTTGATCCACGTAGAAGGCTGGAATCACTGCAGCAGTGAAAGGCCTTTTTTGTGCCGTTGGAGATCGACGATAACTTAAAAGATATTTAGTTTTTTTCTTCAAAAATTTTGAGATGCTGATTAGTTTTTGGCAAAGGCAGGTCCAGCAATTACGAAGATAAAGAGCAATGAGTGCAGAAAATTTAAATTGAGTTTTTGAGAGAACGGAGCATCCGATTTGAATGATCTAAAAACATTCAACTAGTAATGTTTGGGAGAAGTGGTAATTAGTTTTTGGCAAAGGCAGGCCCAGCCCATTTCGAAGATACAGTGCTAAATGTGCAAAAAATGGCAGTTTTTGAGAGAACTAAGCGTCCGATTTAAATGATTCAAAGAACTTTCTGCTTGTTTTACCGAAACAATTGATTTTGGAAAAAAAAATTTCGTTTCAAATTTTTTTTTTTGAAAAAAAAAAATTTTTTTGTGTATCGAAAATAATTCAGATTTTTATTTTAATTCTGTTCTAATATACTTTAAACAAATAATTTCAACTTTCCAATTCAGTTTATATAATTCTTATAAATATTAGACAATGTTACAATATTAATAATAATCTATTTTAAAACATTTAATATTCCTCGATCATTTCGTTACGGTACGGGAAGTTCCAGCAATTTGCTTTAAGGCACGATGCCATACACCCAACTAATTTTTTTTTAATTTTGAGTATTTTTGCAAATTTCGAAATTTTTGAAATAAAAGCATTTGAATTTTTTGGAAATTTTGAATTTTTTTGATATTTCAGATAAAATTACGAAAATTTTAAAAAAAAAATGCATATTTAAATTTTTTCGGAAATTTGAATATTTTAAAATTACTGAACTGCCTTTCCTAATCTAATCATTTATTCACGCCGCTATATATACACAATAGCTATTTACAAAATAAAAACTAAACGCTTCCAAAATCGAAGTAAATGAATCAAGTACGCATTGATATTTTCGTGTCAAAATACAGCTTTCCTATTGGACACTGAAGGTATCGGCCACGAGATCGTTCATCTATCGCCGACATAGGATATGCTCTATTCGTAAAATACGGCAGGAATTTGCAAGGACTGAAGTTGTTATGAAATCAAATTCCGACGTTGTTAAGGCAACGGTTTTACTTTAGAAATTATGATGAGTATACTGCCGTTGTGAATGCGTGAAATCTAGCAGGCCAGATCGCAAATTATGTCGCGCAAGATCGTAAATTATGGTTTATCATGTCGTTCCTAGGGTAACAAACAAACAAAAACTGTCCAGCATGAAAACTGGCGTCGTGTGCACCGGGCTTTAGTTTATTTACTACTATAACTAAATACGATATGTTTAGTGTTATAACTACTTCAAACATTATATTAAGCAATAATTTTACATTTATTTGCAATTTGTTTTTTCTACATTGTAAAGGTACTACTAAATTTGTTGTAATTTCTTTCTTGAACGATGACAATTTGTAACCAGAAATTCTAGGTGTTTATTGAAAAAAAAATTGTAATCGAAATTTTAACTAACTTCAATTTTACAATTGCTTAGAAGTTGTTATTTGTGTAATATCAGTATGAAAACTTCATTTTTAAAAGATGAAAGTTATAATCTGTATAATACATACATACACATATAATTATATGATGTATCAAGTCTAAAATAAAAATTCAAGGAAGATCTATTGATGATGATGATGATATAAAATTAAAAAAGTATTGTTTATTGAATGTTGATGCAAATATTTGTTCTTGACTTTTTTCATTACACATTTTTTGTGTTATTTCTTATTTGATGAAATGAAATATTCTAAAAAATAAATAATAAAAGTACTTTCTATTGAAAGCAAAACATTGTAAAATTAAGTTTTGCATTCTATTAAATAGTAAAAATAATGAAATTATAATAAAATATATACAATTTCTACGTTTTTTTAAAATAATTTTTACTTAAATCGTACCCAAGCTGAAAAAGGTAATGCTTATTAAATAGTATTTATTTCACATTATTTCTTCTTTCGGTACAGTTCCATATCGCGATTTGTTTATATTAATATTTTAATAATTAACTCTATTGTGCAAATTTCTAATTGAACTAATCAATCAAATATTTTTTTATTTCACTAATTGAATAAAGTGTAGTAAAAAAAATTACTGTAACACATTTTTTCAAGTAAAGTAAGAAAGAAATATGAAAACATTATATATTTTTTTTGCAATTAAATCGATTTGATCCAAGAAGCATTGTTACACCCGTCCTCGTTATAAATAAATTAAATAAATAAATAGCATCAATAATCAAAAATTAATTATTAATTATATTAGAAAGAACTTATGTTTTTCTTCAAATTAAATTTTGGAAATCGATAACGATTTGAGCAGTACTGCACCTATTATCGTTATAAAGAATCCAATAGCTTTAATAGTTAATTTTATAATGCATTATTATAAATATTATATTTTTTTATTATCTGTTTTATTTACAATTATTTAACTGAAACTTAAAAGAAAATATAAGCACATCTCTTTGAGTAGGTTTACCTACTATAATTGAATTTTCAAATTCGTTAAAAGAGGAGAAAGAAAATAGGAAGAGTGTATGCTTTTCTTTTTGAAATCAATTCGAACTTAGGAATATTGCATCTATCCAAGACGTAAATAAAATGAATAAGTAAATAAACTCAATAGTCAATTATATAATACATCATTCAACTAATTAAAAAACGATAAAAAAAATCCAGTAATATATCACTTCAATTGAATAAAATATTCCTACGGTGTACAAGTTGGAGAAGATAAGAAGGAAATGGCAAGATGTTTTCCTTCCAATTATATTTTAAAAATCTCTTTTCTAGATACGATCTAAGTAAGCAATATTGCACCTATCCACGGGCTAAATAGAATAAATAAATAAATAGATTTCATAGATGTAGTTGGATATGTCCGAACGTATCGCCTTGTCGGTGAAAGTAAACCGTGACCTGCATTCGCAAATCTCGAGTTTCAGGAAATGAACGGCACTGGGTCAAAATGTCTGGTTCGGCGGCTGCGTGCAACAGTCATCCCGATTTGTAGAGATATTACGATATTTATATATTAGTACGGGTTCTGGGAGGACAATATAAATAATTTGTATTTATTGATTTATATATCTATTATTTAAGGCAACTGTATATTATAAAAGGCATACAAAACGCAACTACAAACACTATTGTAGTCACTCGATTAATGTGTATCTTAATTCTTTTTTTATGATATTTGTATAGCAATCTATATTTGTATAAACTATATATGATTTCCAATTCAATTTCAAACTTCTATGTATTATCATTTATTTTTTTAGATTCACTAGATGCCTATCATTATATTTTTTTAGATTCACTAGATGCCCACTAAGGATAGTTTTAAATTATATGGTGAAATAAAAATAACTTTTGTTTGAGTAAGGGGGCGTCCATTAATCACGTGATCGACTTTTTAAGGGTTTTTGTACCCCTCCCTTGGTGATACATGGTTATATTCAAAATTACCCTCCCCCACCAAACATCACGTGTGTTTTTAGTTACGTAAAAAAAAATTTTTTTTTATTTTTCTTCGTAAATGTTTGGATTTAAAAAAAAATCAAGTAAAAATAAATACACGCGATATCTTACTAATCCCATTTTTTGTCAAACCCCCCTCCCCCTAAAAAGCTCACGTGATTAATAGACGCCCCCTAATGAGTCTCGTAAGTGGTATTCATGCAATAAGGTGTCGAGTTCAAATCGACTTGCTTTGCAGGCAGCCTTATATCAAGCAGTATTGATATCCATTTTCTCTTGACAATAAAGATCAAAAATATGTTTCCAAGTGAATATAGCCTTTCTGGGAATTCTTGCAAAAAGTATCATCACAATTAGAAAAGAACAATCATTGGATTATCTTCTTAAATTTGATTATCTTATTAAAAATATTTTAAAAATCTATTCAAAGATTTTCAATCATCTTCAAAGATCTATTGGGTTGCTTTCAAATATCCATCGTTACAAAATATCATAGAATGCCAAATTCTGATTGATCTTCTATATAGAAGTGATTACTATTTATATTATAAAGGAACGTATGCAGTGTTACATATTTTTAATAATTTTTATGTATTAATAATTTTGGTATATTGTTTCGACTTGAACACAATATGGGAACAGTGAATATTTTTTTCTTTATTGGCAACTTGATATGTACATAGTAACATATTTTTGATTTTGATTTGTCTTCTATAGTTGACATTGGCACGTATAGTAAACGTGTAACAGGAGTCTTCACAATAAAATTATATTATATTATATTATTAATTAAATATACTTGTGGATAATTATCAGTACGAACACCTTTTATGTGAAATAACAAATTTTCACAGATATTTAGTCATCACTTTGTAAGGAATTTCCTTTGCCTGTCGTTATGGTTCATTAGTGAAACATTTACTTGTACAAGTTGTTCTATGAATCACTTCTTAATGAGTGGCGCTTGTCTCTGTATTTAATATATATTAATGATGTTTCTCATAGATAAATTTTCAGTTTTAAAGTTCTTTCAGCGCCAATATTAGAGACATTATGAAATATTGATTGAATTACTGCCTGAAAATAAATTCAGATAATTTTCATTTCAAATTGCTTTTTTTTTTGTTACAAAGAAAAAAAATTATAAAGTTGTCAATACATTAATCTGCACTTTATCAATGTGCTATCAAACACATCAAAATATTGATTAAAAATAAAAGTTATTATTTTGTTTTTTATAGGTTTTCAGATATGTACAGAAAACAAATAGACACAACGAATAATTTTGTTTAAAATGAAACAATTTTTATAATTTTTTGGAAAACCAAGCAATAAATTTTTCTTAGTGATTATTATATTAATCATGTAGGTTACTAGTGAATCCATTGCATATAGTAAATAAGCAAATTCGTAAATATTAGCAAGATTTCAATAATATTCGACCAGGTGTCAAAGTGCACGTAAAAATGGTATATAATATTTGTAAATAATGAATTCATGAATTCCTCTTTGAATTGGAATGTACGAATATTAAATAATGTCAATATTTCCTCAACAATTGTGATTTTAGAAATTCTTTTGCCAGGATCCTTTCCCAAATCGCAAGCATTAAATATTATATTCTGTAGAAGATGGATTTAACATTGGCTGCTTTTGATCTTTGGCGAAGAATTTATAATTCACAAATGTCGAAATGTTAGGAATTCTAACGAGGGGACTCATAAATTGATAACTTAATTCCGATTTGTATTATGTTGAAATTTATAGCTTGTTTCGGCCAAACCTACCTCAACAATACGATTTGAAATCGACTATCAGCTTCCTGTTTATGGGAATTTTTTCTATATAAGGGCAATATCTAGCAATTGAGGATAGTTCCATACCATATTGGCTAAACGAGTTTATTATGATTTACGTGCTGAACCGGTTCGCTTGAAGGCATTCGCGAAATGCTGGAATTATATAATCTGTTATTGATATGGACTAGTGAACCTTTTTACATTGTTTTTTCGGCATTTTATTAGTACTGCACAATGAAT
>NW_020536999.1:47308232-47322799 GCF_003426905.1 Ctenocephalides felis | reverse complement strand
TCTGTCAAAAATGTACCAATGAAACTTATATTTTGCATTGATTTAATAATGAAGCTTTTATTTCGCAAAAACCCTTTAAAATTAAAAATAAGACATTGAACCTGTTTGACCCATGGCCATTCCTTTGTATCCCGCCTATGGGGTAAAAAGGACCAAGTGACAATTTTTCGAAAAAAATCAAAAAACATTACAACAATAAGCTGGAAGTTTTACTGAAAATAGTCAGATAGTTGTTTGTTATGTGTTATTTGTTGTGATATAATTGGTTTGGTTTTTACGATATCATTGCTTAAAATCAAATTGGACTTTTGTGCTCCGCTCTACCCTATTGCAAATATTGTTTTTAGCATGTATGAAGGACAGTAAAAAGGACAATTTTTGGAAAAAACATTACAACAATTAGCTGGAAGTTTTACTGAACATAGTCAGATAACTTGTTTGTTATGTGTTATTTGTTGTGATATAATTGGTTTGGTCTTCACAATTTAATTGCTCAAAGTCAAATTGTACTCTTGTGCCCCGCTCTACCCTATTGCAAAAATTGTTTTTAGCATGTATGATATACATAATAAAATATTTATTTCATGTGTGATTGCGGACTGAATAATTTAGCAATAATAATTATTGAAAATTAACTACTTCACAGAAATTTGATGATTTAATGAATATGCTGCACGAAAACGATTTCGAAGTATGTAGCGTTTATAAATATTAGCAAAAAGTTCGGTTTTCGGTTTCAAAAAGAATTCATTTACAAAACTTATATATAAACCTCCAAATAATTAAAAAATAAATTTTGAAATATTCTTTAAAATATGAGTTGCAGCTACTATTAGGGGGCGTTCATTAATCACGTGGTGTTTTTAGGGGGAGGGGGGGTTTGACAAAAAATCACGAAATATCACGTGGGCGGAGAGAGGGGTATGGTAAGATATCACGTGTATTTATTTTTTAACTGATTTTTTTAAAAAGAAATCAGAATTCTCAAAAAAAAAATCAAAAACTTTAGTTTTTTCACGCAACTAAAAATACACGTGATGTTTGGAGGGGGAGGGGGGGTAATTTTGAATATCACCACGTATCACCAAGGGGGGGAGATTTAAAATCCTTAAAATCTAGCTCACGTGATTAATGGACGCCCCCTTAACTGAACATTAGAAATCATCACTCCAATAAGAATTTATTTCATAAGTATATAAATTATTACTTTCCCCAGTAACTAAAATGATTTAAAACTCGAATTCGAAGCCGAAACAACGATGCTTTCAGAGTGTATAAGTCATTATCTGCTTATTGTCGGTTTGTTTTACAAATCCTAATGTACAAATAATTGTTATGTAAATTGTTTAATTAACATACACAAGAATCTACATACACGACATCCAAAAAAATATCATATCTGTTAATGTTAGATAAATTGAAGATGAATTTATTTAATGTTTCTTGTGCTCTGAAATTTAAAGTGAGGTGGTTTTGTTATGCTAAAACGTGACGTAGATTCCCGAGAAAATAAACACATTTCGGCTGTTTAGTTTCTGGGGCGCCGAATCAATTTTTTAGCTTGAAATAGAATAAATAAAAAAAAAATTTAATCACATAATAGTCATACCATTGAACCAGTTCTTTTTTAATAAAAATATTATAGTACTTACAACTTAGAAATATATATGTATATGGAAATAATATCATATATTTTTTAGATATACAATTTCAATTCCTATGTGATGTTAGTAAAGAAAACGAAAGAAATAAAGAAAATACACTTAAGAAAAGCTAAGATATATATGCATAATTAACTTCCCGTAGGGTAAGCTATAGTAATAGCAAAAAAATCGAAGATGAAAATTTTTATTTATTTTTACGTTTCAAAGGTTTTTGAAACGTAATTTTGGCATACCTTGGAAAAAATGGATGTATGTGTGTGTCTGCGGATACAAATTTTCAACCGATTCGAATGATTCAAAAAACATTCGATTGCTATTAATAAGGGGATGTGCTGATTATTTTTTGGCTACGGCATGTCCAACCGTTTCGAAGATACGGGGCAAACAGTAAAAAAGGCAATTGAGGTTTTAAATGATTTAAAAAACAATTTATTTGCATTGACGAAATGAAGAACTGATAACATTTTTGGGAAAGCAGGTTCAGCAGTTTTGAAGATCTAATAAAAAAGTAAAAAATGCCATGCAGCACGCTAGTTTGATGATAAAATCGCGTTATTGGAATGTTATTGAAGAATAATAGAACTGTATTTCACAAGCTGGAAAGACAATTTTAAGGTATATTCATGAGCAGACAAAGTCAAATAAGTAAAAAAAAGACCAGAACCAGGAATCACTATACTGTACAATTTTAGAAGAAGAAACTAGATTGGACTCATTTAAAAATCAGTACCTGTACAAAAAATTATTTAAGAAAGAGATGAGTTAAAAATTGAATAAACAATATTGTCAGTCAGTAACATCACAAACATTTCATAAATCCAATAAGAGTTATAAATGATATGTAATATTTTTCGAATGATATCTAATCTATATGATTGTGAAAATAAATACATCAAAAATGAACTGTGAACATACAAAACTTGTAATAAATTGTAAACCAGCGAATATGAATATGAGAATATGGATTTTCCGGTATGAATAATCTATGTCAATTATTAATTGACCCATTAACAGCACACGGTTTTAAAATGTTATATAAAATAAACAATATAGACAAATTTGGTAAGTCTATTGAAATTGTCATTAACGCGTTGTATATGAACAAATTAAAGTTATTGTAGAATATGTATTTAATATATAAATATTAATTCAATTTATTTTAATAATACTAAATCAATTCGGTATTCCATAACTTATAATTCATTTTTTATGCTCGGAAACTTATTTAAGCGACACATACTCTTACGAGAAAAGCGTGATAAAGTGCTAAATAGTTATGAAAATATAGAAACAGGGCCTTGTTTTTTAATTTGACATGGCATCATAAAAGAATTTAGTTTATTAAAAAGTAATCGATAAATAAATAATGACCTCGATGTTATGACTAATAATTTTAACACACATTCTGACATACGAAATGGGGCATGGAAATGAGGGCTCAAGAAACAACACCCCTAGCCAAATTATACATATAAAAATAATATTTTGCACAATAATACATTGCTAGCATGTGAAAAATTATTTAACTATGGTATTTCTAATTAGAATATGGTTTACGTACTTTGCAATGTCTAAAAAACCTCAATTCGTTTGATGAAACCAAAAAATCAATACATTTATTCAATCCTGTGAGCTATTACACCGGGTTAGCACAACACTTGCACAAATTGTTCAAATTTAAATTATATCACATTTGTCTACAGTAATTATATATTTACACATTTTCACAGAAACAGATTAAATAATTAATTTTAAAAACTATGGCACTTTTCCTGGATTATTTAAATAATACTACTACCGTTTTTGACAGATAAGTCTCGTTGGGTTCTGCATCGGCCGCGCCCTGAGCTCTATTTTATCGACAGGTGTGAAGTTGTATGTGTATGTTGGTCACGTTCGGCAACGTGCAAAAGAGCGGTAAATATGAATTTACAAAATTTAAAATTATGTTATTTTTTAAAAGTGTTGCATGCAATAGAAATGAAATATATTTATATTATTTATATAATTTATTATATATATATATATTATATATTTATTATCATATATAATGAGTGCTATGGAATACAATTGTGGGGCATTGCTCATAAGACTAATATAGAAATAACAGAAACTTCAGAACAAATTTTTGAAAATGGCCTTAGGAACACCAAAATATATCCTGAACTTGCTAATTCATCTCGACACAAACACACCTACCATAAATGATGTAATAACAAAAAAAGCACATAAATATAGAAACAAGCTCATCAGTCACTCAAATTTACTAGCAAACTCCTTGATAACATAGAATTATCAAAGAAGGTTGAAAAGAAAAGCGCCACTGGAAGTCATCAACTCTCCTGATAATAAATTGAAATAACTTAGTCATTATTTATGAGAAATTATTTTATAAGTAAATAGTTAAGATTATATAATTATCAATAAAATATTGTTAATATTATAACGAATGGGAAAACAACAATTGAGTTGTCCTTCCAACATGTCCCTATATGGCCGACTATTGTAAATTACACAAATTTTTAAATGTACTTAACTGGACAATTGTAAATAAAATAGAGAATATATATATATATATATATATATATATATATATATATATATATATAATATATATATATATATATATATATATATAAATATATATACTTATATAATGAGTTGTGCCTTTAGATATTTTCCGCTTAAAATTGTTATAGTATCAGTCTATTGAAACTATAATAAGTTTAATGATCACCTTGTAAAATTTAGAACTCGAATTGAACTTTAATGTATTCATTATTTCAATGTATGAATTATAACTTTTGATTTAAATTATGTAACTCAAAATGTAGCTCACTTCTTTCTTTCCATTCCTTCAAATGTTATATAAAACTAAGATTTCTTACGTCCCCCCATCATATTGAAAAGCTAAGAAATTTGCAACAATGAACATAATAATTTTGAAACATTGACATATGATTTAATAAAATACTTCAATATTTTTGATATATTTATATTTTTGTATCAAACACTTATTTACATGAGAATTTAGATGCAAAAATCAATATGATCCATAATTGAGCAAAGGATGCATCATATTATTAATGCAAATAAAATCTGAGATTAAGACTAATATATAGAATTAATTCATAAAATCGATTATCTCTAATAATTAAATATTTTTATATATAATATAATATTGTATAAAAACATAATTTTTTTCTCATATTTTTTGTCATCTACATATTTTTCTGAATATCCGTCGATATAACTATATACTAATTTATTTATAAATAACAAAGGCTTCAAAACCATAAAAGAAATTATAATTTTTATTTACAGGTAGACAATTAAAATTACGTCGAGAGTTATATGGCGGGTGATGTTTTAACGAATTTATATCTGGTCATAACGTTATTGGCTGTGTAGAATTTCTGAAGGCTTTCTAATTGCCCCTATAATCTGATCTTCAAAATATTGATCAAACGTACATATTTTAATGAAATAAAGAAAATTCTAATCAATCCAACATTCTATATCTTGTAAGACATTCTAAAGTACACTTGATGTTAATAATTAGGTGGCAGTATTAGTTATAATGTAAGATGTATTTCAATGACTATAGCCTATGCCAACTTCCAGAGGTGTGCAGACTTTATTGCATGTTTTCTGTTTTCCACAACTATATTACAGAATCTGTTGAGTTAGTTCAAAAAACATAAAACTGATCTTTGTAAATATTTCGGAACAAAAGTAATTAACGATTTTGTATATAGATTGTTTTTCACAACACTAGCAAAATTTATGTTGTACAAGAGTACAACAAATACAACTGCCAAGATCATAAAGTATCACATGTACATGCGAAAAGCCAAGAGGATAAACTAGTCTATAATAATGTGCTCTATATATTTAAATATATACTCGTAAACTCATTCCTTATACTATTGTATAAATTAGTGATGGGAGAAATTAGATTTTCATTCATTCTTAAATTAAATTTCGAATTTGATATATTCATATTTTTTAGAAGTAAATAATATTATAAACATACATTTCAATGTTAATATTGTAGAAACACATTCAATTTCTACATATAGCTTTACTTTCCCATCAATAACTTAAAATATTTTCAATCTGACACATACTAGAAGCTTGAAGATATGTACATAGACAATAAAATGTGTTTACAGAAATATTTCATCCAGAAATACAAATTCAATAAAATCATTCTATAATTGGCCAAAAACGTAACGTTTTTTCAAAAGGCATTTTATATCTAAATTCACTTTCTCTCACGCATTCAAACAAAACTTAACTGCACTTATTATATATCATATATTTATATATGTTAATCTTTAATATTATTTACAAACATATATAAATATATGTATAAAAATTATTATAAAACTTAAAATATCTTCTGCTTACAACATATATTGCATATACATACATATAAGATACATATGTATATATTTAAGATACTATTAAAGGTCCAAATGTAATAAAAGAACAAAGAAAACTAGATTCTCGAATGCAATTTTAAAATTCTACAATTGCTATCCAATAAATATCAAGTTTTGTTTTATATCACAAACAGAATTTCATTGCCCTTGCTTAAGAATGTATGTACGGTTTGAGATAATATTGGTAATCTGAAATTGCTATTCATCTTGTTTAGCTTTGGCTTGTAAACAGACAATACTATTAAATTATCCTGCCTGTTTTAGTGGAGATCTGCAATAAAAGACAAGTTAGAAACATGCAAGTTATTTATAAGCACCTCGAAATGAGCTTAAATAAGTTTATTGTGGAGAACGAAATGATTACGTTGAAATGACAATTACTAGTCATAATTTTATTTCAATTACAGGTTCACAAATAATATAAAGAAAGGCTTCATAGTGCAAATCAAAATTTTTCATAAACTTTCAAATTCATTTTGTTTTAATTAGGTACTTTAAAGTAATAAAATAATTACAGAACATAGTAATTAGTACAATCTGTCCACATAAAATTTGTGGATAAAAATATTCTACAATATTATTTAATACAAACTAATAAATGATGCATAAGCAAATTACCTGGTTTATTATCAGAGTCACAACGTACAGTGTCAGTGTCGAGACTGATCCAGCAGTTCTTCTACACTCGCAAAGGCGCAAGAACCCAAACCGGTTTTAGCCATAAGTTGTAGCAAGTTCCAAGCATGACTCGTGGCAACTTCTAAGGGAGGGCTCCAAGGCAGGTCCATAGATTCTAATAAAAATAAAATGGTTATTAATTAACAAGAATGTCAGTCAATTTTTGTGTTAAAATTTACCTAAAATTGCAGAGTTTAGGGCTGCACAAACAGGTTCTCGTCGTGATGGGCTTAGTTGCCAACCTAAAGGACTGGCCCATGGATTTGAATAGGCTAATAAACTAAATGCATCCTAAATCAAAACAAATAATTAATTACCAAATTTTGCAGATTGAAAGTATAAAACAAAATACAAAAAAATTAAAATAAATATATTACAATACAGTGGTACCCTGATATACGAGATCAATTCATTTCGAAACCATGCTCCTGTATGTCTAATCCCTCGTATCTCAAAGCATTTTTTGCCATAGAAATACCTTGAAATGCCAATAATTCGTTCCAGTGCTTTGGTTTTTGTTAAGTTTTTTATATCAAACAAAATTTTGCTATTTATTATTGTTTTTTCCTATCCATTCTTGATATTGCGGAAATGAGTTAGACATGTTTCGTTAAACAACCCCCAAGTTCAAAGTGTTGCAACTTTTTCGGAGTGATTTTTATCCATAAAATTTTAGTGTTTAAAAAGCTGCTGTTAAATTATTGTGATGTTCTTAGGAATTATACCCTTTATCAAATCCTTCTGTTTAAACCCTATGCATATCTATGATGTGTTACGCTCGTACATCCATACTATTATCAAATTTTTTGTTGGACCCATGGCTACAAATTTAAATAAATTGTTTGTAAATGCATAAAAAAACAAAAAAACGCAAATCCAACATATATCATTGTTAAAACCCAATATATATAACTGTACAATCACTATTAATGTATAGTTAAAATTTCAAAACGATAAAATAATCCTTGATATATTCACATGTGTAAATTGATACTACACAATTAATGTCAATACATATATGAAATGACTAACTGCCAAATAATTTACTATCATAAAACAATCAAATTATTTCTATGCTAGGAAAATCATTGCAACAACTGACAAACTTTTTCATGTCCTATTTTGCCATCAAAATCTTTCTCGAAAACTCTTACTCGCCCATAGCTAGTATCTCCGATTTTGCTCATATGCCGCAGCAACGAATCGCTCCTTTGGCGGCTCGTATTTCGAAACACTCGTATACCAGGTCGCTCATAAGTCGGGGTACCACTGTATATTGATCACATATTTGGCATAGCAACGATAATTGATTCATAGTTACACTGATGGAATTGTAAAACTACTTGTTTTACTTAAAACAATCATGTTTGCATTGGTACAGACATTGAAAAGATGACTGTATACTAATATTATATTATATATTATATTATACATTTGTGTAGTATGTATATATTTGCATATAACACAGTTGTGTAATAGTGTACATTCTTATAAGATTCTGCTTTTAAAGTAGATTTAACATAGTATGAACTAATAAAATTATGTTACACATAATTGGTGCGGTACTACCATAAAAAGTTGAAATTTTCTAATTAAATATTTACCTCTAGCATTTTTTGATTATGCCTCGACGCTGTAGGATTATCCCTTTGTAACTTGTGTGATAATTGGCTAAGTTCCCTGCCGAATTCGAGCATTCTCTCTACGCCCCCTTTGTGTCCTCCGCAAACTTGACGGAGCCCCACGACGCCGCCGTTGTCGGAGATTTCTGTTCGTTCGGAGGAAAGCAATGTGAAATGTGGTTGCCACAAACCTGTTAGGGGGATTCATGTATACAAAAACATGTCGTTTTTGCTTCACTATATACAAAACACACACATGGCGCAAGTACAAATAGAAGATTGAGAGATAAAAGTCAAAATTTCTATAGTGCTTGGAATATATTAAATCAATGATGAAGAAACTTATAAGAAGTAGATTTTATTGATAAAAATTATATATAAATTAAAACCAAAATCAAAATCAAGTAAAAACATTATTCAATGTTAGAAAAATAAATGATTTTTATGCTATTGTGCAGTGGACATATAGTTTTTATTACTATCGATGATGTTACGATTACATAAATGTTAATATGCACATACTTAAATCAATGTGCAGTAAAATGGATTTGAGCATGTAATCCATAGCATTACATATATATATATATATATATATATATATATAAACATGTAAATATACACAATACTATTTTAATTGTATTTTGAAATTAATAAACAAGGGATATTAGTTAATTAATCAATCAACTTCTGAATTAGCATGTTTGAAAATGATGCAATTAGAGAAAAATTAAGAAAATCATCAATATGACATTGGTCGAAATTGAAGTGAAGTCTAGATAAGTAAGAGAAATATAAAAAAAGTGCGCAGCCATGGTATGTAAAGTGCGCAGCCATGGTATGTATAGTGATGGACGGAAAAAGGAAAGGAAAGTTGGCATTTATCGATCAACAGTGAGATTGTGATGATTGGAACAATGATGTACAAATAAATATGTATAAAACTAAATTAAAATATTGTTAATCAAACTATAAATAAATCTATTACAAACAATGTATTGAGTGCTCAAATATTCTTTAGCAGAACATAATGTAATATTTCTTTTTTTAAAAGCATTAAATATCACATACCCATATCTTCACCATCGTCTTCTATTGTTGATTCTATTATTCTGGGAGGTATTACAGGTTTTGTCGTGCCATTTTGAACTCCATTTTGTGATACTTGATTACCATTTTGATATCCATTTGTTGTAGAATTTGTATTTGAACCTGTAAAAAATTAATATAATCTTGACAAAATCCAAAATCAAGGTTCTTTAATGCCTAATATATTTATGAATATATACCATTACTAAGAACACCATGACCATTTGTACCATCCATTTCTACATCACTATCATCATTATTTGAATTAGATACTGGTGAATTTACTTTGAATGGAGGCCCGCTACCATTTAAATTATTTTGATTAAGTTCTTCTACTGTCGTACCTTTGAACCAGAATTGCATAAATATTAAAAAAAAGGAAAAAAAATTAAATATAACCACAAACTATTTAATTGTGACTTTAAAATGTTATTGTTAATAAATATTATGTACTTTAATAATAGATGTATCTATTTCACAAATAATCTATTAGTTATGAGAACATTATAGAAAGCTTACAGATGATAGATTCTAAAGTTCTGTGCTAATAAATAGCAATACTTACCATTTCTAGATTTAGTTGTATTATAATTTTTTGTAGATTGTATGACCGATGTTTGTACAGGACTCGGAGAACGCGGAGATAAAGGTCGGACTAAGGAAGGGGGTACTATAGGAAAACTGCTGCCGCGGCCCATACGAGTAGGGCAAACCTGAATACATTCAACAAAGTTAAATACAGCAATAAAATTATGTTATAATAACCACTCAATTTTATCTTAGCATACTTACTTCTGAATCTGAACCATTAACCATTTCTATAAATTGACGACACTTAAGCATAAATAATAAATCTGGATTTCTTTCTAATAAACCTGGATAATGTCTTATTGTACTTTCTATGGCTTCACCCATTCTACCAGCTAGAACTAATTTTAATATTCCTGCAACAACAAACAAAGAATAAAGAAAAATTCTTATATGTTATTTCACAATAAAAAATCTATCAGTACTTTGTCTAGTTTTTATTGATGTTACTTCTTCATCAAAAGCTTGCCCTGTACTTTGTGCAAAAGCTTCTGCTGTAGAACAATAACCATGATGAACAAGATATGAAGACACCATTCTAAAAAACGTTTTAACTTATTAACTAACTTATAATATTTGTTGATTATATGATAATCTTATCCAATATATTAGCTGATAAAAATATTGAAATATATACTATTCAATTACTTGTGTAATATATCCTGCCATTCTGAGGCTTGTGGTGTAATATATTCATTTATAGCTACTCTCGTCCTTGCTCTCAACGCTTGTAGCATATCTTCAATATCAAAAACAAAAGGTGATTGTCCAAAATTAGCATCTACTACTTCTCCAGGTGTTTGTAGGCCGACGGTCGGGTAAAGGTTTGGCTAAAATTGAAATAACCAATGTTACTGAAACGAGAACCGATTTTATTTGAAATGCCTTTAAATATCTGCCATGAAATAAAACTTTCGTTTTTATAAAATATAGGATGAGTTCAAGGAATGCTCAAATTACACCTCAAATTACACCTGTATTTTTATTAAGCATTTTTTATTGTCAACGATCAAAGTTCTTGAAACTACTTTGTTTTGTTAAAATATTATATACGTATAATAAAAAAAATGAATAAGAATAATCATCGCGACATCGCAAGTAATAAATTTTTACTTCTAGTAATTTTTTACTCCAATAAATTGTATCATATTTATGGTTATCATATTTATGTTCGTCAAAGTAATATAATGAATTATCTGAATTTAATTGAAACATGTTGATAACTAATAGAAAATTTTACATAAATAATGTCTTCAGTTTTTTATAAAGCAATTTACGATAACTAACCATTAAAATTCGCCTAACTTTATTTAAAGCATTTATTTAATAATATTACATTCCATTTTCTGAATATATTTAATTTAAATTTTAATACTTTAAGTAGTTATGTAGTTTGTTTTACAAATTTACAAAATTGGATAAACATTTTTTTTTATTTATGGTTGAGTATCTCAATAATGATCTCCGATAAAGATCTAATTAATTTTAAATCATTTTAGTTTAAGATTTTACAAACTGGGTAAAAACATACTGATGTTTTAATACCCATTCTAATGTATACTTAGTTTTTAATTGTAAATATATTTCATTAGTAATATTTTATAATCCCGGTGATAGTTAAAAGATGATCAAAATTTAAGCTATAAACCAAAGTTATTGGTTATTTTTGTATATAACTGTTTAATATTTGGTCAATGTACATATTGTATTTTTGTGTAATAAACAAAAATAATTTAATGAATTTCAGTGATTGACTAATAATGTTTCAATTTGTAATCTGTATCACTAAAATATATATTAGTATATTTTATAGTTTGTAAGTAATTATAGTTAATATAAATTATTTTTAATAAAAGATTAATAAAAGATTAAAAATTACCGGAAGATCTCGAAAAGCAATGCCTAGGTCGTGTCCGTTCTTCGTATAAAAGCAGGTATTATCAACAAGGTTCACACCACATCCAATAACATCTCCAGTAGTAAACGTAGGTCCGTAAGTTTGTCCAGTTCCCGATGAGCAGAAAGAATTTCCATCGTCGCCATGATATCCATAAGAATGTTTATCCCATCCTGAAAAAGAGGCAAATGGAACTACTTAATAAAATTGATCAGAAAAAATCTAAGTGTGAATTTTTTTATTTTAAACTATTATCTATATTCTATCGAAAATCTTTAGGCTGAAAAAAATGAAATTGTAAGAAATATTAAATATTATTCTTGATGAGCCCAAATCTAATTTAAGAATTATAGGTCAATTTCCACTTACCAGGTAGCCGATTCATGTTGACACCAGATGCCGATAGCCCGATTCCCATGTACCCATCACGGCCCTTCGAGACGATACGGACCTCGAAGTAGTAGAGACCGCAGGCGGCCGGAATAGGGTGCGTCGCCCGCACACTAGCTGCATCCTTGTGCGTTTTGCCGTGACCTGTGCCATATTAAAGAAAGATACTTCAAATAATAGAATAGCTTCGAGTGTTCACGAGCAATGGGGGTGTTTAAAGATTTCTTATTCACAATATATAAGTATAACATATGCTTTTGTCAGTGCAAATTCCAGGACGTAAAACTTCTGATTAAAAGTTTCAACGCTTTTCAACTAAAGCCATTAATTCGAATGACCTTTTAAATTAATCACCGACTCTATTGTCTCTATAAAAGCTCCCACAATTTTGTGATACTCATATATATACAGTGAAAATACTATGATATTGGGCAAAGAATCTATATATACAGAAACATATACAGATGTTATATACACATACACATATAAATACATACATATACACACATATAGGAAGGTTGCGTATAACGTCATAGTCACATTTGTAACCGAAGTGCTAATAAACCAGCGATCTTCGGAAAGAAGAAGAACGAATGGTAATAATTAGAATATAAGTATAATTTCAGAGCGAGATAATAGCATTCTAGATCCTCCCCCCACGAAGTAATGCCCAACAGCGGTTTTTCCTGAGGATCAGAGGCAAAAGGTAAGCGGATTATACCCAGGCAGTATTACCTGGCATACCCAGATAAAAGACCAGTCTGGGTGCATAAATGCATTTTCTTCACATACACATATATACATAGACACGCACAAACAAATACACACACACATATAATATATTCATACATTATAAGTTATATTTGTCTCTATTACAAATATACATTAAGTTTATTCTTACTTTAATATCTCCAATTAATAGTAAATTAGTATGTTATTTACAGATCATATTCAATTATCACCAAGTTTATAATTATCCAATACCATATAATAAATGGAAATACACAAGTATTCACATTGTTTGTTTAAAACTGCACTATAAATAACAGAGAGAGTTAATATTATGAAAATAAAAATTAGGTACGTCATTCAATTTCAATATTTGATTGAATAACAGATTTATAAGAATTCAAATGAGATCATTCCCGTAAGAAATCGTCTATGAAAAATATTTTATGGAAATGTAGCAATCGAGAAACATCGCATGGAATTTGAAATTATATTAACATATTCTGATCGAATGAGCTATGATGCATGTAATGAATTATTTATTGCACCTCCTGCTTGATGAAATACGAAATAAATGAGTATTAATTGTGTGCAGAATTTTGAAGATTCAAATCATACAAATCATATTTAGTACTTTGAAGCACAAATTTTTTATACGAACAACTTATTAGTTAAAACATAGTCAATGAAGGCCGCTGATGAATATTAATCAGGATTATTTTCCAATTCCAACCTTTTCCAAACAGTACAGTACTTCTAAAAGTGGGTAAATATGAAGTAATTAGTAAACGCCGTTATTAATTAGTATTGCAAGAAAAACTCGTTTTTCTATTAAATTGCATCAGCGATTACGATTAACGCAAATGTTAGAAACTATTGTGATAAAACCAATTTCATTTCAGTTCTGATTCATTAATATTTTAATATGCAATGTACGGTTTGGGGAACGCAAAATGGGAACAAAACTATTTGTTATATTTACACTTAATATAAATTAAAAAAACATAGAATATTAGAACAGTATTAATACACCATAAATTAGATTAGAACATAAACACAGTAGCATATAATGGGAAAAGATTTTCGTCTCTCATAATTTATTATCTCTGATATTAAAAAAAATTAGAAATATATAAACGCGAAAAAGACTGCTGAACCAAAAAATAAGTATACCGAACAGAGAAGCTAATAATGATTATTTATGGCCAAGCAAATAATATGTGGCTAATAATATTTCAAATGTAGTTTGAAGGTTAATAGACATTTATAAAAAATATGAAAATTTTTCATTATAGGAACAAGTTTTCAACCGAATTTGTAAAAATATAAAAAATTGATAAATCGCGCAGCCAATTAATAAAATAAGAAAACGCGCAAAAAAGACTAAAGACGATATCAATTACTAATTCAGAGGCATAGAACAAAAGCGACGAAAATAAGATTAATTCTTTTAATGAACGGAAAA
>NW_020536999.1:47279275-47307232 GCF_003426905.1 Ctenocephalides felis | reverse complement strand
AAATGAAGAACTGATAACATTTTTGGGAAAGCAGGTCAGCAGTTTTGAAGATCTAATAATAAAGTAAAAAATGCCATGCATCACTAGTTTGGTGATAAAATAAACGCGTTATTGGAATGTTTTTGAAGAATAAAAGAACTGTATATCAAAAGCTGGAAAAAATTTTAAGGAATATTCATGAGCAGACAAAGTCAAATGAGTAAAAAAAAGACCAGAACCAGGAATCACTATACTGTACAATTTTAGAAGAAGAAACTAGATTGGACTCATTTAAAAATCAGTACCTGTACAAAAAATTATTTAAGAAAGAGATGAGTTAAAAATTGAATAAACAATATTGTCAGTCAGTAACATCACAAACATTTCATAAATCCAATAAGAGTTATAAATGATATGTAATATTTTTCGAATGATATCTAATCTATATGATTGTGAAAATAAATACATCAAAAATGAACTGTGAACATACAAAACTTGTAATAAATTGTAAACCAGCGAATATGAATATGAGAATATGGATTTTCCGGTATGAATAATCTATGTCAATTATTAATTGACCCATTAACAGCACACGGTTTTAAAATGTTATATAAAATAAACAATATAGACAAATTTGGTAAGTCTATTGAAATTGTCATTAACGCGTTGTATATGAACAAATTAAAGTTATTGTAGAATATGTATTTAATATATGAATATTAATTCAATTTATTTTAATAATACTAAATCAATTCGGTATTCCATAACTTATAATTCATTTTTTATGCTCGGAAACTTATTTAAGCGACACATACTCTTACGAGAAAAGCGTGATAAAGTGCTAAATAGTTATGAAAATATAGAAACAGGGCCTTGTTTTTTAATTTGACATGGCATCATAAAAGAATTTAGTTTATTAAAAAGTAATCGATAAATAAATAATGACCTCGATGTTGTGACTAATAATTTTAACACACATTCTGACATACGAAATGGGGCATGGAAATGAGGGCTCAAGAAACAACACCCCTAGCCAAATTATACATATAAAAATAAAATTTTGCACAATAATACATTGCTAGCATGTGAAAAATTATTTAACTATGGTATTTCTAATTAGAATATGGTTTACATACTTTGCAATGTCTAAAAAACCTCAATTCGTTTGATGAAACCAAAAAATCAATACATTTATTCAATCCTGTGAGCTATTACACCGGGTTAGCACAACACTTGCACAAATTGTTCAAATTTAAATTATATCACATTTGTCTACAGTAATTATATATTTACACATTTTCACAGAAACAGATTAAATAATTAATTTTAAAAACTATGGCACTTTTCCTGGATTATTTAAATAATACTACTACCGTTTTTGACAGATAAGTCTCGTTGGGTTCTGCATCGGCCGCGCCCTGAGCTCTATTTTATCGACAGGTGTGAAGTTATATGTGTATGTTAGTCACGCTCGGCAACGTGCAAAAGAGCGGTAAATATGAAGTTGCAAAATTTAAAATTATGTCATTATTTTATGAAAGTGTTGCATGCAATAGAAATGAAATATATTTATATTATTCATAGAATACAATTGTGGGGCAGTGCTCATAAGACTAATATAGAAATAATACAGAAACTTCAGAACAAATTTTTGAAAATTGCCTTAGGAGCACCAAAATATTGGCTAATTCATCTCGACACAAACACACCTACCATAAATGATGTAATAACAAAAACAGCGCATAAATATAGAAACAAGCTCATCAGTCACCCAAATTCACTAACAAACTCCTTGATAACAGAGAACTATCAAAGAAGGTTGAAAAGAAAAGCGCCACTAGAAGTCATCAACTCTCCTGATAATAAATTGAAATAACTTAGTCATTATTTATGAGAAATTATTTTATAAGTAAATAGTTAAGATTATATAATTATCAATAAAATATTGTTAATATTATAACGAATGGGAAAACAACAATTGAGTTGTCCTTCCAACATGTCCCTATATAGCCGACTATTGTAAATTACACAAATTTTTAAATGTACTTAACTGGACAGTTGTAAATAGAATAGAGAATAAATATATATATATATATATATATATATATATATATTTATATAATGAGTTGTGCCTTTAGATATTTTCCGCTTAAAATTGTTATAGTATCAGTCTATTGAAATTATAATAAGTTTAATGATCACCTTGTAAAATTTAGATCTCGAATTGAACTTTAATGTATTCATTATTTCATTGTATGAATTATAACTTTTGATTTAAATTATGTAACTCAAAATGTACCTCACTTCTTTCTTTCCATTCCTTCAAATGTTATATAAAACTAAGATTTCTTACGTCCCCTCATCATATTGAAAAGCTAAGAAATTTGCAACAATGAACATAATAATTTTTAAACATTGACAATAATGGCATTATCAAAAATATGATTTAATAAAATACTTCAATATTTTTGATATATTTATATTTTTGTATCAAACACTTATTTACATGAGAATTTAGATGCAAAAATCAATATGATCCATAATTGAGCAAAGGATGCATCATATTATTAATGCAAATAAAATCTGAGATTAAGACTAATATATAGAATTAATTCATAAAATCGATTATCTCTAATAATTAAATATTTTTATATATAATATAATATTGTATAAAAACATAATTTTTTTCTCATATTTTTTGTCATCTACATATTTTTCTGAATATCCGTCGATATAACTATATACTAATTTATTTATAAATAACAAAGGCTTCAAAACCATAAAAGAAATTATAATTTTTATTTACAGGTAGACAATTAAAATTACGTCGAGAGTTATATGGCGGGTGATGTTTTAACGAATTTATATCTGGTCATAACTTTATTGGCTGTGTAGAATTTCTGAAGGCTTTCTAATTGCCCCTATAATCTGATCTTCAAAATATTGATCAAACGTACATATTTTAATAAAATAAAGAAAATTCTAATCAATCCAACATTCTATATCTTGTAAGACATTCTAAAGTACACTTGATGTTAATAATTAGGTGGCAGTATTAGTTATAATGTAAGATGTATTTCAATGACTATAGCCTATGCCAACTTCCAGAGGTGTGCAGACTTTATTGCATGTTTTCTGTTTTCCACAACTATATTACAGAATCTGTTGAGTTAGTTCAAAAAACATAAAACTGATCTTTGTAAATATTTCGGAACAAAAGTGATTAACGATTTTGTATATAGATTGTTTTTCACAACACTAGCAAAATTTATGTTGTACAAGAGTACAACAAATACAACTGCCAAGATCATAAAGTATCACATGTACATGCGAAAAGCCAAGAGGATAAACTAGTCTATAATAATGTGCTCTATATATTTAAATATATACTCGTAAACTCATTCCTTATACTATTGTATAAATTAGTGATGGGAGAAATTAGATTTTCATTCATTCTTAAATTAAATTTCGAATTTGATATATTCATATTTTTTAGAAGTAAATAATATTATAAACATACATTTCAATGTTAATATTGTAGAAACACATTCAATTTCTACATATAGCTATACTTTCCCATCAATAACTTAAAATATTTTCAATCTGACACATACTAGAAGCTTGAAGATATGTACATAGACAATGAAATGTGTTTACAGAAATATTTCATCCAGAAATACAAATTCAATAAAATCATTCTATAATTGGCCAAAAACGTAACGTTTTTTCAAAAGGCATTTTATATCTAAATTCACTTTCTCTCACGCATTCAAACAAAACTTAACTGCACTTATTATATATCATATATTTATATATGTTAATCTTTAATATTATTTACAAACATATATAAATATATGTATAAAAATTATTATAAAACTTAAAATATCTTCTGCTTACAACATATATTGCATATACATACATATAAGATACATATGTATATATTTAAGATACTATTAAAGGTCCAAATGTAATAAAAGAACAAAGAAAACTAGATTCTCGAATGCAATTTTAAAATTCTACAATTGCTATCCAATAAATATCAAGTTTTGTTTTATATCACAAACAGAATTTCATTGCCCTTGCTTAAGAATGTATGTACGGTTTGAGATAATATTGGTAATCTGAAATTGCTATTCATCTTGTTTAGCTTTGGCTTGTAAACAGACAATACTATTAAATTATCCTGCCTGTTTTAGTGGAGATCTGCAATAAAAGACAAGTTAGAAACATGCAAGTTATTTATAAGCACCTCGAAATGAGCATAAATAAGTTTATTGTGGAGAACGAAATGATTACGTTGAAATGACAATTACTAGTCATAATTTTATTTCAATTACAGGTTCATAAATAAAATAGAGAAAGGCCTCATAGTGCAAATCAAAATTTCTCATAAACTTTCAAATTCATTTTGTGTTAATTAGGTACTTCAAAGTAATAAAATAATTACAGAATATAGTAATTAGTACTATCTGTCCACATAACATTTGTGTCTAAAAATATGGAGTTTGTTCATTCTCCTAATATCCTACAATATTATTTAATAGAAATTAATAAATGATGCATAAGCAAATTACCTGGTTTATTATCAGAGTCACAACGTACAGTGTCAGTGTCGAGACTGATCCAGCAGCTCTTCTACACTCGCAAAGGCGCAAGAACCCAAACCGGTTTTAGCCATAAGTTGTAGCAGGTTCCAAGCATGACTCGTGGCAACTTCTAAGGGAGGGCTCCAAGGCAGGTCCATAGATTCTAATAAAAATAAAATGGTTATTAATTAACAAGAATGTCAGTCAATTTTTGTATTAAAACTTACCTAATATTGCAGAGTTTAGGGCTGCACAAACAGGTTCTCGTCGTGATGGGCTTAGTTGCCAACCCAAAGGACTCGCCCATGGATTTGAATAGGCTAATAAACTAAATGCATCCTAAATCAAAATAAATAATTAATTACCAAATTTTGAAGCAGATTGAAAGTATAAAACAAAATACAAAAAAATTAAAATAAATATATTAAAATACAGTGGTACCCTGATATACGAGATCAATTAGTTTCGAAACCATGCTCCTGTATGTCTAATCCCTCGTATCTCAAAGCATTTTTTGCCATAGAAATACCTTGAAATGCCAATAATTCGTTCCAGTGCTTTGGTTTTTGTTAAGTTTTTTATATAAAAAAATTTTTTGCTATTTATTATTGTTTTTTCCTATCCATTCTTGATATTGCGGAAATGAGTTAGACATGTTTCGTTAAACAACCCCCAAGTTCAAAGTGTTGCAACTTTTTCGAAGTGATTTTTATCTATAAAATTTTAGTGTTTAGAAAGCTGCTGTTAAATTACTGTGATGTTCTTGGGAATTATACCCATTATCAAATCCTTCTGTTTAAATCCTATGCATATCTATGATGTGTTACGCTCGTACATCCATACTATTATCAAATTTTTTGTTGGACCCATGGCTACAAATTTAAATAAATTGTTTGTAAATGTTTAAACAACCAAAAAAACGCAAAACCAACATATATAACTCATTGTTAAAACTCAACTGTACAATCACTATTAATGTATTGTTAAAATTTCAAAACGATAAAATAATCTATTGAATCATGAATATTGATATATTCATGTGTGTAAATTGATACTACGCAATTAATGTCAATACATATATGAAATGACTAACTGCCAAATAATTTACTATCATAAAACAATCAAATTATTTCTATGCTAGGAAAATCATTGCTACAACTGACAAACTTTTTCATGTCCTATTTTGCCATTAAAATCTTTCTCAAAAACTCTTACTCGCCCATAGATGATTTTGCTCATATGCCGCAGCAACGAATCGCTCCTTTGGCGACTCGTATTTCGAAACACTCGTATACCAGGTCGCTCATAAGTCGGGGTACCACTGTATATTGATCACATATTTGGCATAGCAACGATAATTGATTCATAGTTACACTGATGGAATTGTAAAACTACTTGTTTTACTTAAAACAATCATGTTTGCATTGCAGCACAGACATTGGAAAGATGACTAATATATTATATTATATTATATATTATATTATACATTTGTGTAGTATGTATATATTTGCATATAACACAGTTGTGTAATGGTGTACATTCTTATAAGATTCTGCTTTTAAAGTAGATTTAACATAGTATGAACTAATAAAATTATGTGTTACACATAATTGGTGCGGTACTACCATAAAAAGTTGAAATTTTCTAATTAAATATTTACCTCTAGCATTTTTTGATTATGCCTCGACGCTGTAGGATTATCCCTTTGTAACTTGTGTGATAATTGGCTAAGTTCCCTGCCGAATTCGAGCATTCTCTCTACGCCCCCTTTGTGTCCTCCGCAAACTTGACGGAGCCCCACGACGCCGCCGTTGTCGGAGATTTCTGTTCGTTCGGAGGAAAGCAATGTGAAATGTGGTTGCCACAAACCTGTTAGGGGGATTCATGTATACAAAAACATGTCGTTTTTGCTTCACTATATACAAAACACACACATGGCGCAAGAACAAATAGAAGATTGAGAGATAAAAGTCAAAATTTCTATAGTGCTTGGAATATATTAAATCAATGATGAAGAAACTTATAAGAAGTAGATTTTATTGATAAAAATTATATATAAATTAAAACCAAAATCAAAATCAATTAAAAACATTATTCAATGTTAGAAAAATAAATGATTTTTATGCTATTGTGCAGTGGACATATAGTTTTTATTACTATCGATGATGTTACGATTACATAAATGTTAATATGCACATACTTAAATCAATGTGCAGTAAAATGGATTTGAGCATGTAATCAATAGCATTATATATATATATATATATATATATATATATATATATAAATATATAAATATATACAATACTATTTTAATTGTATTTTGAAATTAATAAACAAGGGATATTAGTTAATTAATCGATCAACTTCTGAATTAGCATGTTTGAAAAGGATGCAATTAGAGAAAAATTAAGAAAATCATCAATATGACATTGGTCGAAATTGAAGTGAAGTCTAGATAAGTAAGAGAAATATATAAAAAAGTGCGCAGCCATGGTATGTATAGTGATGGACGGAAAAAGGAAAGGAAAGTTGGCATTTATCGTTCAACAGTGAGATTGTGATGATTGGAACAATGATGTACAAATAAATATGTATAAAACTAAATTAAAATATTGTTAATCAAACTATAAATAAATCTATTACAAACAATGTATTAAGTGCTCAAAATATTCTTTAGCAGAACATAATGTAATATTTCTTTTTTTAAAAGCATTAAATATCACATACCCATATCTTCACCATCGTCTTCTATTGTTGATTCTATTATTCTGGGAGGTATTACAGGTTTTGTCGTGCCATTTTGAACTCCATTTTGTGATACTTGATTACCATTTTGATATCCATTTGTTGTAGAATTTGTATTTGAACCTGTAAAAAATTAATATAATCTTGACAAAATCCAAAATCAAGGTTCTTTAATGCCTAATATATTTATGAATATATACCATTACTAAGAACACCATGACCATTTGTACCATCCATTTCTACATCACTATCATCATTATTTGAATTAGATACTGGTGAATTTACTTTGAATGGAGGCCCGCTACCATTTAAATTATTTTGATTAAGTTCTTCTACTGTCGTACCTTTGAACCAGAATTGCATAAATATTAAAAAAAAGGAAAAAAATTAAATATAACCACAAACTATTTAGTGACTTTAAAATGTTATTGTTAATAAATATTATGTACTTTAATAATAGATGTATCTATTTCACAAATAATCTATTAGTTATGAGAACATTATAGAAAGCTTACAGATGATAGATTCTAAAGTTCTGTGCTAATAAATAGCAATACTTACCATTTCTAGATTTAGTTGTATTATAATTTTTTGTAGATTGTATGACCGATGTTTGTACAGGACTCGGAGAACGCGGAGATAAAGGTCGGACTAAGGAAGGGGGTACTATAGGAAAACTGCTGCCGCGGCCCATACGAGTAGGGCAAACCTACAAAGTTAAATACAGCAATAAAATTATGTTATAATAACCACTCAATTTTATCTTAGCATACTTACTTCTGAATCTGAACCATTAACCATTTCTATAAATTGACGACACTTAAGCATAAATAATAAATCTGGATTTCTTTCTAATAAACCTGGATAATGTCTTATTGTACTTTCTATGGCTTCACCCATTCTACCAGCTAGAACTAATTTTAATATTCCTGCAACAACAAACAAAGAATAAAGAAAAATTCTTATATGTTATTTCACAATAAAAAATCTATCTGTACTTTGTCTAGTTTTTATTGATGTTACTTCTTCATCAAAAGCTTGCCCTGTACTTTGTGCAAAAGCTTCTGCTGTAGAACAATAACCATGATGAACAAGATATGAAGACACCATTCTAAAAAACGTTTTAACTTATTAACTAACTTATAATATTTGTTGATTATATGATAATCTTATCCAATATATTAGCTGATAAAAATATTGAAATATATACTATTCAATTACTTGTGTAATATATCCTGCCATTCTGAGGCTTGTGGTGTAATATATTCATTTATAGCTACTCTCGTCCTTGCTCTCAACGCTTGTAGCATATCTTCAATATCAAAAACAAAAGGTGATTGTCCAAAATTAGCATCTACTACTTCTCCAGGTGTTTGTAGGCCGACGGTCGGGTAAAGGTTTGGCTAAAATTGAAATAACCAATGTTACTGAAACGAGAACCGATTTTATTTGAAATGCCTTTAAATATCTGCCATGAAATAAAACTTTCGTTTTTATAAAATATAGGATGAGTTCAAGGAATGCTCAAATATTAAAAATTACCGGAAGATCTCGAAAAGCAATGCCTAGGTCGTGTCCGTTCTTCGTATAAAAGCAGGTATTATCAACAAGGTTCACACCACATCCAATGACATCTCCAGTAGTAAATGTAGGTCCGTAAGTTTGTCCAGTTCCCGATGAGCAGAAAGAATTTCCATCGTCGCCATGATATCCATAAGAATGTTTATCCCATCCTGAAAGAGGCAAATAGAACTACTTAATAAAATTAATCAAAATGTGAAAAATCTAAGTGTGAAATTTTTTATTTTAAACTATTATCTATATTCTATCTAAAATATTTAGACTGAACAAAATGAAATTGTAAGAAATATTAAATATTATTCTTGGTGAGCCCAGATCTAAGACTTTAAATTTAATTTAAGAATTTTATGTCAATTTCCACTTACCAGGTAGCCGATTCATGTTGACACCAGATGCCGATAGCCCGATTCCCATGTACCCATCACGGCCTTTCGAGACGATACGGACCTCGAAGTAGTAGAGACCGCAGGCGGCCGGTATAGGGTGCGTCGCCCGCACACTAGCTGCATCCTTGTGCGTTTTGCCGTGACCTGTGCCATATTAAAGAAAGATACTTCAACATAATAGAATAGCTTCGAGTGTTCACGAGCAATGGGGGTTGTTTAAAGATGTCTTATTCACAATATATAAGTATAACATATGCTTTTGTCAGTGCAAATTCCAGAATTTAAGGACGTAAAACTTCTGATTAAAAGTTTTCAACGCTTTTCAACTAAAGCCATTATTTCGAATGACCTTTTAAATTAATCACCGACTCTATTGTCTCTATAAAAGCTCCCACAATTTTGTGATACTCATATATACAGTGAAAATACTATGATATTGGGCAAAGAATCTATATATACAGAAACATATACAGATGTTATATACACATACACATATAAATACATATACACACATATAGGAAGGTTGCGTATAACGTCATAGTCACATTTGTAACCGAAGTGCTAATAAACCTGCGATCTTCGGAAAGAAGAAGAGCGAATGGTAATAATTAGAATATAAGTATAATTTCAGAGCGAGATAATAGCATTCTAGATCCTCCCCCCACGAAGTAATGCCCAACAGCGGTTTTCCTGAGGATCAGAGGCAAAAGGTAAGCGGATTATACCCAGGCAGTATTACCTGGCATACCCAGATAAAAGACCAGTCTGGGTGCATAAATGCATTTTCTTCACATACACATATATACATAGACACGCACAAACAAATACACACACATATAATATATTCATACATTTTATAAGTTATATTTGTCTCTATTACAAATATACATTAAGTTTATTCTTACTTTAATATCTCCAATTAATAGTAAATTAGTATGTTATTTACAGATCATATTCAATTATCACCAAGTTTATAATTATCCAATACCATATAATAAATGGAAATACACAAGTATTCACATTTGTTTGTTTAAAACTGCACTATAAATAACAGAGAGAGTTAATATTATGAAAATAAAAATTAGGTACGTCATTCAATTTCAATATTTGATTGAATATAACAGATTTATAAGAATTCAAATGAGATCATTCCCGTAAGAAATCCGTCTATGAAAAATATTTTATGGAAATGTAGCAATCGAGAAACATCGCATGGAATTTGAAATTTTATATTAACATATTCTGATCGAATGAGCTATGATGCATGTAATGAATTATTTATTGCACCTCCTGCTTGATGAAATACGAAAATAAATGAGTATTAATTGTGTGCAGAATTTTGAAGATTCAAATCATACAAATCATATTTAGTACCTTTGAAGCACAAATTTTTTATACGAACAACTTATTAGTTAAAACATAGTCAATGAAGGCCGCTGATGAATATTAATCAGGATTATTTTCCAATTCCAACCTTTTCCAAACAGTACAGTACTTCTAAAAGTGGGTAAATATGAAGTAATTAGTAAACGCCGTTATTAATTAGTATTGCAAGAAAAACTCGTTTTTCTATTAAATTGCATCAGCGATTACGATTAACGCAACATGTTAGAAACTATTGTGATAAAACCAATTTCATTTCAGTTCTGATTCATTAATATTTTAATATGCAATGTACGGTTTGGGGAACGCAAAATGGGAACAAAACTATTTGTTATATTTTACACTTAATATAAATTAAAAAAACATAGAATATTAGAACAGTATTAATACACCATTAAATTAGATTAGAACATAAACACAGTAGCATATAATGGGAAAAGATTTTCGTCTCTCATAATTTATTATCTCTGATATTAAAAAAATTAGAAATATATAAACGCGAAAAAGACTGCTGAACCAAAAATAAGTATACCGAACAGAGAAGCTAATAATGATTATTTATGGCCAAGCAAATAATATGTGGCTAAAATAATATTTCAAATGTAGTTTGAAGGTTAATAGACATTTATAAAAAATATGAAAATTTTTCATTATAGGAACAAGTTTTCAACCGAATTTGTAAAAATATAAAAAATTTGATAAATCGCGCAGCCAATTAATAAATATAGAAAACGCGCAAAAAAGACTAAAGACGATATCAATTACTAATTCAGAGGCATAGAACAAAAGCGACGAAAATAAGATTAATTCTTTTAATGAACGGAAAACAATTAAAAAACAAAACGCCCGACCCGTGAATTTCAAACCCCAGGTTTGCCAGGGGTGGGTTACCTGAGTCCCTGGGGCCGGGCATCAGCCAATACAAAAACCCAGGAAGCGGTATACCGCGTCCGTTATTAGAGCGACGACGAAGACGCCAAAACCGCGAAGCTAGAAATAATATCGACTCATCGTTAAATTTGAAAATCAACAGATAAATAGGGATCAATTATCTTAATTTTTAATGTTACCAACAAATAGAGTAATTATATTGACAAAGCCTTTTAGAACCCAGGATGGACGAAGCGTGGGAAGATGCAGTGATTAACACAGATAAAATTTATGATGAAGAAATGTATGAATAATGATCAGAATGCGGTAGCACATGATAAGAATATTTACAACTACTTAATGTTTAACTAAATTATTATACTTTGCCCATAAATATTTAATTTACCATCAAATTTTGGTTGTCTGTAACTGTGCAATGATAACTTCTATTTATTTTCTCACTTGTCTCTTAAAATTTCAACGATTATATTCCAATATTTAATAACAAAGTGCTTTAGATGCAATTTTGTACGATCTTTTAATTAATCTGATAATCAGTATATAAGGGTGATAAGATCCATGGAATGTAACCTGTACTGTATTTTGAATTTACCAAGTTCAAGATAGTTTATAGTATTGAATTTCAATAAAGTTCTCTAAATTTCTTTATTAAACACGGGGATTTAATTTAATAACGAATGCTCTTCGGAACGAATGAACAAAAACTCTAATACGATCAATAGTCAGTTTAATATTTCTTAATTATTTTTAATTATGGTGATATTTGTCACTTAAAACTTAAATCGATTGTATTCCAATATTTAATAACAAAGTGCTTTAGATGCAATTTTGTACGATTTTTTAATTAATCTGATAATCAGTATACAAGGACGATAATATGCATGGAATGCAACATGTACTATATTTTGAATTTACCAAATTCAAGATAGTTATACAAGATAGTATTAAATTCCAATAAAGTATTAAACTTCACTAAATGTCTTTATTAAACACGTGGATTTAAATTTAATATATTAAATTTAGAATGTTTGTTCATTCATTCAGAATCGTTAAACGATTAATATCAATGTGCTCTGCTAAATGAATAAACAAAAATTCTAACACGATCAAAAGTCAGTTTAATATTTCTTAATTATTTTTAATTATGGTGATTCTATCTAAGTAGAAATATTATTATAGTCATAATGATTGATCGTTACTAGTCGAGCTAAATTAAATTTTGCAATTGATATTGATGCGTACTCCCATATATATGAAGGACAATTGGTTCACTAGAAAAGTTGTGATGTCAGTGCCTATAGTATGAAACCAGGGTATTAAGTTTTTGGATTAAATATTTGTTCAAATACCGGAAAACAAATAAACATATAACGAAAGTGAAGAAATAACGTTTTCCCCCCGAAGTTTTCGCTGAAATTATATAATTGTTTATAAAAGTTTATAAATGGAAATTCATTACATTGAGTACTAGTAGATGTCATAAAAATGTTGATACCAAATACCAAGTTTGTAATGTAATAAAGAGGCATAATGAATTCTTGTTCAGATTATCAATTTTTTTGAAAATTGAATTAGTTTTAGATATTACTGGTTTGGAATTTTCATTAGCTTTTGTATTTAATAACAGCAACTTTAAGGATATCTTTTATTGCATCTCGCTATTCAAGTGTGTCATATATTGCACACATTTTTGAATAAAATAACGAACAGAAAAAGTCAAAAACAAACCATCTAAAAGCTTGCAACAAACATATACACTTTGTTAGTCACTTTGTAGTAATTTTACCTGAGGCATATCATATTAACATTATTTATTCACATTTAAATCATAAATTTCTTATCGACATTTACTCACAATTATTGTGACATAAAGATAAGACAACCTTACTTTAATTCTAGAAAGACTATATAAGACGCTATATTTAATATCCTTGTGGCATGCACGGATATAATTATTATAACTCAAAACATTCGCGGAATTGTGCCAACTGCAATGAGTTTGTTTAAAACCATAAAATATCATACGACGAGGTTCGCAATGAAACAAATCTTCAGTTGAAGTTCTAATCGTATTCATGGAAATTGTTGTGTTAGTACAAACATTAGTTTCGGTGATAACAGATTTTGCAATATAAATACACTGCAATGTTATGCCTGAGAATAAGATTAATTTATAATTTAAAACTACGAACCTTGAAAAAAAAACATAATAATAAAATTGATTAAAATGAAAGTTTGTCTAAAATAGAGAACATTTTTTTAAATTAGAAAAAAATTAAAATAAAAAAAATCCCAAAAGCAATCGTTTCGTCAACACAATCAGAAAGTTTTTTAAATCATTCAATTCGGAACTGTAACATGCCTTTGCCAAAAACTAATCATCTCCCTATCAATAGAAATCGATTGCTTTTTGAATTTTTCAAATCGGTTCATCCTTATGCCCAAAATCGTCGACGAAAAATTGTCTCCACGCATACACATAGACACACACACATACACATACACACACATCTTTTTTTCTGAGGTATGCTAAAATGTTCAGAAACCTCTGAAACGTGAATATGTGTCAAACTTTTCATTTTCGATTTTTGAACGATTATAATAACTTACCCTAAATTAATTAACAATTACAAGTATAATTAGTCACATAATAATAGAAGTCAGTAGTTAATTTTCTTCAATTATCTATATGCAAAAAAAACTTGTGCTATTGAGTAAATAAAACCGATTTTGAGAATTATTTTTATATTATTGTATTTTATTCATTTTGTTGTATTTTGGTCAAAATTATTTAATGTTACTTGATGTTTTATTAGTAATCGTAACAAAAATTAAAATTAAATACAAAAACTGACTTCAGAATTACTCTGAAAATGAACTATTTCTGAAATAAATTGGAACTTATTGCATGAGATAGAGTAGGTTTATCATCACTGATTTGTAGCCATTAGCTAATTATTGAAATGAAAATAGGTAGACACAAAAAAGAGTAAGTTGAAGTAAAAATTTGTAACACATCTGAAGACCATTTGAATATATTTTTCAGTATACAATTTTTTTCAAAAGCTTATAGAAATGTATATCATTGCTGGTCATTTTTTAAATATATAAATTAAATTTGAGTCGTCTATAGATGCATTGTACAGTTATCTAAATTTCACGGGAATGAATAAAAATGTATAATGTTTTCAAATAATTTTAAAACAAGATGAAGTGAAACACCATTGTTGAATATACCGGGTACGATTCAGAGTATGTGTGGGTCCATTAACCTCTGAATTTAGCGCCGCGTCCCCTTGACGCATAATTGTAAGAAATATTTGTGTTAAGGCCTACACAGTAAATGATGATTTTATTTAAAAGTAATTTTATAACAAATAAGAGTAGTTAACAAATATTTTTTAAATGCAGATGTAATATATATGGACAAACTTCACCATTTTCATAGTTGTTTAAAAAAGTATAATTTATGTATTTATTTATGTAAACCACAGAAGCATTGTTACAAAATAATTAATCACAAACCATCCGCATATATTTTTTAAACTTTAATCACGTCTCATATTTTTTAATTTGTTTAGTCTACGATTTTTTTTTAATTTGCCTCAAAATTCTATAAACAACAACTATTACTGCGTGTTAAATCAATTTGTTATTTTTGCGCTATTTGTGATGGAATAAGAATATTCCATCTACGTCGTTTCAATAAAACTAAGAAGCTCGTTAACGGTATCTTGTTCATCAATATCACCTTTGAGCTCGGAGAGCATCAGCATTGAACAAATATTTTTAAGAGGATAATTGCGATACTAACAGAACAGGTCGTTAAACCTTGAACTTGTTTTAATAATAAAAATAAGGAAATAAAAACAAAAACGTACGTTTATCATTTTATAGTAATTTAGTCAAGCATTATAAACAGTCAAGTATATTCCCATAAACACCACAGGAATCAAAAGCCTTTTATTCAAATTAAACACGTAATAAATATCCTATATTAGGCTTTAGTACTCGAAATGAATTTGCATTAAGCTTGCGGGTATACACAAATTGTTCTCGAGTTTGCGCAAATGTATATTGCTCTTATTCGCAACTCACCATCAAAACAGCAATGATTTTGAATGCACATCGCATTAACAAAATGTTATTACTTAAATCAAGCACATTCCACTCTTAATTTGCTAAAAGTACTGTAATGCAAAAAGCGAATACAAGCCTCCGGGAAAACAAAATTGTGAATTTTATCCAATTTTCAGAATTAAAATCAACACCAACTCTCATTCATTTCCATGTTTCGAATATGAATAGGAACCATCCAAATCGATAGAATTATCAGCCTATACAAATTGAAATGCAAGGTGTGTCCAAAAGCATTGGGTTTTACAGTTATATAAACTAACAACAAAGTATATACAGATATCGGATAAAAACTAATAATAGTAATCTACATGCTTTTTTACTGATATTTTTTATCTTCCACAGTCAAGCCCGAATTTTAACATATAGGGAATAAAAGATATAATTGTTTCTCTATAATATTAAACAAAAATTATTTTGTTTTCCTAAAAAATATTCTGAACAATATATTGATTATTAATTAGGCTATTTTAATATTTAACTATTTATATTGAAATATAGTAAATTTCAAACAAGTTTATGAAGCATAATTCTATTATTACTTCCATACCAATTCAATTATTTTTTGTTATATTCTGTCATTTTAAATCGTATTATTATTTATCGACAAGAGAAACAACGAAAAAAATGTAAAAGAAAAAGAAAATTTCAAAAAGTTCTTAAGATGCTCCTTTATATTTCGTTATATTCTCTACTAGTTTTCATATTATGTAATATCAAATAAAAACTTTAATACGAAGTCAAGGAGTAAGTTATTTTATTAACGCTATGTAATATATGCTATAATTTAAGCGATCATAACATCAAAGGTTTGATTTTATCGAGAATCTAATGACGTAAAATGAAAAGCTTCATTTTCTAAATTAAAGCTTGTAAAACACACAACGTACAAACTTCATAACTTCTGATACTCAAAATCAACTTTGCCGGGAGATTAAAAAGGACTATCAATTTCAATGAATAAGTAATAACTAGCAAAATTAATTAATGATAATTGAATTTACTAGTAATTACCTCTGAAGTTATTTTTTGCCCGTATATTAAGGATACAGAATGTAAGTACGAAAGTCTTTTAAGAGTAAAGTTTAAATTAAAAGCAAGATTTCAACCTTTTTAATTTTAACCTTTGTATATATCACATTTTTTATATTAACTTATGCAATTTGATATCACAATCTGCAAAGTTGTATATGAAATTCTAAATATGCGCAACTCGTATACTGTTTATGAACAGTTTCATATATATGACGCTACGGAAGTTTACTTATTAGCTATGAAATATAAAGCACTAGTTAAATGTTATTATGAAAACTTGTTTATATTAAAAATTTATAAACTTACGCTCTGTAAATTTTTACATATCTTATAAAATATAGTACGAAATTCGTAAACTAAATTTTCATTAAATTAAATTAAAACTTTATAAAACAGCTGATTGGAATAAAAGGCAGAAATGAAAAAAGTATAAAATTTGATTAAATAAATAAATAAATTATAAAGCACTGCATTTTCCATTATAAGTCTAGTAGTTTACAGCAATTAATTTTGAAAATTAACACGTTAATTACCAAGTTAGTCCATATGTGTCTGACGCTAAGTTCTACATGGGCCATGTCAGACATATATGTATGACTTACGAGATTTAGTACAAGGAGAAGAAGTTTTAATATAAAACGATGTCAGTCATACATGTGTGACATAGAAAATAGTAGTTTTCCAAGAATTTTGGAAAAAAAACTCTGATAAAACAAGCTTTCTTGATACATTTTTAACTAAATTGTCTAATAAAGTTACCATGGCTCATGTGGAATATATAATAATTAACTTCCTGTAAGGTATTTATAGAAATAGCAAAAAAATGGAAAATGAAAATTTTTGTACATCTTTACGTTTCAAAGCCTTCTGAACATTTTGGCATACCCTAGGAAAAATTAATGTAAGTGTGTGTATGGATGTATTGTTGAGAATTGTGTTCTTTATAATTATAAATAATAGTCATAAGTAAATTCATTTGAACGATGTATAATCCCAAGTAACGGTAAATGTTGCGAATGTCTTGTACATCTGCAAAACAACCCTTAATAAAAGTTTATGATAGCTCATGTACCCTCGGCGAGCTATCATAAAACTAGAAATATTGGAAATATTTTAAAAAATGTAAAAATATAAAGTTAGTTAGTCTTGAACTGTTGAACAAGTAACAACTAAAATATTATAATAAAGCGCTAAATAAATTTTTGTATCTAAATGAATTCTTTGATTTCACACACTTCCAGAAAAGCTACAAATATTCCAATTCTCATCGTTAAGTGTTCCCAATAAAACTCTAATCTACTCAAGAAGTTATTAAATAATTGGTTACATTTAATCATTAATTAGTAAATTCACTACTAACGTCTCTTCAGTATGTACGTCTGTTCGAATACAAATTTTCGTCCACGAGAGCACGGATCAACCGATTTGTATGATTCAATAAACATTCGATTCGTATTGATGGGGAGACGTGCTGATTAGTTTTTGGCAAAGGCAGATCCAACAATTTCGAAGATACATAGCAAAATGCCAGAAATGGCAATTCAGTTTTTGAGAGAACAGAGCATCCAATTTGAATGATTCAAAAAAACATTCCTCTTGTATGGACCGAATGAAGAATTGATTAAATTGTTAGGGAGGCAGTTCCAGCGGTTTGGGTGTTCCAATAAAGAATGTTCCAATAAAAAAATTGGCATTTGGCGTTTAAATATGATGATTAGACTTATGGACATCAAATTATTAAATATTTTATAGAGATTTTAATAAGTACTTTGTGAATATTGTTTACATTTCTATGGCTTCGGTACCAAGATTTATTATGTTTAACCATTAGTCTTACGCGCTTTGATCTTTCTTGTTTAAAACAACAAAGCAGCGCGATCACTTAGAAAAAAAATCAGAATTTAAAAAAAAAAATCAAATCTTCCAAAAAAATTGGATTTTTTCAAGATATCAAAAAATTTTGATGCCAAAAATGTAATACAGTAAAGGAAGTACCATCATCTTGCCTTAAGGCATGATGCCATGTACCGCCAATTTTTCTTATATTCTCGTGGCGATTAACGTGTTAAACAAAAATACTATCTAAAAGTTTAAGGTACAATCCTAAATTCGGCGCCTGGACGTGAAGACACGTATGAGGATCTATCCTCGAACATCGCAGTCTCGTACGATTCGACGGGAGGTCACAAATGTGCAACCAGCTGATGTTTTTAAAACGTTTTGTTAGTGTGCATCGTTCTTCTCAACACATCGAGAGATCTCATAAATAAACACGAACACATTCAAATCAACGATAACTGATAGCAATGACCTTCCGTGTGGATCGATGTTCACTTACACAAACTCATATGCACATACACTTTTGTAGAACATAAAAACAAGAAACATTACCGACATAGACCCGCGATGCATAAATTATCATATACTATATTATTTCCTGTGTTGGTGTAAAACAAGTCATAATCGTTGATGAGTCCATTGCGGTAAATTAGATGATGATAAGAAGCATAGTCTCAAAACAACTATATTAGGGACTAGGGTTTACATTCGACACATCGGGTAAACTGATATTTGTCATAATCATTGAGACATATTTTTGATAAAAAAAATTAATGGCTATGATTAATCGTTCGCTTTTTAAAATTTCCAATTGTTACAGGTTACAGCAAAATTTTCATTTCTATCAACGAATTTTTTTAATTTATCAGCGAAATCTTCAGTTCTAACTGCAAAATATGTTCAATTTTTATTTAGCTAGTTCTAATTAAAGTCAATTATGAATGTGTTATAAAAATTAGTTGTTTTTTATTTTTTGCTTTCTCTCTAAAGTATCGTATTTAGACCAGGATTTTCGTATCTGAGGCACTCCAAAGTAACTCTTATTGCCGTTTCAACTAATTTCAATAAAAACAAGTCATAATCGTTTATGAGTCCATTGCGGTAAATTAGATGATGATAAGAAGCATAGTCTCAAAACAACTATACATATTAGGGACTAGGGTTTACATTCGACACATCGGAAAAACTGAGACTTGTCATAGTTATCGATACGTATTTTTGATAAAAAAAAGTAATGGCTTAATCGCTTTTTAAAATCGTCAGTTGTTATAGCAAATTTTTCAGTTCTGACAATGAAAATTATAATTCTAGCAACGATTTTTTTTATTTTAACAGCAAAATCTTTAATTCTAATAGCGAAATATGTTCTAATTAAAGTCAATCATGAACTTTATACGGAAATGTGTTATATAAATTAGTTGTTTTTGATTCATTGCCCTCTCTCTGGAAGTATCGTACACAATTTAGACAAAGGACGATTTACGACATAGACAATTTAGGAATTTTCGTAGCTGAGGCACTCTAAGTAACTCTTATCGTCGTTTCAACTAATTTTAATAAATTTAGTCATCGTTATTCGAATAGAGAACCAAATCATAGTAAAAATTTTCAATTTTAACAGTGAAATCTTCAGTTCTAACTGTAAAATATTGGCTATTTGGCAATTTATTTGGCTATTTCTCATTATTGTCAAATGTAAATTTTATATGTGAATGTGTTGTGTATATATATATATATATATATATATATTTTATTTATTGTTCCCTCTTCCTTTCTTTAAAGTACCGTACACCATTTAGACATAGCCTGGATTTTCGTTTCGAGTCACTCTAAAATAATACTTATTGTCATTACCACAATTTTCAATAAAAAAGTTGTCATATCAGTTATGAACTTTTATGTGAATGTGTTAATAAAAATTAATTCTTTGTTACTTATTACTTTCTCTAGAGTACACAATTTAGGGGGCGTCCATTAATCACGTGAGCGAGTTTTTAAGGATTTTTGGACCCCCCTCCCCCTTGGTGATACATGGTGATATTCAAAATTACCCCTCCCCCAACAAACATCACGTGTATTTTTAGTTACGTGTTAACACTGTATTATTATAATTTTTTTGAAAATGTTTGAATTTTTTTTAGAAAAATCAGTTAAAAAATAAATACACATGATATCTTATTCGTGGGGAGGGGTATAGACCCCTCCCCACCCCACGTAATTTTTCGTGATTTTTTGTCAAAAGACACCCCCCTCCCCCTAAAAACCTCACGTGATTAATGAACTCCCCCTTAGACAGTCAAGAATGTCGTAGCTCGAGCACTCCAAAATAATTCTTATTGTCATTTCAATAATTTTCAACAAAAAATTTGCCATCATTAATCAAATAAAGAAGCGAACGACTCATAAATGCTATTTTTTTTATTTTTTTTTAAATTTTTTTTTTATTTTTAATTTTTTTTTCTCTTTTTATTTTTTCTTTTACTATTGAGACAACAAATTAGATGTTATATAAATTTGATGCTATTGTTCTAATTACAGAATAATCTCCACATTTCCAGATGCAAAAACAGGTAAGAGGCCCTAATAAAAATATCATCTTACATCTAATAAAAGAACAAACAACTCCTAGCAGCTATATAGAAAACAAATAAAATGTTATAAAACTATGAGTTGCTTTTATATATTTCTAGTGATGAAAAATAGTCCTCACTAAGCTTTCTCATCTAGGTCCAAAAACCCTTCAAATCAGATGAGCAAACAAACATTCGAAATGGTTACGAGTCCCTGTTTCTACAGACTTCCACAGAATAAAATGAAAAGAAAATATGCGCAACAGCATTGAAAGCAATAAGACCATGAAACTTTCTATCAAGAGGTAGTCATAATTAATTTTAAATATTGTTTTTTTTATAAATTTAATTGGTAGTTGTCTAGCACTCTGAAATCCCTATTATGATTTATTTGACAATTAAATACATGTTAACGCACAGTAAATATCTCCAAGTATGTTATGTCCTGAATTACAAGTTGTCATCAGAGATTAGATGTTCTTATGTTTATAGTTATATATTTCTTATCTTGAATTTGCGATTAGGAATCTTCAAATACAACTTATTTTTGAAGACTTATTTGCGATTATGTTATCTATATGTAATATATTAAATAGTTATGGAAATCGAATTCGAATGAAGTCAAAATTCTATACAACCAGTAACTGCCAATATTTTTTGTTAAAAAAGTATTTAGACACAACAAATATAATATGCGCAACAAGCAAATGTGATTGATTTACAAATTCAAATATTTATTAATTATGTAAATAAGAACGAAAGCTTTACACTCTATATTTTTGCAGTAAATTTATTTCACAAAAATATAAGACACAGAAGTTCCACAAAGTTTAAGCCCTACTCAAATATTTATATTTATATATTATTAAGAACAATTAATAAAGAAAAATCATTAGTCAATAAATTCAACAAAATGTCGATCAATTTACAATATATATGTTTTGAATAGGAAGTGAATTGCATTGTTTTTTTCTAATATGCAAAAACATTATAAACTTGATGAATATTACATCCATGTTGAATTTATAACGTCTTACAATTTTCTTAAGGGGGTATTCTAGTGTAAAAATTTAAAAAAAAACGATTTTTATTTATTTCATATTTTCAAAGCTTAACTATCTAAGAATATGGGTACGAGAAGGTTTTTGAAAATTTGAATTATTTTCGGAGATATAGGCATTTTACTGACTCGGTCACCATACTGGTTTGGCTTCACGCAAAACTTTGAATGCGTTTTTCTCAGAACAGACTTTTTCAGTACTTTTGACACGATTTCTCGAGTTTTAATCGACCGATTCACTTGAAATGTTCAGAGAGTCTTATTTATAGACCTATCTTTAGCCCGAACTAGGATTATCCCCAAATTTCAATTTTTACTATTTTTAAAAAATTCGAGAAACTCAAAAAACAGTAAAAAAAACACTTTTTTTCAAACAGTCTCCAACTTGTAAAACATATTTTTCTTACTCATCACCAGTCCGGGCGATTGCGACATCATAAAAAGATTAATAATCTTTTTATTTTTTGCTTTTCCGATGCCTAGACGGGCTGAAATCGAGTCAAAACTGAGGTGCCAATTTTTCGAGATCACCCACTTCATCAGCTACCAGTTTTTACAATTTTCACCTTTTTTATTTTTTGTTTTTTAACATAAATTGTTTAATAATTAATAAAAAACAATTGGTAAAATGGATAGTAAAAACATTCATTGCTTTCTTTTACGACACTTTAAAACTGACCTAAAATTCATCGCTCTACACTAGAATACCCCCTTAAGTTCAAGTTGAGATTTGACGTTGGGAATTAATCTACCATTATAATTTGTCCAAAAACCAGATTCTAAAAAATCCACCCGCCACTATTATATCTAAAATTTCAAACTGCGTAATATAATTAATAAAATTACTGACAATTTGTGAGTGTAAAACCAAATTCTCATTTTCATCCATAAGAGTAGTAATAATGAGCAAAAGTGAAATGAGCACAACCAATGCGTTACATGTTCGAAATTTCTGCTATTCTGTCACTGGCTTAGGCAACTTGTGCCACTTCAGATACTTTCTTCTTAATAATATTCAACGCGTCGCAGAATAGCAATAATACATTAATATTTGATATAGAAGTATATGCAGAGAAATGGCATTCTCGTGAAAGCCTTACAAGTTGTGGACTCAACTTCATAAGTTGGATAACTAACTATGCGAAGTCGAACGGATTAACATAGCAAACATGCTACATAAAGTTAAATTGCAAAATACTGGTTTTAAACTTCACAAACTTTGAAAAATATATGGAAAAATTCTTAATTATGATGTAGAAGATACATGCAATGATAAAATAATTATGATTTAGTAATTGTTAGTATTTGGATATAATAAAATCATTGTATTACAAATCTTTGTAAATGTTATATATGTACTTCAATCAGTAACGTTTTGCCAATAGTGTGTCATTTATAAAATTATAGCATTTGAGTTACGTACATCTCTTTATTGTTCTGACTGCTATTTTGAAAGTTAATAATAAAAAAAAAAATAAAATAATCTTATTATTTAATACGTTAATCGCCACGATAATATCAGAATTTTTTTCACATGGGCCACGGTAAGTTTATTACATAATATAGTTACAAATGTACCAAAAAAACTTAATGTATTAAAGTTTTTTTTTCCAAAATTCCTGAAAAATCACTATTTTTATGTCACACATATGACTGCCATGGCCCTATATTTTGTAGTTTTTAGTGAATACTTTAAAGTCTTAAACATAAGGAATTTCATTTCTAAACGCTTTCTTGGCAAAATCGCGTATATTAGGCAAGAAAAAATATGTCAGATATTTTATGAAGAAAAATATGCCAAAATTCCTGGAAAACACTATTTTTTTTATATCACATATATATGACTGTCACAGCCCTATATTAAAACTACTTCGTGGTTAAATCGCAAGCAAATACGCCTCATGTAGAAGTTTGTAACGTCAGAGATTAATATAGATAAAATTTACCATCCACTTAATACTTTCACTCGAATTTTTAATTTAGTTTTAAGGCTTGTGATGAAGAACTTTGAAAACGTCTACAAGACACACAATCGGAACACCTGGCATATTAGTAAGGTATAATTAAAAAAACCCAATAATAATAAGGTATTTGGACGTATTTTCAATCTATCATATTGGCCATGAAACGACAATCTTCATGGCATTGAGCTTTTACACGGGATGGTTGCTACCACTGGTAGAGGGGGTAGCGGACTTCATCTTCAATTATAACTTAGTGACAAATCAATAGTGTAATTATTAGAACAAATACATACAAATACAAAACAAATCAGTGTTTACAGTCCACAGCTACAAGGGTAAAATTATAACCCAACAACCTGAGTTATCAAAAGAGAGTTTTAATAAATTCCATAACCACGTGACGCAAAGACATAATACCAATCTAGATCATCAACAAACCATTTTCCATATGAATGTATATATGCAATCAAATGCTCTCTTAAGAATTGGTATTAAAAATAAAAGTGATATAGTTAATAATCAGCTATTATTAGAAACCTATGGATTGTGTGCATACATTGTCTTGATAAAAATTTCGTTCATTACTCTAAAAATTTAAACAAACAAAGATGACATCACGAATTTTAATAAGATAAGACATTTTAATGTTTTGAATAAGATAATAGCAGGTGAATGCGAGACGAATCTGATTATGTTAATGATTTTGAATGTTCGCCTTGAAATTAAATCAGAACTATCCAACGATCAATGCCAATTTACGCAGTTGCTACTGATCTGATAAGCACACTAATTTTTATTAATCGATTAGGAAAATTTAGGTAACTAGTAATATTAAATTGATTCATTAACATTTCAACCAATTTTAGTAACGTTATTTAAATTTAACACCATTGAGAGATACATTGTTATAACATTTACATACTTATCATCTCAAAATTACAAATAAACAATTAAACTTAAGTTTGGAATTATTGCATTTATAATCAAAATTTGATAAAGTATAATACTAGTAAAAAACTGCTCCAGATTTTTATATGGTAATCAATCAGGTAAACCATTATAAAACCAAGACATAGTAATGATTAAATATATTTTCAATATATATCATAATTCCTTTATGAGATATAATAAAAACAGCCAATACCATAGTTTCTTAACGGACTACTGAATATTACATATAATAATTTCTGTAGTACCTATCAGTTATCATATTAATCGTATCACCTTATACTAGCTGTTTAGAATAATAAATAAACCGTTCGCAATTACTCGTATCCGTTTGATACCTGCATAAAAGATCCCTGATATTAACGACGTTAAGAACTCTTTCTTACGATGTAATTAAAGTGTCACAGTCGATCTGAACAATTTTCAAATGATTAAGTTGTTACATGCAGCTTATTAACGAACTGCATTGACTGAAAAACGAAATAAAAAATATAAAAAATAAAATTGTATGGTAATTGTTATCTATATGAAATATCTGATATACGAGTTTGAAATGGGAGTAAAAAATTCAATATAATAAAAAACTATAATGGTTATCTATCTAAACATATCTATTCCGGACGCCCAATCACTAGATTCTTAGTACTAAAACTCAACTAAAAATTTGCTGATATTCTATATTAAGCTATATATTCTATAATTGCAGATATTTTTTTTTAACTTAAACTAAGAAACTAAATAGAAATAATAAAAATAAACATCTGTCGATTTCGATGTCTGTTCATAAGTCTATCGGAGCTACCAAGTATATAGAACAGTAAAATCTGAGAACAATAAACAATAATTGCATCCAAAAATCATATTTACAAGATCATTTATTTCATATTTTATAGAAATATGTTTCAAAATAAAATTAGGGTTTGCTCGAAATTGCTGTATCAATAAAAAAAAATCCCCAGTATCACAGAAATTGTAATAACAAAATTTCTCAAATAAAGTTGGGACAAATGTAAGGGTTACCATCTATAAAACCGACGTAGTTAAGTAAATTATCACAACAGCTCATAGGATCCAAGTTCTAATTGTTGTTCAAAATAACGTAAAAAACTTCATATTTACAATGTTATTTGAAACTTGTAAGGAACCCATTAAATCACGTTTCTTTATAATTGTCTAAACAGGTTTCATTTTCATTCATAACTAACTTTAGCAGCCCTGATTTAATCCCTCCATAGGTGAAGTGAATGAACTTGAACACGCACAAAAAGGACAATGATCCTATATTGGCAGGATCTGCTAAGCCAAAACGCTCTACCTGCCTAAAAACATAAACGATAACTCAAGAGGCTCCCGAGAGAGAATACGACTAGCCTATGAGCAGGGTTGATTTATGGACGAGGGTTAGAAATAATGGCAGTTTTTTAAATGAAGATAAAATCGAGCTTACATGTATAAACTATATAATATATAACTTAATAATGGATATAATCTAGTGAACCCTAATAAAAAATATCAAGAAGTAAGGGTGTTTTTGAAGCAATCAACGAATTTCTTTGTAGTTTTATTTAAAGACTAAGGATAAGTTTTGATGGTACGCGATTTAGTTTTATTGTCATGAGTAATGAATGGATTTCAATTTTATGATTTTTATGAACCATGTGGATGGTTGTATATAAATGTATAGTAAATCTAGCCATACGAAACAATAAAATTAATATAATAGTGTGACTTGAAAACTTACCCTAAGAACGCATAAATATACAACTTTATTCGCTGATGTTAGTCATTTTCAAAGAAAGTTTGCCTCGATTATGAGTTTGTAGTCAAAATTATATACAAATATTAAAGTGTGCTCACAGTTACATTATCTAATTCAATATATAATTGGACTCTAAATAAGGAAAAGAACTACCTAAAGAAGAAAGAATATTTCAAGAAGTAAATCTATCTGGGTAATCAGAATAACGACGAGGTATCCCTCCTAAACCTAAAAAATGTTGGGGGAAAAATGTTAAATTTACTCCAATAAATATTATAATAAATTGAGTTTTTAAAAAAATAGGATTTATTGTTAATCCAGTAAACAATGGAAATCAATGAACAAATCCAGCTATAATTGCAAATACTGCCCCTATTGATAATACATAATGAAAATGAGCTACAACATAATATGTATCATGTAAAATAATATCTAATGATGAATCTAAGCTATAAAAGCTTCGTTCATAAGCTTTTTCCATAGTGTAGTTACACATAAAATATGCATTTGACCTGTTGGCAGGATGTGTTTTGTCTCTATAATTTCATATGTTTATATTTTATTGCTACCGAATGAATGAAAAACTATAAAATATATATTGTTATTTCATATTATTATTTTTTAAGTACAAAAATAGCACAAAACAAGTACAAGTTTAATAGTCAATCAAAAATATATTCGCCTCATCCGCACGTAATTTTCGAAGATGGCTTTATAAGTCCTGCCAGGTTAACAGGTTAAAATTCCAGCATTATTAATCATGAATAAATTTTGAAATTGATGTAGAGTTAAAAAGTAAAAATATTATAGTGTATAGTAAGATTTGAAATCTTGGTTGAAATATGCATATGAAACTTATTAAAAGTGAAAACCTAAGACACAATTCACCAAGTTGAAAATGGAAAATAAGTTGTAAGTTACGCTATTGCCTTGTAAATTTTACTCGAGGCTACGGCTGATATTACAACACTGCAAACATATGCCAACTTGACAAATTTCAATCATTATAAATACATAGACATACACACATTATAATCAATTAATCATTTTATGTTTGCAGCCGAAACGATATACATATAGAGACTAACAAT